>NC_077231.1:148704563-149025397 GCF_027887165.1 Monodelphis domestica
AGGCTGGGACCAATAGGGAAACCACCTTGTTGGGAACATGACTCAGGTATATGAGAAGAGGAGATAAGTTCTGTCAAGTTCAGGGTCTCTCTGAAAATCCTTGACCTCCACTTAGGAGAGAAATGTGCTTCAGGGATAGAAGAATAGCTAGACTATTGATGACCCACACTGACTCACATTGTAATTTCTCCATTTGGACTATCCTACTTTCATCTTTTTAACTCCAGTAAACAGGCCAGCTTGTGACACATGTTTTTTAGTTGTTTCTGTCATATCTGATTTGTGATCCCATTTGAGGTTTTCTTGGCAAAGTATAGGAGTGGTTTGCCATTTCCTTCTCCAGCTCATTTTACAAATAAGGAAACTGAGGCCAACATGGTTAAATGAATTTCCCTGGGTCTCATAGCTAATAAATGATGGATGCCAGATTTAAACTCAGGAAAATGAGTCTTCCAAACTGCAAGCCAGGCATTTGAACCACTGTACAACCTAGTTGTCCCTCTGACACATGACCAATACTTAATAAATGATTGTAGAAGGTCAGAACAGAACCAGTAATAAGGTTGCCTTGATGCTGAGTTACCATATTACTACTGGCCTAGTATGCTTTCTTAAACTCCCCTGATTCATGGTGGGGCATGATTCTAGACAGAGGGGCAAGGCCAACATCCTACTTGAAGAGGTTAGAAGAGATTGGATGAGAGAGCACAGAATTAACATGCCATTCAGAAATAGAGTGAGGACTCAGAAAGTTATCTACAGCTAGAAGGATGCTAATCTCTCCTTTGTAATCAGAGGTGTGCTGGAGACAGTTTTAAAAGGCTGAGAGCCAGTTAAGTTTTCAGAGTAACCATTTAAACCTTGGAAATCAGCAAACACTACAGATCTGGGCTTAATTTATTGTTTTCTTGATTGTCTGGACTTAAGAAAATAATGAAGAAAATGTTAATAAAGTAGATTAAACTTTAAAATGTTAAGCATATGTTTCCCCTTTGGAAAGCTGGTTGTTAAACATTTGCCAGTGAACTGTTGCTTATAACTGTCTGAAGATCTAAAAGAGAAATAAGCATTCTAAAAATAAGTCAGGCCTGCACCCAAAGTAAAAGTATCATTTCTCTTACCTTTATTATAAGATCAAATCCATTTATCCCCCCCCCCCATCAAAGTTTTTTAAGTGCAAGAAAAGTCTAAGGATTGTGTCAAGGGGTTAAAACTTTGGCAGTAAAAACTCTTACCCCTTGATTTTATAACAAATAGTACAGGTCTGTATTTTGCCATAGAAGTGAATTCCCTTTGCCCATGCTCTCTGATCCAAATGTTGAGAATCCCAATTACCCTTCTTCTCCGAAGTATATTTTGGTTAGTTTCTCTTTCTGGCTGCTGTGATCATCAGCGTCCCTGACTTTCCTGACCTTTTCCTCAGGGAAATTTCTCCCTGAAAAAGGAGCAGTTGTTAACAGGTTTGGTGCCTCAGCCTCCCTATATTATGCTTCCCTTATAAACCAAAGTCTTAGACATGGAGGCTTCTTAAGAGTTTCTGAAAGGAACCAAAGCCTTTCATGTAGGCATGCAATTATGTCTCATCAGGGATTCCAAGCTTGATGCATAGCTCCTATGGAGGAGGAAAATGTCTTTTTGGGTTTTTAAAAACAATAATTACAAATTCATATTTCTACAGAATCTGTAGGTAAAAAAGTTAAGCTTCCATTTATGTCTGAAAAATCAGCTCAAAGTGCCAAAAGCAGAGTGACTAATAATGACTTGACTTGTCATAAAGGCAATTTGCTCCTTCAAAAAATAGAGAAACCAAGAAGAGAGAATTATATTTCGTGTTTTCTCAGATTCTCACTAACGGAGAGGAAACTAGTTGCATGATGAAGGTTAGATGTATAACTTGGGGGATGGTGACCACTTCATCTTAGAAATTAGATCAGAGAAAAAAATGTCTAGAGGAAAGATGGTGGGATCCCTTCACGTTATGAGAAACTTGTATCATCTTTGAGGTTTCATTTGTTTTTCCTTCTACCCTCTATTGATTTATCTGCTTGTGAAATATGCTTTTATTGAGGGTTTTTTCTCTAGATATCTTTGATATTTTAGTCTTTCTTTCTTTTCCTTCACCTCCTGGTAACTATTCTTTATTGACTAAAGGTGAACCTAAATCTCTTAGGACTATTCAAGCCTGGCGTTTTGTCCTTAGTAACTTGGACTTGGGGCTAGGAGGGGAGGGAGGCCAGGTCTGACCAAGCCATATTTCCATTCTTTTTCCTCCTTTTGTGAAAAAGCTTTTGGTTTTGGCAATCCATCCTTTTCTTCCCTTGACTCTTCCCCTTTCCCTTACAAGGTTGGGAAAAACCTACATCTGCCTCATTTTGAGGGATAGAAAGCGAATGGAAGAAATTTTGGCAAAGCCATTGCAGTCTTGGGGGTTCTACCCTGGCATCAGCCTCTACTCAGGAGGCAACTTGCCATATTCTTTCTCCATTCTCTTCCTTTCATTCATGCAACTGGGTAAGGGAGGATATCTGAGAGAATCATTGCAGTAGTGGGGAGTTCCTAACACTAGGGCTGAATTGCACAAACTTCTAAGCTTGAATATCCTCAAAAGACCCTAAAGGGAGAAAGGAATGATGGAGTGAGTGCTCTGAATATTAGATTTCTCTGCTATTAGTTCATTAAAATTAAAATCTGTTAATGTAATTTATATTTAGTTTATATTGGTATACATTCAACACAATTCTTTGGGGAGTTGGAAGATGGAAGAAGTTTGGAGAAAGTAACTTAAGCTTTCTATCTTGCCAGTCACATGACTGAAAACTCCAGTAACATCCCATTCAAATTTTACAGGAGAAGGAGGCATACCAAGAGGAATGGAAAGGTTTCAAGATTTTAGAGCTATGGAAAGGGTCCAATATGGATTACATAATATGCATTAACCAACCTGGATTTAGACAAATAATAACAACATATAGAAAACAGAACTATAGACAAATATTAGAGAATGAATACAAAAGGATTGACTTATTTGGTCCCAGAGGGCAGAACCTGGATCAGTGGGTAGAAGCTTCAGGGACAAATTTAGATTTGATTTAAGGAAGGTCACAATGGGTTATTCCTTTAAGGAAATCTTCAGTACTGGAGCTAAGCAAAGAGTTATTTAAATGGTAGAAATGCAGAAAGATCCCATGGAACCTATAAGATTCAAAATTAATGAGAACATACTAATTTGGCTGATCCCTCCTCAGCTATGTTAAAAGAGGAAAGTCTTTTTTCAAGTATGGGTTGTAACAAATAGCCATTGAAACTTCTTCCATCTCTCAAATCTAATTCCTGAAGTTTAACAATATATTCAATTCCTCAAAAATTTGAGGAACATATGAAACTCCAAGTAGATTTTAAGAGTTGCCTCAAAATAATCCAAGAAAAATTTCATCAGTGAGAATAAGAATTCATGACATTTCCTTTCTCTAAAAGATGATCATTTTTTCAGTGATTTTGTCATTTCCAGCAAGCCTGTAAGAGGCCCCACATTAAACCTTCATTTTCCACAGCCTTCTTTTCTCTTTTCATTCTTTGTCTTCACTTGATAGTTTCATGAAGTGCCTATAGGATGGAGTTTACATTTCTCTACCCTTTCTGTCAGGAATGAATGCTCATCCCTATATATTTATAACAAAAATGGTATAATATTCCTTTCAATTAATCAACTATTTATCAAATACCTACTATGTGCTAGACATTACCCTAGGAAATGGGAATACAGATATAATAACTGAAACTGCCTAATGTAATGGTGTGGACATAAGAAAATGGAAAAGCCTGCAACAGAGATGCAACAGCTTAGACTGATGACCTGTCATTTAAATGAGAACATTCTGTTTGGAATGTGACCAGGAGAAACGTTTGGAAGGGGATCAGACCAACTGAAGTTTGAAATTTTTAGCCTTGAAGACAGAAAGGAGAAGGGTCCCTTGGCTTTGGGAGACAGAAGAAAGAATGACACAGTCCAGCTCTCTGATTTCTCTGTTGTGATACAATGACTGAACTTCCAGACCTGTCAGCCCATTTTCCCAAATTGAACTATATTCCACCATCCTCCAACCCAAGACTTATTCTAGTATTAGGGAAACCCCAAACCCTCTTTCCCTCCATTTCTTATCTTTCCTTTCTTTCCCTATAAACCCCTAACTTAATTTAGAGAAGAGAAAGAGTATTTTATTTGAGACATTATAAAACTCACCCTGAGTTGATTTAAAGAAACCAATAGGAAGGGGGAGGGAAGACAGGAAGGTGAAGGGAGGAAAGAAGGGGGAAAGGGAGAAAGAAGGAAGGGAGGAAGGAAGAAGATTAACAGCCCTGATCTTTAGTTATCATTTACCATTAAAATAATCCCTTATTACAATTACCAATATTGTTACAGGATTTCAGAAACTGTTTGTTTGTAAATTTTGTAGGAAGTTATAGAAATGGGCCTTCTTCCTCTCTTTTATTCTGTTTGGTAGACTTTCTTAGGTAAAATGTTAATACTAGGAAATTTAGCTTATTAAAAGATGTAAGGAATAGATCTCCTTAAGGAATTTTTGACATTAAAGTTTTCTAAGGATATTTTTTCAGTTTTAATTATATTTCTTTATCAGATTTGATTTGATTTTTTCACACTATTTAAAATTTTTCTGTAGCTTTTTTTACATGTCTAATTTTTGAATTATTGGAAGATGGTAATCTTGACAGTTAATACAGAGGATATTCTGGTGATGAAATTTATTAATTTAATGGCAGATCTCTGCCATTAAATGTAGTTGTTAAAGTAAAATTTTCACATAATTGGTTGAAAGGGGATATTTTCTAGATTGTGTAGTAATTTCCTGAAGCCATGGTGAGATTTTTTTAATACTTTTTTTTTTTTAGTTTAGTAGCTCCTATCTGTATGACATATATGCCCCCGAGGAGCCCTTTCTGTACTGTCCATAATCAGAGAATAAAAATCATTTTTCCAAAGTTATTACAAACTAATATTGCTATAGATTACAGAAATGTAGCAACTCCCCCATCTCTGTTGACGTCTGGAGGAAATTGGGAAAATTAATCATCTGTCATTTAATGAATAGATATTTTCTATTCATTTTCAGTTAATATAAAATAGCTTTTTGATTATTTTATTTAAAGTTGTATAAGACCCAAATGCCAGCATGCCTTTTGGGCTTTCAAGGAAGTAGTTAGACAATTTCCCCACCACCACCACCTTTATCTCTTTCCATTTACTCTCCCTTTTTCTGTTTCTGTTTCTGATAGACTGTTCATCTAATTGTGTGTCATGAGTTTGATAATATACATTGTTCATTTGAGATCTTTTTTTATGAAGTCATTAGGTCAAATTATTGAGTAGCTGTGAGTCTTTATTAGGCTTAGCTTATTAAAAGATTTATGATCTTTATTTATGCCTCTTTATTTGGATGCATTTTGTGTTTTAGACTCAATGAAAATAAAGTATCTAGAATAGTTTCACATTTTTAAAGAACTCTGACTTGGACTTCCTGCATGGCAAGAATACTTTACCCTTTTTCCTGTCTTACTTGATAATGAACAAAAATGTATTTCTTTTCTTTCCATCTCCCTCTTTCCATTTGAAAAGGGAGAAAGGAAAACTCTTATGGCAAATGTTCACAGTCAAGCAAAACAAATTCCAAAATCTACTGTGTTATTTATATATATATATATATGCATATATATAAAATACATACATATATATATATATGTATACATACATATACACATTGATATGTACCCTGAATCTACTAGATTTCTGACAGGAAGTGGGTAGCATTAGTTACAATGGAGCCTCTAGAATCATGGTTGAGCTTTGCATGAGTTCTTAAGTCTTTCAAAATTGCCAAATGTTATAACACACACCTATAATTCCTCATTCTGGGATGTTGCAACTGGTAGAGATCCTTAGGAGTTCTGAGCTAAAGAAGGGACAATGTGCTGAGCCCCTAAGAATGGTAGGCCATCTGGCTTCCCCAAGAAGTACAAACTAGCCTTTGAAAATGAATCAGATCAAAATTTCTTTGGTATGCAGCAGTAGATCAATAAGCCTATGAGTGGTTGCCGCTCTTCCAGTCAGGATGAGAAAAGGAGACCCAGTCTTCCAAAAAAAAAGTTATTTTAGGATAATTTATTTTTACAATGTCATTGCTATTGTATACATTTTTCTTCTGCATTAGTTCATATATTTCTCTGAGACTATCCTTTTCATTATTTCTTCTGGCACAATAGTATTTTGTTACATATGTGCAATAATTTGTTGTTATTCCCCAGTTGGTGCTCTGTTAGTTTCTAATTCTTTACCTCCACAAAAGAGCTGCTATAAAGATTTTTGTGCATATTTGTTCTTTTGCTTTTTCTTTGATCCCCAGTGATTTTTATCATCAAAAGATTGTCAAGAAAGTGTATCTCTTTTGTATCCTGTCAAGGAATATTTTATGATCTTATGATCTTAATATATTCATGATCATGTTTATACTTGGTCAAATTCAAATTTTTTTCCCTGAATTTGTTTCTGAATTTCCATTTCCACTTTTTTATGTACATTGGAAAATGCGATGTTCAAGTCCAGATGGGTTATCTCCATTGTCATTGATGAAGAAAGTATATTTTCATTTTTCATTTTTCTGATTCTCTTTTAATTTTCATTAATTTTTATCCCATTTTAATTCAAAATATTTTTGTTTAATTGGGTCCTATACCAAGATTTCTACAAATATGTTTTTATCTCCACTGCCTTTTGATGTTATATGAGCTCAGTACTACTTATAATATCCTACCACCTTTTGTTTAATATGAAACTATGACTTATTGTTGCAGTTTGTTTTTAAGAAAATTCAGATTAAACTTACAAAAGAACCAGAACTTCCTGCCTGTCTGAGTCTCTGTTTGAACTTCTTTATTTTCTTTGTAATTTTAAAGTTTCATTGGTACTCTTTTCTTTCAGTACAACTATATTCCATACAATTTTTTTGACTCTTCCATCTCCTTCTAGAAAAATTAAAAATCAATCCAAATGATCCAAAGTACAATTGTCATGTCTTCCACATCATTTGCTTCTTCACATGAAATAATTGAAAAAAATTATTAAGTTTAAGAATTATTTTTAGTTTACTGCTTTGATAAAAGAAATAATGGGAAAGGGCACTGAAAAGTGGTTTCAAAAGAAAAATATTAATTAAAAGGAGTAGAAATCCTAGATAGAATTAAGATAGATTGGGAGTGGGGGGGTTCCAAAATATGATTGGATTCTTAAGATATTTTTTCCTATTGGTTCTGTTCAGTTCTTTAGTTCTTCTTGTATAGCAAATGTGAAGTCTGAAGGACCGAGTAGCCCCTTAAGTCTTCTCTCATAATGTGTTGCTTTTGAATATTTTCATGACTTACTTGAAAGATACAACAAAGCACAACCAATTCTCAGCACTAATAATCTTCCTCCACTATTTTCTGTCAAAAACACAAATGATATAGGAGAAAAATCCATAAGGTGAACTTAAATTCATCTGTAAAAAGAAATTTAAGAAATATGGGAAAAGGGTGCCAAACTTTTATTATTGAAATGATAAGCCTATGTAGTAGTGCATATGCTTTAGGTAAATAATATGTATGAAGAAAGTAAAATAAGAGAGACAGATTGACTTAGTAGATAGAGTACTGGCCTGAAATTAGGAAGACCTAGGTTAAAGTTCAATCCATGATAGGTATTGCCACTTTCTTGTTGTTGTTGTTCAGTCATTCAGTCATGTCTAACTCTTTGTAACTCCATGGACTGTAACTGTTGATAGGGTTTTCTTGGCAACAATATTGGAGTGGTTTGCCATTTCTATCTCCTGTTCATCCAATGAATCCTTTTGTCATGCAATCAGATTTTAAGTGGTCTGCCCAGGTTCACACAGCTAGGAAATGTCTAATGCTGAATTTGAACTCAGATCTTCCTCATTCCAGGCTTAATACTCTATCCACTGAGCTACCAAGTGCCTCTTTGTGACCCTAGGCAACTTATTTAACCTCTGAGTAGTCCAGGAAACTCTCTAAGGTTATAAGTTGCAGAGAAGGTCCCAGTGAAATCACAAATCTGACCAAAATAATTTTTTAAACTGGTCCTAGTTATATCCTTCCTCTTATAGAGTCTCTTTTTCCAAAAATCATTACTATAAAACTATTAGAGAATTATCGTAGATTAGTACATTTTCCTTTTTTCACTTGTAAATTTTTGGGGTTTTTGTGATTAAATTTTTTTTCATTTTTAAAATATTTCCATGGTTACATGACTCTTGTTTTTTCCCTCCCTTTATCCTTCTCCCTTCCCAGTGCTGACAAGCAATTCCATTGTATTATACATACACACACACACACACACACACACACACACACACACACACATATATATATATATATATATATAGTAAAGGAGAACATTAATACTTGGACAATAATTTTATGAAATTATGTGGTTGTCAATATTTATTATATCTTGAGTCAGAAATTTATTTACAAAATAGAGAGGAAACAATAAAGTAGAGAACTGTGAAGGGGATACAAAAGTTATCTGTCCTATCTTAATCCAGGCAGAGATTAATTATTCCTCATTCAGGAAGGCTAGTAGTGAGTAATCACACTGCCTCATCTAAGATGGAAGCTAGTCTCTCCAGAAACTATGAAAAGAGTTAGCCTTTCACTCACCCTATGAAGTAGTCCAGGAGTCAGCATCCAAGTTGGAGTTAAGCTCCAAGCCTACAATCCAATCCACAGTCTCCAACTAAGCTCCCTGGAAGACTCTCTCCAATCAGGAGACTATCTCCACAAGACTGACCCAAGGATTCATGGATTTTATGATGATTTCTTGTCCCTGTGCCTCTTCAGAGGGGCCAATCACAGTTTCCAAAGTGTCTAACACTACCCAGGGGCAGTGTTTGTAGGAACCAGTTCTTACCTTCTCACAGATTCCTGGCTGATTGTGTTTCTGAGGATGTAAACTCTGAACATAGGATTCACAAGTTTGGGACTGAGTTAAAAGGGTGGAGTTCTCTAAGTAAGTGACTTGTGAGTTCTCTAAGTACCTTGTTAGCTTCTCATCTAGTACTAAGTAGGGTGTTCAATCTTTTGTTGATTCAATTCAAAAGTAGACAAAAGAGATTTAATTCTGTCTTCACAACCTAAGTAGGGGTACTTAAGTTAGTGTTAACTCAAAACAGACAAAGGGAATAAAGGATTCCCTTTCAGAAATGAAAACTCAGAGAGAACAAAAAAAATTCCCTTTTACTATATATATATATATATATAGTGTATATAGTGTATATTCAATATATATACTATATACTATATACATAGTATAGTGGGGAAGTGGGTTCCATATAATTTTTTTTTTTGTAAATGAGCAATCCTTTAAAATCAACTCCCCAAATCCCTTATCCATATAAACAAGTGATAAATCACATGTTTTCTTCTGGATTTCTACTCCCACAGTTTTTTCTCTAGATATGGATAGCATTCTTTTTCACGAGTTCAAAAGAATTGTCCTGGATCATTACATTGTTATTAGTATCAAAGTCAATCACATTTGATTATCCCACAGTATTTCAGTCTCTGTGTACAATGTTCTCCTGGTTCTGCTTATTTCACTGTGCATCAGTTCATGTAGGTCTTATTAGTTCTTATAGAAATACATCATTTCATCATTCCTTATAGGACAGTAGTATTCCATCACCATCATCTACCACACTTTGTTTAGCCATTCCCCAATCAAGGGACATCCCCTCATTTTCCAATTTTTTTGCTACCACCAAGAGCACAACTATAAATATTTTTGTACAAACATACCCTTGCCTAATTTTTTTTTATCTCTTTGAAATATAAACCCAGTAGCATTATTTTAAAGCCCCTTGGGCATGATTCCAAATTTGCCCTCCAGAATGGTTGAATCAATACACAACTCCACCAACAATGCATTAGTGTCTCAACTTTGACACATCCCCTCCCACATTTATTATTTCCCTTTCCTGTCATATCGGCCACTCTGCTAGGTTGTTTTGATCTATGTTTCTTTAATCAAGAGGGACTTAGAACTGCTCTCAAGGAACAACACTGATTGTTGTTCTAAGAAGCTAATTGAAGAAGTAGGTGTATATAAGAGTTGTTGTTCAGTTGTATCCAACTCTTTATTACCCCCTTTGGGGGTTTTCTTGGCACAGATCCTGGAGTAGTTTGCCATTTCTTTCTCTGGTTCATTTTACAGATGAGGAACTGAAGCAAAAAAGGTTAAATGACTTGTCCAGAATTAGTAAGTGTGTGAGGACAAATTTGAACTTAAGTCTTACTGACTCCAATCTCAATGTTCTATCTGTTGTGATGGATATTTTGGCATTAAATGATCCTAATAGTTGGTGCTATTTTCTCTTCAATTATTTTTTTCAACTCTAATTGGATAGAACATAGGCAGCATGGTGAACACTGAATGGGCAAATTGGCTTTTAGTTATGTTTCTGGCTTATGCTCTCAGCCTTTGTGAAGCATTTTGCTTATATATGTCATCTACAAGTTAAAAGCTTTGCTTAGCCTTGGTGTACACTTGAAAAAAATGCTAAGTGATGCCAATAGAGAAGGTAGGGCTTTGGTCTTTTGTTGTTGCTGTAGTTATATTTATTGTTGTTAGAATTCAAAACTTTAAATGGATTAGAGAAAAGAAGAGACTAGGAGAGTCTATGAAGTGGAAGAGTCCAAGTTCATGGGTTGGTAGATCATAGAACCATAAATTAAGAGATGCAAAGTGCCTCAAACATTTTGAAGTTCCATTCTTTTATGTTACAGATGAAGAAACTGGAATCCAATGGGAAAGATGAAGCAATTTGTTCAACATCAAATAGAATCAGGTTCTGGATTTGAACCCAGATCCCATGAAGCCAAATCTAGCTCTTTCAAGTGTACACTTTATTAATTCAAAATGGTTGCTGTAGATAATGGGATATTTTTAATGGACATTTTTGATCACATATGTATAACCTAGATCAAATGGTTTGGTATCTTGGAAAGGAAGGAGGGAAGAAGAGAATTTAGAATGAAAACATTTTGGAAAATGAATGGTAAAAATTATTACATGTCATTGGGAAAATATTACATTAAATAAAAATGGATGTTTTAAAGAATCAGCAGTTGAGACTTTTAACATACAGCAGTGTAATGTTTGGTAATGGTGGGGAAAGTTTCATAGTGATAAATCAGGTGTCAAAGATATTGAACTTCTTAATTTTCTCTCCTTTTCCCTCCATCTCAAACACAAGGAAAATATTAACTATACACTACAGTTTTTTTAGTTCTAGTCCAAAGCATCATGAATTTGAAGTTTTTCAGGGCTTCATATTTCCTACAACAACTCACTGAGGACTCTTGATTTTCCATTCTTCAAGAAATTTCCATTTCTAAGAGTTAAAATTGGTTTCAGTCAAATTAAGAGATAAAAAGTTATTGTGGTTGCCATTTATAAAAATTAACTCTTAAGTCATGGAGCTATTAGTAGCTTTAATAGCTTTATTATAGCAAAATAGAGATAGTAAGGAGGGAGAAATGTAGGAAGGAGGTATAAAATATTGCCTAGGTAAATACTCTATAATTGCCAATCTTGGGGAATCCAGCTCAACTCCGACAAAGACTCCCTTAGTTCTCCATCTCCAACCAGGAGTCACAGTAATCTCTTCAGTAAGAGTTACTGATGCAGAGATACCAATGCAGCAGAATTTCTCCAAAGCAGAAATCTCCCTCCAATGTAGAAGGTCCTCCAATGCAGAAGTGCCTGTTCATCTCTCCTGTCTTGCCTTTTATAACACTTTTCCCACGTCACTTCCTATCTCTCTGGTTTCTACTTCCTTTCATTGTGGCCGGGTTTATCACATTTCAGGAACTAATCATAGTTTCTTAATGTATTTGGCACTGCCCAGGGGAGGAGTGCTTTGGGGATTTACTTCTGGTCTTTGAGGGAATGAAATTCCTTTTCTAGTAAAATGTTCTTCAAGTGTTTGACTAAGTGTGAAAGGAAGAGCACTCCAAATTCTTGATTGAATAAGTTAAAATAAACAAAAGAGGATAATTCCATTTACACACATTTTATCCTTGATTTTACTTATATAGTGGTGAGAAAGAGTTAATAGGGAAAACATAAGGAAAGGTAATTTTAGAAATATTCATTTAACATATAGAAATTTTAATTTAATTTATTTTATTTTTTATCTCCATGTTATCCATTCTTATAAGTGAACAAGCCCATAAAACCCAAACCCCAAAACATATACCCAAATAAACAAGTGATAAATCATAGTTTTTATCTGCATTTCTACTCCCAAAAATTCTTTACCTGAAGGCGGATAGCATTCTAAAAAAGTAGAACTTTTAGAGAGAGTTAAAATAGTTTGAATAAATTCCTAAAATATGATCAAAATATGATCTTTTCAATTCTGGAAGTTGAAAGTGAGGTGTAATATCCAATTAATGTGAAGATTGTGTTCTTCAGTAGAAGAGAGACTGGTTTTAGATTATAGATTTAGGGTTGGAAGGATCCTTGAGGATATATATATATATATATATATATATATATATATAGCATAATCATATATATATTATATAGTCATATATAGAATAATCCTTCACTTTACATATAAGGAAACTGAGGTAATGATGGTTAAATGGTTTGTCCAAAGTAACAAAAATAATAAAGAGCCAATCTGGAAACTAAATTCAGGTCTCCTGACTTGAAAACCTGCATTCATTCTTTTATATCATTTTGTCTCTTTTTCTGATTATAAATACATTTTATCATGGATAAACTACCTTGGGGGTACCATTTAATAATCCTATGTAGATCACCACTATTTGGTTTTTTTACCCCAGAGCAGGAGCTCTACGGGCATTAAAACCCCTTTGAGTGCCTTAGTGTGCAGTACTCATACTTCTCTCAATGCTTTTCTCCGTGGCAAGCTTTAAGGAAGGATGATGACAGTTGGCAACCAAGGCTTTGATCTTTGCTTCCATCACTCCTCCCTTCCCCTTGAACTGAATCTGCTCTGTAGTCCATTTCATTTCTGTTTGCAATATTTCCTCACCACATCTGAGGGACGATCACACAAGGCAAAGCTTCCTGCATGTTCATTCATTGTCAGATAACATCAGACTTGTAGAGCTGGTTGGCTGAAATACAAAGTCCATCACCAGAAAAAAAATAAAAATAAAAAAGTGCACAGATGGCAAAGCCCAGCTTTGAAATCTTTATGTAGGAGCCCACAAACTGCCAGCACCTATCAGATCACATTCACCTCCCCCAGAATATGGCTAACTCCCACTAAAAGCTTCTTAAATCAAACATCACATTTCCAAACAGGAGCTTCTGCTGCAATCTGTCTTTGTAGAATGAGGTTAGCAAAAACACCTGACTGTCTTCTACACACTTTACAGAAGGCTTGCCTCCCCATACACTGTGGGTCTCTGTGCAGTCCCTCCTCCTCCTCATCCCTCCCCTTTCTGCTTTCTTACCCCTCCAGTGTTCTTGGGCATCTTTTCCTAGAGATTTATCATGTTGCCAGGCACTCTGTCATCAGGCTGCAAAACCTACACATTAATAGCTCTGTTGTCTTCAAAATACAGTCCTAGATTCAGTCTATCTAGCTGGTGTGCTGGTGCTTGAGGATGGAGGTAAAAGATATTTTTTAGCTTTACTTGTTCACTGTGGCCTCCTTTATTTTAACACTCATCTTTTCAGGAGTTTCTAGGATGCACGATGGTCAGGAAGATGAGGTCATGTGTATCATTCCTGAGAACCTAGAAAGACCTATTAATTTAAATTCTCATTTCACTCTTGCTCTCACTCACTCTGGATTTTTGTCTCTCTGGCTTTGTCTAAATGTCTATCTGAAAGGGTACTAGGAATAGATCTTCCCAAAAGAGGAAGGAAGACAAGCTTCTCTTTAGTATTTTCTCTAGTGACCTACCAAATTCTTGGTCATCTTGGCAAATGGCATATACCAACTTGAACCCAGTGCTTTATTTAGAGTCAGAAGAATTGGATTGGAAGAGCAGCTTCACCACCTCCTAGCCATGGGGGTAACTGAGCCTCTTAAGGTCATAAATTCTCCTTCTGCAAAATGGGGATAATTGTCTGTGCTTTACCTACCCTACAGGGCTATAGACCTAGATGAGATATCTCCAGGGTGCTAGGTAGCTTCAAAGCACTCTTTGAGTATAATTTAAAACTTTCTATAGAGGAAGGTTACTTGGTCAACATATTAATTTTCTTCCAGACTGTGAGCTGTGCGCTGCCTTAAGAAAAGCACATTGTGTTCAGAAGCTCTGAAAAATCAGTGTCCACAGAGGAATCAGGGGTCCCCCAGAAAAGCCACCCTTGCTATCAGTAACCCCCCCAGTTACTGTACTTCCTGGTCTATAGTGTTGTATCAGTAACAGGAAGAGGAAAGACAAGCTTAGATGTGCAAGTACTAGTCATGCTGGAAACATTGTGCTGTAGAAAGAGCACTAGTCCTAGAGTCATAGGGCCTGGGTTCAAATTATATTTCTCATGTTATTCGCTTTGTGACCCTGGGCAAGTCACAGCATTTCCTCATTTTTAAAATGAGGGAATTGGACTAAATGACCTTCAGTCACTTCAAGCTATGGATCTATGATCCTAACCAAACTTGGTCTTCAGTCATGGCACCTTCAAAGAGTATCAGACCCTTAAAGGAGACTGAAAAGTAATATCACCACATTGTACCATAGTGCCCCATAGCAGAACATTTCCCCAGCTTGAGGTATTGAGTTTAACTATCTGTGTTGTTCCTATCTTCTCATTATGGGGCCAAAATATTTTAAGGTTTTTACTTTGTGGTGAATAATCTGAATTAATTTATTTGACTATTGATTGATTCAATCTCTGCTACCAGAGCTGTGAATATACCAAGCTTTGTCCGCAGGTGATGTCTGCTTTTTAGTAAGCTGTCCAGATTTTCCATACCTTTCCTTCTAAGGAGTAAGAGTCTTTTAATTTCGTAGATGCAGTAGCCATCTGCAGTGATATTTGAGTCCAAGAATTTACAATTTGACATTGCTTCCATTTCTTCTTCCTCTATTTGCCAGAAAATAATGGGAGAAGTTGCCAAGGAATTAATTAAGCTTCAAACTAATTTTTACGCTATCTTTGTTCTCTTTCATCAAGTAACTTCTTGATTCTTCTTCACTTTCTGCTATCAGAGTGATGTCATCTGCAAATATGAGGTGACTGATATTTCTCTGGGAAACCTTAATTCTGGTTTTTGATTTGTCCATCCTGGCATTTCACATGATGCATTCTCCTATAAATTTGAATAAATAATGTGGCAATATACAGCCTTGTCACACTCCTTTTTCAATTGTAAACCAATCATTTGTTCTATGTTCAGTTCTAACTGTTGTTTCTTGGCCCTCATACAAGTTACTAGGTGATAGGCAAAACCTTAAATTGTGCATCTTACTGATGAAGAATGAGCCACACTGTAAGAATCAGGAAAAGTTTGGAAATGGAGTGGCAATAAAGCAACCATCAGAATGAGCTTTCCTTCATCTCTTATTTTTTTCTCCTTTTTTTCCATTCCCTCCCTATTTTTTCTTTTCTTTCTTTTTATCTTGGGCTGTTTGTCCTGTTCATCTCCCTTCCAGTAGAACATAATTTGCCTACTTAGAGCACACATGGGCAATAGTGGTCATTTTCTGTTCTTTTCCCTCTAATGTATCTCTGAATCGCTGCTCTTGTATGAAGGCTGAGTACACTCTGCCCCAGACCTTCCAACTGAGCCAACTCAGGATACCTATTAGGATAATGATAATTTTAGTTCAGAATTGTTGGAGATTTGATTGCTTAAATACAGAAAGTGCCAAGCTGACCTCATTGTGAGAAAGTGGCATCGATGCCTAGAACTTGAGTAGTGTGGGTTGTGGGTGAGAATGGGGAAGGCAGTAAATTTCTCTTAGTCATTTGCATTTTTTAAAAGCATAAAACCATGCCTTTCCTAGTCTGTTCCCTACATTCTCCTCCTAATAAAACAGACTCAGGGTTGAGGAGGATAGGAGAGTCTGCCTACACTCCAATCTTGTTTCATCAGAGAATGAGACAGATTGTTTATGATGAAAGCCTTTAATGAAGTATGAAACAAGTGAGTATGACCAAGGGGCAGCCCTTTTGGAAACTATAAAGTAGTCTCTCCTGGGTTCCTACAGGGTACACCCATGGTGAAGCCAGAGAAAAATTTTCAAAGGTTTTTACTACTGTTCTGGAGCCAGAGAAGATAATAAACTTTGAAGTATGAGAATTAATTTCTCTCCCAAGCCAGTAAAACACTTCCAAGTATTTTGAAACTAACAGACACCTCAGAAGGAAATGTATTCTCCTGGTGTTGAGTCTACTTTGCATCTCTTGCTCTTCCTGGTTTCAACTCTGTAGAACAAGATGCCCCTTCCAGAATAAACTTATTGCCTCTCATCCCATCACCATACCACTAATTTGACTAATACCACTTTTCTCAGTCTTCTTTCCCTTCTGATTGGAGGGTGGATCTCCTCCCAATGCTATCCTTCATTGAGGGCAGAAACTGAGCTTTCAGCTCTTTTCACTTTGCATCTGCTATTCTGTCTGTTTTTGACTTGAGGGAATAAGATGCCCCCAAACTGGGTACTCCTTGATTTTCCTATCCCCACAGTTTTTCTTGACTCCTTTTGTGTGCTGTCTTCTCCCATTAGATTGCAAGCTCCTTGAAATCAAGGACTATCTTTCTTTTTTATTGTCTCTCCAGTTGAACCCAACTGGTGCTTAGTAGGTGTTTTATAAATGTTAATTGTATTGGACTGTATTGTTTTTGTTTGGCCACTTTTGATGATGTCCGTCTCTGTGATTCTATTTGGAATTTTCTTGCTTGTCAGAGAAACTAGAATTGCTAGCCATTTTCTTCTCCAGTTTGTTTTACAGATGAAGAAACAAACAATTGTTTTCTTCGGTGTTTCTACTCCCACAGTTTTTCCTCTGCTTATGAATAGTGTTCTTTCTCATAGATCCCTCTGAGTCGTTTAGGATCACTGCATTGTCACTGATGGAGAAGTCCATTACATTCGATTGTACCACAGTGTATCAGTCTCTGTGTACAATGTTCTCCTGGTTCTGCCTCTCTATCATCATCATCATCATCTACCTGAATTCTGGGAGAGTACTAAATAACATCATAATAAAGGAAACCTATTATGTTCTAATTGTCAGTGCTTATGTTCTTTCTGAATTGGCTATTTGTGGACAGTCATGCAGTTGACTTAGAACAAATATCATGATACAAAATTTGAAGAATATAAATAAGAAGAATAAATGGTTTGTAATTTACATAACTCCAGTCTTACCTATTTAAACAAACTATCAACACAGAAAATTGGAAAATGGATAAATGAAGGTATATAGATTCAGACTATCACTACATCCTAAGGAAGTTCATAGCATCATAAATTTAGAGACCATAAAATTCAAGCTACTAATTCTACAGCTAAGTTTAAATAGCTTACTCACCATCCCACAGTTAAATATGTCAGACAGCATTTGGACCCAGATTTCCTGATTAAAAGTCCAATGTCTTAATAGGGGAAAATATGTATACAAAAATATAGCCACACTCTTTGAAGTGGCAAAAAATTGGAAAATGAAGGGGTGTCCATCATTTGGGGAATGGCTGAACAAATTGTGGTATCTGATGGTGATGGAATTTTATTGTACTAAAAGGAATGGTGAACTGGAAGATTTCTGTGTGAACTGGAAATACCTCCAGGAATTGATACGTAGAGAAAGGAGCAGAACCAGGAGAACATTGTACACAGAGACGGATACACTGTGGCATAATCAAATGTGATGGACTTCTTTATTAGTAGCAGTGCAACAATCCAGGACAATCCTGAGGGACTTATGAGAACAAAGGCTATCCACATCCAGAGGAAGAACTGTGGGAGTAGAAATGCAGAAGAAAAACATAGATAGATCACATGGTTCAATGGATATATGATTGGGGAGATTGGGGATTTTGATTTTAAATGATCACTATTGTAAATATTAATACCATGGAAATAGGTTTTTAACAGTGATACATGTATAACCCAGCAGAATTGCTTGTCAACTCAGAGAGGGAGGAGGGAGGAGGAGAGAGGGGAGGGAAAGAACATGAATTATGTAATCATGAAAAAATACTCTAAATCAATTAATTTTTTTTTAAAAAGTTCAATGTCTTCTCCACTATATCATGCTGTTTTTCTAATGTGCATCATTCACCACAAAGAAGCTTCACCAATGTTGAGGGCTTCAAAGATTAATTCCTAAAACATCTGAAAGTCAAAGATACCAAAAACTTTGGGGGAGGGGGGAAGCATAGATACTATTACTACAAGAAAAGCCACATTGAGAAAACATGAATAAATACCCAATTTCCAAATTTTTTCAACCTTGTCTCTGGAGAATAATTTTTGTAGATTCAGAGGCATCTGAGATGAAAGTTTGAAAAAAAGAGCAGACTTTCATAAATGACTTTCTAGTCATCTCTCTAGTTGCCAAATTGACTAAAAAGTTCAGAAAATGTGAAATCCTACTGTACTTATTGGTGTTGATTATAAAAATACATTTGATTCAGGAGAACAAAGGATGCTGGAAAGGCTTTCTTGGAACAGTCTCTCAAGTGTATGTAAGATTCATACAAGGTTTCCTTTAAAGACATAACAGAGTGAATTTTATTTGACCTTCTGATTATAAACATCAAGAAACCAAAAGAGATCTTTGTTCACCAAAAGTGTTTGCTCAAATCATAGAGAATGTTCAGAGCAGTGTCCAAGTTAGAAAGGATTCCCCAAAGATAATGGTTAAAATTTCCAGATGTTCTTGCTTATGGATGACATTAATTCTATCTCATAAACCCCAGAAATGGCAAAGTCTTCTAAATGAGATGGAGGCAGATAGGTAGTTCAGTGAACAGAGAGCTGGGTGTCAAGAAGATCTGAGTTCAAATCCAGCCTCAGACACTCACTAGCTATGTGACACAGGGCAAGTCAGTTAATCTGTTTGCCTTAATCCACTGGAAAAGGATGTGGCAAACCACTCAAATATATTTGCCAAGAAAAGCCCATCCAGGGCTATAAAGAGTAAGACACAATTGAATGAAGGAACGACAACAACTGAATGAGATATTCAATGGAATTTGGCAAAGTTTCCAACAAGAAGGCCAAGCACCTGGAGAGTGACTATTGTCCAGATGATGATGTTCATTATATGGATAGCCCTTAGTGCTGGAGTATCATTAACTATGTATTTGACAGACACTATTAGTTTACAGTGAACTTCATCCAGATTCAAATTAGAATAGAAGGGTAGGACTGGATTATATTTGAGAAATCTTTTGCATTTTCAGAACCCAACTTTCCCTCCAGAACAAAGGTCTTTCTTGTTAACACTAACATTTTTCTGGTGCTAAAATATGTCTATGAAGCCTAGAATTCTACACTCCCTAAAGAAATACAGTTAGAGGTCAACTGAAGAGTAATAGAGAGAGACATGGTGAGAACCACAAGTGACATGAAGATGACTGTCAAAGGAATTATAATAAAAAATAGGATCTATTGTATGGTGATGGGAAGGAATAATTGAGGAGTTTCTGATATAATATGAAGAAATCCAGAAGAAGCCCCTCAGCTTGTTGGGTGGCCCCACTTATGTCACCTACATAAGGAAGGGTATAAACAAGAGTCATACAGGATGAGTAGGTACAGATTACTTGCAATGTGCTATTGATGGGACCATCCATCTTCGTGAAATCACATTTACATCCATGTCTCCAAAAGTGAATGGGGGCAGCTGGGTAGCTCAGTGGATTGAGAGCCAGGCTTAGAAATGGAAGGTCCTGGGTTCAAATTTGGACTCAGACACTTCCCAGCTGTGTGACCCTGGACAAGTCACTTAACCCCCATTGCCTAGCCCTTACCACTCTTCTGCCTTGGAACCAATACACAGTGTTAATTCCAAGATGGAAGGTAAGGGTTTAAAAAAAGTGAATATATGGCCAGCTATTGTGTCTACTATGTACACTGCTCCTTATCTGTGCCATACTCCGATCAAAATGGTCTAGACCTGGTCTTTTCTGGTTATTTCTTCTTTAAAAATCCCTCATCTTTCTCAGAAGTAGTTTAGGAAATTTCTGAATTCTGCTAGGAAAAAAAAAAACATGATTGTTAATCAGCATCTTAGTTTGGATAAGGAAAAATCAACCATTTCTGGTAGTGTTTTTAGTACATCTGTAGAATCCCCAAAGCCTACAAGGTAAATGGCTGTATGTTTTTCTCATATTCTGACCATGTTCTCAAAAACCTTTCCCATTGTCAGTATATTTTCTTGGCAAAGGTACTGGAGGAGTTGGCCATTTCTTCTGCAACTCATTTGACAGGTGAGGAAACTGGGGCTAATGGGATCAAGTGACTTGTTCATTCACACAGTTGGCAAGTGTTTGAAGTTGGATTTGAACTCAGGTCTTAGCTCTAGGTCATTTGTTCTATCCATTGTGCCACCTAGCTGCCTGAGTACTATAAATGGGGAAAATTTCAGTGAAAATTGCTGTCTACCTCATTGAAATTTACTTGATATTTGACTAAAATACACTTATGTGCCACTGAAGAGCATCGTTTCTTTAAATTGGTTCCTATAAAACAGACCAATATTCCACAAGGCATTGAATGTTGACAGGCAATGAAAATCCTTGCATGAGGGTTCTTATGATCTCCAGAATGCTGTATTTCCTGCTTTTACTTCTCCTTTCTTTTCAGTCATCTCATCTATGAAATGGAATTATGCTGCTTAACCCTTAGTAGTATATTATCAGAACTTTTATCAGTATATTATCAGAACTTTTAAAAGAAATAAGTTTCCTTGACCTACAAGGTATACAATTCAAATTACACCAGCATTTATTGCATAGTAAATAGAGCATTTTTCACAAGAAAATGCAAAATATGTGTTCCTAATCTTTAAGGAAAAAAAGATTTTACTTTTCTTTATTGTAATTTGGTCGAGTTAGGTGAGACTACAGCATTTTCCACCTTTTATTCTTCCCATTGATTGCAGTGCCATCTGCTGGCAGGAAGAAAAGTGAATAGAGACTGATGAATTTTAAACATTTATGACAACCTTTTAATAAACTCAAGATCTGGAAAGGATTTTATTGGTCATCCAGTCAGGTTACTTCAATTTGTAAGATAGAGAATGAGTAATAAGCGAATCAGTAACTGTTGATGTCCCACAAGACTATTTTTTGGCCCTCAACTCTTTGCTGTTTACCTTGGCAATTTCATTTACTCTCACTTCAATGCCTCTCTTTACAAATGACTTCCAAATCTATATCCTCAACTTGGTTTCTCCCTGGAGTTCTGCACCCACATTTCCAAAAATACCTGCTAAACATTTACCTTTGGATGTCCCATCGGCACATCAAACTCACTATGTTCAAAGCCAAGCTTGTCATTTCCTCTAGCTTTGTAAATTTCCTATTTCTGAGGATGCTCTCATTCTCCTCTCATGGTCATTTTTGGCTTCTTTCTCACTTTCTCCATGCAATCAACTGCAAATTCTGTTAATTCTACCTGCATGATATCTCTGGAGTCTTATTGTCTCCCTTCCACTTACAATGCCACCACCTACCCTAGTTCAGACCTCATTACTTAAAGCTTGATTATTGTTGCAGCTTCCAAATTGGTCTCCTTTCTTTTAATCTATACCCTTCTCTAGTCCATCATTTATTCAGTTGGTAAGAAAATCTTCTAAAGCACAATAATTTTGAGGCATAAAATCAGAATCTTCTACTTATTTGATCTAAGTACTGTGCTTATTTTTAATATTCAAATCAATTTAATGGAGAAAGGATATGGAAAACACATGGGCATTTACCACCTCACCCACCATCTTTTTCTTCTCATTGTTTATGGTTCTAAGACTTTTACATTCTCTCTGACAATGTAAAGTTAAACATTAGCCAAATGGTACATGAAGGGCATGAGTATGTTTCAACATGTTACCAACAAAAATTATTCATGAGAAACAGCATAAAATATATCATTATGGCCAGAATAGGAAGTAGGAAGAGCAGATAAGGAAAAGCAAGAAATAATAGATGGGTACTCATATGTTTCTTTGGTATCCAAGCAATGGTGGCAGAATTAAAGAACAACTTCCAAGGTCCTGGTGGAGAATTTATGAGGATCAAGGACAAAAGTTTTGCAAGATGAGTACTCAGAAATATATTATGATCTGTGTTATTAGTGGAGTATCCACATAGAGTTTTATGCCCTCTTCTCTTCTTTAACACTACCACCACCCTGGTATAGTCCCTCATCACCTCACACCTGAAGTATTATAAAAGTTTGCCAGTTAGTCTCAGCCTAAAATCTCTTCTCTTTCTGATCCATCTTTCCCTGAGCTGTCAGATAGACTGATCTTCCTAAAACACAGCTCTGACTATATCACCTTCATTTTCAATTAACTTCAATAGCTCCCTGTTACCTCTAGGGTCAAATACAATGCACTCTGTTAGACATTCAAAGCCCTACATAACCTCGCCCCTTCCTAGCTTCTCAGTCTTTTTACATTTTACTTCTAAGATATTTTCTATGATTCAGTAATATTGGTCTTTTTGCTGTTCTTCACACATAACATTGTCTCCCAATGGAACATTTTCACAGTTAATGCTCCATGCCTAGAATTCTCTCCCTCTTGTTTTCCACCTTCCAACTACTCTTACTTCCTTCAAGTCTCAACTAACATTTCACCTTCTGAAAGAAACCTTTTCCTATTTCTCTTAATTCTAGTGCCTTCCCACTGCTGATTATTTCCAATTTATTTTATCCATAGTTCATTTTCTGGTTTTCTCCCCCATTAGAATGTGAGCTTCTAGAGGGCAGGGGCCTTTTTTGGCCTTTCTTTGGTATCTCCAGATCTTTTAACTGTTTCTGACATAAACTAGATCTCAATAAAGACTGTTGACTCGATTACTAGAATGTTTATGGACCAACTTTTTTTTTCTTTTACTATGGAGCTTTATCATTTAAAGCATGGGTTAAAAAGAAGAAGCAAAAAAAGTAATAATACAGTTTAGGTAGAAAATTTTCTTCTCCAATTACTCCACTGAGTAGTCCCAAGTGGTTTGGTCACTGCTGGTCTTTCATTCATAGTAGAAGAATAATCATGTGCTTCTCCCTAAATCTTCTCCCAGATGGAAAACTTTTATTTTTCATGAATCTGAAAATCTAATTTTGGAGTCTTTTGTGCTTTTTAAATAAGACCATGTGGAAGTGCACAGGCTAATGTGATTTTGCTATGAAGCAAGAAAACTCCATATGTTTCAACATTAGCTGTGAAATACTGCTGACAGGTGCCTTATAGGTAGAGAATTGTTATTGAGGTGAGGAGAAAAGGAATTAGAATAGAGATAGGAAAAGTGGGTAGAAGTTATAAAGAGAAATTACTAATACTAATACCTCTCTGAACCTTGTTTTCTTCATATGTAAAATGGAGATGATAACAATATTACCTACTTCAAAGAGTTGTTTTGATGTTTGAATGAGAACATATTAACTATTATCACATGCTACTTGGCAGGGGGGAGATAGAGAGGATAACAGAGATGAGTAAATAAAAATAAATGTGAAATAATTTTCGGAGAGAGGGAGTCACTAATATCTAGGGGAAGCAAGAAAGGTCTCTTTAGGTACTTAAAATTAGTCAAGGGAAATAAGAATTCTAAGAAGTGAAAGTGAGGAGAGAGAACATTCCAAAAATGGAATGTAGTACAGTATGTACAAAGATAGAGAGTTTTGAGTTGGAATGGAATGGTATGTGTGAGAATGGCAAGTATTGCAATTTGGCTAAAATATGGTGTATGTGAACGGGGAAAATAGGTAATGGTTCTAGAAAGAAGGGTTAGAGTCAGATTGTCAGAAAGTTTTAAGTGTCAGACAGAAGTGTTTTATCTTAGATGTGCTGAAACGTCTCTATTATGGGAGTGACAGGAAGGAAGAAGGAAGGAGGGAGGGAAGAGGGAAGGATGAAGAAGGAAGTAGAAAAGAGGAAGAAAAGAGGAGCCAAAAAAGGAAAGGAGAGAGGGGAGGAGGGAGGGAGGAAGCAAAGGAGGGAGAAAAGAAGGGAGAGATGAAGAGAGGGAAAGAAGGGCAAGTAAGAGATGAACTAAGAGTTTGAGAAAGGAGAAGTTTTGGAACTACTATGAAAAGGGTAATAGATTAAGTCAGGGCAGAATACAGTTTTCCACGCAGTAGTGAGATTAGAGAACAAAATTTATAGTCAACCCCATTGTCCTGGTTTGCTTGATTTTCTGCAGTAGCATTTAGCAGTATATGAGTAGCAAAGAAGAAGGTGGATGGTGGGAGTAATTCAGAGTTGAGGTTTAGAAAGACAGGATTGGTGATACCATAATAGGTCAAAGGATTCAGGAGGGAGGAAACTAATAGTATATGGAACTCAGTTCAAGACTATGAAGTGAGAGAACAGAAAAGTGGAACTAGAGGTCATGGTGTTGATGAAGACTAGATTTTTGGTGGTGATGTGTGTCATATGAGTGTAATGTCTCTCACATATGGCCATAAACTGGTTAGATTTCCCCTAGAATAATTATCTGATTGGAACTATGGAGCCAAAGGGTGCCCTTTGGTGCCCCTTTTACCAGGAGTGAAGGATGGAATAAAAGGGAATAGAGGAAAAAGTCTTACCTCTAAGCTGATAGGGAAGGATTTTTGACTGCTCTTTTCTGATTAGCAGAAATTGAGGAAAGCGACAACCCTCATTAGGCTCCACATCAAATTCTATGAATAAATGAGTCCCCCAGCTAAATGACCTAATTCTGTATGAGTACCACTTCTTCTCTTCAGCTTTTGACACCTTGTATTTCTTAGTACTTTTATTTCCTTATGTAATATTCTAGTATGACTGGAGTTCATATTTTAAATATGATCGTCTTTTTTCCTTAAGAGAGAGAGAGAGAGAAATCATTTGATTATGTGTAAAACCCCAGGAGAATATAACATTGTTTACATGGGCAGAAGGAACCATTTGCCAAAATTTTGGAGCTTTTTCTTAAGTAGTTCACTGTGCTAATGGTAGGATGCTTTAGTCATTAGGACATTTTGACAAAGAAAGATGTTTTCCCATGCTTAAGAGAAAACTGTTTTAATGGTAATGACATTGAGAGAGACTCAGGCCCTAATATTTCACCTGTACCAGAGGCCTTGCCTTTATCCTTAGGGTTGTGTTTTTTCAAACTGGGGAAAATGACTCTCCAGAAGGGCCTGAGGGAGTTCTCCCCAAACATCTGGGCACCAGATGGAGGGTAGCAAAACCTCTCCTCCCTATGACCCTGTCAAAAGGATCAGGACTGCCCTTGTCTCTTCTTAGCCACCATCTGCTTCCCCAGCTATCCCTCCCTGCTAAGCACCTTGTCCTGATCTGCCCCTTCCTGACTAAACCGTATTCCCTTCCTTGACCTCATATAGTCTACTCTCAGTCAAGAGAGACAATTCCTCATCTCTGTGAAATAAAGGAAAGATCTATCTTTTGCTCTTCTCCTTCTTATCTATTCAACCATGTTCTATCTTTTTGATAGACTGCAGAGGATCAAAGATGAGTGAATTCAGAGACCCTTGGCTCAGACCAAACAATGTGGCCTGGATCCTGAGCTAGGGGTGGATTGGTTTGGAGGGAGAGAGGATGTATCATCTCAGTAAAGCATCTGGTATTAAAATGTCTGATGTTTTAACAACTTGCCTAACTGGGGAGTGGGGGTAGGGGCTTTGGAGCTGGGCTGGGCTGGGCATTTGGTGCTGCCTTTTTTTTTCTTTTAATGATGTCATTTTCAAATGGATTCCTGGCACTCAAGGAGGGTCTCTCCTTTTGACTGAGATAGTGACCATGCAGGGAATTCTCTGCATCAAAACCATCTTATTTTTGCATTTAGTCTTTTAGCTTTCCATTCTTTTCCTCCCTCAGGCTTTTCTAGGGTAAGCATTTAACAAGTTTAGCAAACATTTAGGAAACACCTATTTGCATCCAAGGCTCCATGCTTGTTCTTATAAACATATGCTACATTCATAGGCACAAACTCATTTTGGGGGGATGCTTGTTGGGTCTTGGCATTTTACAAGGTGAAATTAAGTTTAAATGTCATTTTCTATCTCTTAAAGGTGCTCTTAGTGGCATGGTGAGGATTCCTGGTCATTTGTTTCACTTTTAGAGAAATCAGATTTTTGCCTCACTGGAAAAAGTTTTTTAATAAGAAGATTGTAGTTTGAATGAATACAGAATCATCTATTAAGAACTTACTAAATGTTCTGCAGGACAGCTAGGTAGCACAGTGGATAGAGTGCTGAGCCTGGAGTCAGGAGACTCATCTTTCTGAGTTCAAATCTGGGCTCAGACACTTACTAACTGGGTGAAGCTGGACAAGTAAGTCCCTTAACCCTGTTTACTTCATTTTAAAATGACCTGGAGAAGGAAATGGTAAACTATTCCAGGATTTTTGCCAAGGAAACCTCAAATAAGGTCATGAAAAGTCAGATGTGACCGAAAAAAGACTCAACAACAACATGTTAAGAGCTGGGGATACAGAGAAAAAAAGGAAGTTGCTCTTAAGGAGGTGACTTGCAAATGAGAGAGACAACATATTAAAAAATGGTGAGTTGCAAGGCAGATGGAAAGGATTTGGACATCTTAGGTGTAGAGCAGTGGGGTAGGTATTAGGGTCAAGATATACCTAGATAATATCAATAGTAAATACTTGGATAACCTTCAGATGCAGAGATGGGCAAAAGAACGTCTGGTCCTCCCTCTCAATAGATGGCATCTGGGCATCTGAAAGGGAAAAGAGAAAGAAAGAAGAGTTCCCTCCTCTTTTCTCTGGTGGAGGTGGGTTTTGCTGCTTCCAGGCAGTCCTTGATGGGTTGATCCATAGAATTGTAGCAGTGTCAAGAGCATCTAGATCTTTGCTCTCTGCAGATATGATATCCCTTTCCTCTTTGCTTCACAAACATTCCCTGAAATATCTGTGGTCATGAAATTTTTCTGTTAGTTCTGGCAATGATTTCAAATATTGCTTCTATAGAGGAATATGATAATTTTTAAGCTCTGGAGGAACTCTCATCTAATGGCCCCTTCTCCAGCTCCCTGCACATGAATTTTATGGAACATGTCAATACCCTCCTACTCAAGCCTTTGGATACCCTCTCTCAATGCCCCCCAACCTCCATTGAATTTTCTTAGATAATTTCCTGTAGAATGATATCCAGGCCTTTTCTTTGGTCATGGTTTTCTGGTAGTCCAGTAATTATTAAATTGTTTCCCCTGGATCTATTTTCCAGATCTGTTGTTTCATCAATGAGATATTTCATATTTTCCTCAATTTTTTCATTCTTCTGATTTTGCTTTATAGATTCTTGCTGCCTTGTGAAGTCATTTGCTGCTAATTGTTCAATTCTAATTTTTAAAGACTTAATTTCATCCCTGACTTTTTGATCCTCCTTTTCTTTTGATCTATTTTTTCTTTGTAGGTCATTGTTTTTATCTTTTATTTTCTTTGCCTCATTTTTTGATCTGGTCAATTCTAGCTTTTATGTAACTATTTTCTTGTTTTAGGTAATGTACCTCTTTTTCCAGATGACCTATTTTGCTTTTTAAAAGTTCTTTCCCCAATTTTCTTCATCCTCTCTTGACTGTTTTTTGAATTGTATTTTGAGTTCTTCCAGAGCCCGAGTACAATTTGCTAGAGTTCCCAAGTTTTTGCTTGGTTTTCTTTGGTCCTCCTCTCTTCCATTTTTTCTTTGTTCATTACCTGAGTAGAATCTGTTGACTATAATTTTTTTCTTTTTCTGTTGTTTACTCATATTTTTCCCTTCTTTCCCCCTCCTTATTGGCTTTATCCTTAGTCCTCTGTTTATCTGTTGGATCTGTGAGTTTGAACTTTTCTGCCCTGAATGGCTTCTTCCCTGTTCTGCTGATTAACTGGATTGGGCTGATGGACCTGACCTGTTGTATTAATGTGCCCTGAGTCTAGATCTTTCCCAGCTGCCAGCAGAAGTTGAAGGTGAAAATGAATGTTTGGGGGGTTGAAGGTAGTTACCCTCTGTCCTCCTCTCTACTCCTTTCTGCCAGCTGTTCAGTCAGAGCCCTGAGTTTTCTGTGGTGGTTTCAAAGTACTCCAATGAGATTTTTTTCCCTGGGATCCCAGTCAGCCTGGATTCCTACTGTGGGTCTCAGTGTAATAGGTGGGGGAGGGATGTTGAATCTTTCCCTTATCCTGGAGAATTCAACTTTATCTTCATATTTCTCAGGTTGAATAGAGTAGGAGAGACCTGTGACTCTGTCTTGTTGTTGAGTTTGGCTTTCTGTCTATTTTGTATACTTGCTCTTCCAGTTGTTTGCTAGCTCTGTGAGTTTTAGCTTTTTTTGTCCTCTAGAGGTTTTTTCTCCCCACTATTGATAAACTAGATTAATCCAGTTGAACTGATTTGCAGAAATGAATGTGTCCTGAGCAGCAGAGGCCTAAAATGGAGGTGTGGTGGCTGAAGGCTGAGACCAACCTGCCCTCTTCTTGCCCCTATCCTCAAGTTACCTCCTTACCAGCTGTGGTCAGTGCCCTGAGCTTCTAGTAGTTGTGGTAGCAAGGTACTCTGCTCTGATTGAAACTCTTGTCCTGAGATCCTATTTACCACCAGAGTCTCAGTACAGTAGGTGGGGGAAGGACTCTAGGACCTTCCTTCATTCTTTTCCTTAACCCAAGATTTCAACCTTCTCTGCATACCTTTTAATTTGAATTGAGCCAGAGGGTCCCACAGCTTTCTTGTTGGATTTGGTTTTCTGTTCCCCTTGAAGCTTTTTGTTTTTGATTGGTGTGGAAAGAGGAATAGATTTTTGCTGCTTTTAGGCTACCATCTTGACTCTGCCTCCCCTCCCCATTAACTTTTTTTTAAACCTTTACCTTGTGTTTTAGAGTCAATACTATGTACTGGGTCCAAGGCAAAAGAACAGTAAGGGCTAGGTAATGGAAGTTAAGTGAGTTGGCCATAGTCATACCACTAGGAAGTGTCCGAGGTCAGATTTGAATCCAAGACCCCCCATCTTGAAGCCTGACACTCAATCCACTGAACCAGCTAGTTGCCAACCGCCCAACTCCTCCCACCCTCCACCATGAACTTTTAGGACAAAGTAACATATCAGCATGGGGCACCTAAGTGGTACAATTGATAGAATACTGGGACTGGAATCAAGAAGATCAGAATTCAAATCCAGCCTTAGACACTTAGTAGGTGTGTGATGACCAAGGGCAAGTCATTTAACCCCTATTGGCCTCCATTCTTCATCTGTTAGTAGGGATACATTGGAGAAGAAAATGGCAAACCAAAGTCTATGGGGGTCCCAAAGAGTCAGACACTATTGAACAATCACAAAAAATATCAAATTGCTGGATTTGTAGTTGGTTCATTTAACCATTCATATTTATTAAGTCACATCTACTCTGCAATGGAAAAAGTGCTTTTTATGACAATCTGAAACAGAGCAATGAAGTAATTTTCCCATAGCCCCATAAAAAATACATACTTCATATATCAGCAGGGATGTACTGGCAAATATTTAATAACTGACTTTTCAAAAAAGTGTATGCACAATACACTTTTAAATTTAATCCTCTTTATATGAACATTTTCTCCATTGCTTTAAGTCTAGAAAACACAAAGGTCGATAACATGTCCTAATTTATTGCATTTACTGACTTCTGAAATATACATATTCCTAACAAAAATTTAGCAGTCAGCTCTTGCAAACCTGTAAGAGTTGGCTCTAGGATCCCCTGTAATATTTTCTAAAAAGAAATATAAAAATAGGGACATGGTTCCTGTCCTTAAAGATTACAATTAAATAGAAAGGGAAAGGTATACACACAAAAATACAATGCACATTAGAATATGGTAAATGTGTAAAAGGAATTCAAATTGCTATGGGATCAAGTGAAAGAAGGGAAGGTAGATTCTAACTGGGCTATTCTCCAAGGAAGGCTTTGTAGAAAAAGGAACTTTTCAGCTGGGTCTCGAAATGTGGATAAGAATTCACTAATCAGAGATAGGAGGAAGGGACTCTAGGCACGGGAAAAACTAGGAAGTTTAGATAGTAAAGGATTCTTTGAGGGATGAGAACTAGTTTAGTTTTTCTGGAATATGAGTGATAAAATATGAAGTGTTACACGTAGATTAAAAATCTCACTTGCACAAGTACTATGAGTGATGGTAAATTCTGACCTAATATCAGGTTAAAAAAGACTTGAAGTTTTATTATGCCACAAGTGCAGGAGGAGCCAATAGTGTGATGCAAATTGTTAAAAACAAAGCAAACCAAAGAGATATACTTAATATGTCTTAGATGTATTAATAGAAACACAGTGCCCCAGTCTAAGGAAGGCATGCAAGCAAGCATTCCCTTAGCACTTTTCAAGACTTTCTGGAATCTGGGCAATCCCAAATTAAGTAACATTTCCTGGTTTGCACACTGGCTCATTTTGCTGGATCAATATGTTTTACTGATATTACTGATATAATTCTTTCTCTAGTGTCTCCCCATAAGCCTTTTAAAATCAATCTGATGATGAATAAAATTGACATTTTCTATTAGACACAGGTGAAATGTGAATTGAGAGGAATTCCTACTGTTTAAGCTTACCAACTGCATTAACTAGGAAAACTTGTAAGAACAACTCCTCTCAAATGCCACACAGTTATTTCATCTTAGTCTTTTGGTCTTTACTTTGGTAATTCTCTATTCGACCATGTGATTCTAGAGAAGAAGAAGGAGGCAGGGAGAAACTACTCTCACACTTGGGAAAATTGCCTCCATTTCCCCTAATTAAATAATATAGTGCTCTTGCTGTTAAATAGAAGCAGCCTTTAGTGAGGATGCAGATCAGCTGAATGCATCTGAAATTGTGGAGCAGTAAAATCCCAGGGAGAGGATTTTCTGTGAACAATTAATTAGCACATTGGCTAATGAAATGATTCTTTTCTGGAAAGCTCAAGCTTTAAACAAGCGCCAAGCCTTAAGGTTCTGAGTTAAACGGGCTTTTCCTGGTGGTTTCTTAGTCCATAATCCCCCTCGAATCTTTTCTCTGTTCTGGTACAATAGCAGTTATATAGGAGCCTAAGGAGATAGCTAATAATGATAAAGGGACACCATAGTGACCCATCAAGGGTCAGTGCTGTAGGTCTTATTTTTCTGGTTTGGCACTTAATAGAATGGTTTATTTTTTGCTTCATGTGGTGCTATGATCTTAGGCTATCTATGATGCCTTTTCCTCCCATTCCCCCGATCCTTTCTCCTGCCTCCAATGCTCAAATATCACTGGGTTCATTGAAACTAATCAGTATGATTCTGAGGGAAAGAACACTTGCTAGATCCTTATGTGTACACTTTGCTGCATTTCATAGAACTAATAGGTTAGAGAGGTCATAAAAACTGTGTGGGCTAACCCCCTTGTTTTTATAGATGAAGAAATGAGGCTCACAGAGATTAAAGACCTGCCAAGGTCTTGCAGGTTTTAAGTGACAAAGTTAGATTCACATGTATTAACATGTAAGTGCCAACTATGTTCAAAATACTCCTAATGTCTAGTATTAGAATTGTCCTTGGTTTTTTATTTTAATATGGAATTTTATTCATTTTAAAGTTTATGACAAGTTGATCTAATCTTTCTTTCTTTTTAAATTTTTTAGAATTAAACACGAAAATATTGTTGCTCTGGAAGATATTTACGAAAGTCCAAACCACTTATACTTGGTTATGCAACTGTAAGTACAATATTCAATATTGCATTCATAGTGAAATACTTCTAAGGTGCCCTGACTTTTTTATCCATCACTTGCTTCTTTGGGACATGTTTACACTGCATATTATTTGAGGCTTCTGTAGAGATGCTATTTTGCTTTAAAAAAAAAGAAATCCCTCTGTTATGTTTATTTTTAGGGCTATTGGGGAGGGGAGAGAACACATGAGACTATTAAGGCACTGTATTGCACCTTTTTACATGCATTCTTCCTTGAGATTAACTCCAATATGGATAAATGAAGAACTCACCCCTATCCTAAGACAGTAGGAACAGGATTTAATGGATGGCCCTCCCATTACATAGCTTTGCTTTATAGGAAAAGTGGAAATTAGTAGGCAGTAGGTAGGGTGGAATAATGAAAGAAAGAGCTAAGAATGCAAGTACAAAACAAACTCCCTAGGAAAAGGATGAAGTTTTTAAAAATTCTCATATGAAATTGTGATCTATGTCACACACATGCTTCCCTCTAAATGATTCATGGTGGTCAACTGGGGCATCCTTGTGCCATGATGGGAGCTAAGGAAGAATAGAAAAAAACCTTTCTCATTATGAGGTCTAAGGGAATTCTTGAGCAAGGCATTATGTAAATGGCTATAAGAGAAAGTCTTGTATAATTTTAGATGATCAATTTAGACTTAAACATGTAGTATGGATTGTTCAGTTCCTGGATTTTTAAGGCATTTTAGCAGAAATAATGTTTAGCCTGATGTACTTTCGTTTTTCTATATAAATGTTTGCAATTTAATGTGGAAAGGATGTAAGTGGTGGAAATAGATGCTTAGTAAAGCTTTTCTTTTTTTCTATCTCTCATTATCATTTAAGGCATGTTTTAGGTCTTTGTATTTAAGTATTTGGAAAACAACAACAACAATACCTAAAAGGAAATGAATAAATTAGGGATTTTTGAGTTACACATTTAAAAATGAAATAAGCTTCTATTATTTGGTGCCATTTTAAATCCTTATAAAGATTTTAGTTAGGAATGAGGATAGCTCATTCCTGATTATAAAATTCTCAAAGAAGACACAAATCTAAAATTGACTTTATAATTTGTCCAAAGGAAACAAGAAACATCATTTTGTGGGATTCTTGGTAGTGTACTAGACTTGGAGTCAGTAAGGCACATTCCAATCCTGACATAGATACTTCCAAACTATGGGACCCTGGGAAAGTTGCTTCATTTCTCTTTGTCAGTTTCCTCCAATTGTAAAATGTGGAGGTTGGATTCAATGACTTCTCAGGTCCTTTCCAGCTCTGAATTTATGATTATGTGATTCTGGCAGTATTCAAGGTTATCACGGGCAAGATCAGGAGCTTTTAACCTGGGGTCCCCATCCTCCTTAAGGGGTTAATGGATAGATTTCAAAGTGGGGGAAAGGCTACAAAGTAAAATTTACATCTTTATTTTTTCTCTAAACTCTAACTGAAATTTAGCATTTTTTTCTATTATACTTTTAAAAAATTATTTTAAGAAGAGGTCCATAAGCTTTGCCAGACTGCCAAAAGGTCAGAAATACAAAAGAAGTGAAGAATCCCTGATAGAGATAATATCTTTTGTACTGGCTTCTTTTGGGGGAAACAGTTAAAAACAATAAGTCAGAAAAATGGCTCTTGAATATAAAATTAAATAGGTGAAAGGCTTTGAATTCAGAACTCTTGAATCCAAGACCATCATTCCCTTTTCCAGCACACTGCCTACTTCTTGCTTTTCCATCTTTTCCTGTGGGATTCAGTCCCTATTAGCTAGTATCTTTTTCATGAGGTGTATATGTTCTTATTTGCCTATAGAGTGAAAATCTCAATTATTTAGATTTCATGATCTAAACATATGGTTTGGGTGGAATTTTATCTCTAGTTAATCTATGAAAATTGTTTGCTGGGCAAATTAATAATAGAAATCAAATAAAACACGAGTGATGTTAAAATTAAAGCTAGTAGACCATTTCCACCTAAGTGGTGGAGTTCTGGTCAGGAAATCCTGAGTTCAAATGTGACCTAAGAGACTTATTTGCTTTGTGATCATGGGTAAATCACTAAACACCTGTCAATAACCTTAATGCCCATGCTATATAATGGATTTTTTAAAATATAGGTAGCTGGGTGTCAGTGAATAGACTAGAATAGAGGAAAATCTGAGTTCAAATCCAGCCTTAAATTAGTTGTATGACCCTGGGCAAATCACTTAACCACCTTTTGCCTCAGTTTACTCACTCATGAAATGTAGATAATGTAATGCCTCCTTCCCAGGGTCATTGTGAGGATCAGATGAGAATAATTGTAAGCACTTTGCAAGCCTTAAAGCACTATAAATTGTTAGCTTTTATTATTATTCGTTCAAAACAGTCCTCAAAAGGCTTCTCCTTGACCTCAGTTTGTTAGCCTAAATCTGGTTATTAAATGCATTCGAATGTAATAAAAATAAATTTACAACTTCTTTTAATGCAGACTTTTTTGCTGACTCAAACAGATCAAATAATCCTCCCGCCATTTTTTTTTCTGCTATGCTCCTGTAGTTACTGTGAATTACTGATATGGGAATTACTAAAGCAAGTAACATAACCCCTAATGTCCATGCTCACCATGCAACTTGGAGGGTATGGAGGCAGTGATCCAAGCAGTTATTATTCTCTTTGCTTATTTGTCAGCCTTAATGGTGTTTTGTTACTTTCTTCCAAGTCTGATCTCAGCTCCCAGCTAAATCTGCCTGGCTCCAGGGCAGGTGGCTCCTTTGGTGGAAGGCATTAGGAAGACCCAGGTTTCCAAATCATTGTGGTGAATTTAAATTACATGCTGGGGGACTGCATTTCACAATATTTGTGTCTGGTATGTTTTAGTTTCCTAGGAAACATCTCTGGGATGTGAAAGCTCAGAGCTATAATGTAGAACTTAACCTCCCCTTCCCCCATTACCTTTTAAAATGACTATTAAGTGGTTTGTGTTATAGAGGCTGTTGTCTTGTGTTACACAAAGTGTTTTGTTTTGTTTTCATTTTTATCTGTGATTTTACCAGGGCAGTTCTTAAATTTTTGTTGTCACCTTTATCATCAGCAAGCCATTTAGGCTAACCAGACCATGGACAGAGAGTTAGAAGGGTCCTCAGAGATCATCTGATCCAATACCTCTAATTTTGCAAGTGAGATAACTGCTGCCTTGGAAGGGCAGGCTACTTTCCTAATTTCATATAGATAGTGGATAGCAGAGAACTCTAATTTGAAACTGTGCCCTCTCTACTACTGCCTTACCAGACATTACAAATGAGATCTGTGGTTAGTAATAGCTGTCATTTTATCATGTCTGCAGATTTACAAGCACTTTACAAATATTCTTTCATTTTATCCTTACAACAACTTTAGGAGATAGATGTGCAATTACTATAATCTCCATTTTACAGATGAAGAAAATGAGGCAAGCAGAGATTAAAGGCTTTGCCCAGGGTCACATAGCTAACTCCTGAGGCTAGATTTTAACTCACATTTTCTGTAATCCAAACAGTGGACTATCCAGTGGACTATCTACTTGTTCTTGGTTGTTATTGGTGATGGCGGTGTTATGTTTGTGTGTGTGTGTGTGTGTATTATGAATCATGTACTGTTAGAACTAAAAGTGGCCCAAGACATCATATATAAATGTTTATATTTTTTCACTGTTTTGTCTTTATTTTATCCCAATAACAAATTGACAGTCAATTATCCCGAGTTACATGATTTATTTTGTCTCTCCCCTTTCTTTCCTCCCCGCTCTCCAAGGTGACAAGTGATTTCCCTGGGTTCAAATATATTTTTAAAAATTTTGTTAATAGAACTTTTTTCCAGGTATCACAGTCCTTTCTCCCCTTCACACTTCACAGAAGGCATCATCCAGCAGACAGATAGAGAGAGATGACATCTTTCATGTTTCCATTTCTCAGTTCATTCTCTGGAGCTGAACATTCACAAGTTATTCTTCAAATATTAACTCTGTAGCTGTATATAATGTTCTCTTGGTTCTAATCATTTCATTCTTCATTATCTCATGTAGTTCTTTCCAAGTTAGAAAAAAAAACCTGCTCATTTCTTAGAGTGCAGTAATATTCCATCACAATCACATGCCACAATTTGTCCAGCCATTCCCCAATTGATGGACATACCCTCAATCTCCAGTTCTTTGCTACCACAAAGAGAGCTGCTATAAATATTTGAAACTTAGATTCTTTTCCTTTTCCCCAATCTACTTAGAAAACAGATGGGCCTAAGGGTATACAAATCCCTGGACATAATTCCAAATTGCTCTCCAAAATGGTTAAATCAGTTCACAGTTCCACCAACAGTGTATTTTGTGTCCCCATTTTTCTACATTTGTCATATCATATTTCGAAAAAATATTTTAACAACTACATTTTAATATAATTGTTCTCCTCCCCAGTTCTATGCATTTAAAAATATTTTTCTGAAACAGTTACATAGCACAATGGACAGAGTGCTAGCCCTGGAGTCAGGAGAACTTTGGGTTCAAATCTAGTCTCAGACAGTCCTTAGCTGGGTGACCCTAGGAAAGTCACTTAAGCCCTATTGCCTTGGCTGTGCTGCTCTTCTCTCTTGGAATGGATACTAAGACAGAGGGAAAAGGTATAAAAAAGAAATAAAAATTAAAAAAACATTATTTTAAGAATGAATCCATAGATTTTACCAGATTGCCAAGGGGTCTCTGACACAAAAAGAGGCCAGAACCCCTAATAGGATTCCCCTCTGGTCTTATAGATCAGGGAACTGAGGCATTTGGCACCTGGATAAATAGCTAATAACCAGTAGATTTAAGCCCAAGTATGCTGAATCCAAGCCCAGCACTGCTTGGCCTGACTACAGAGCATTCTGGCTCTGAACTGTTTTGAGTAAATGCGATGAGCTGATTTCATATCTTAATTTCTGGGAATACTGTCTCCTAATTCTGAATGATGAATAATATACTTTTGGTCAAAATATTATATTTTTTAAACTGATTAAATTTTTTGGGAAAAGATATTGGTCTTTTGATATGAATATCAAACATTACCTAGAATATGATAATAAACATTAAAAATCAGGGTGAAAACTGAATACAACCAGGTAAAAAATGGAATACACAACCATCATCATTACTGTATTATAGTGATTCTTAGAGGTTCAATGAGGGGTTTTCCCTTGGTGAGAGAGATGATAATTTAGAACTTCTTAATTCCTAATCTCCCTATTCCACATGACCTACATCATAGTGGGAATTCCTGTTGAGGTACTCGTCCAATTAGATACCTTCCAAGTTCTCTTTCAACTCTCAGATTCCGAGTCTCTGCTTATGAAAAGTGTTGCTAAATAATAACTGATAGAAGGGCAGCTAGTGGTCAGAGAGCCAGGCCTGGAGATGGGAGTTCCTGGATTCAAATTTGCCTTCAGATACTTCCTGGCTATGTCATCCTAGGCAAGTCACTTAACCCCAATTGCCTAGACCGTGCCCCCTTCTGTTTCAGAATTGGTACTAAAACAGAACGTAAGGATTAAAAACAGTAATTGATTTACCATTACAATGTGTGAAGGGGGAGTCTAAGTGAATAACTTAGAATTCTTTCAAGGTATCTTAGCCCAGACCCTCACACAGCAGATATAAATTGAATAAATGAATTTATTTTTATTAGTATCACAATTTGTAGTTGATGCAAATCTCTAGGCAAAATCAACATCAATATTCTAAGGTTGGTTTTGCTGTTTCTATCTTCACCAGATACTACTAGTACCTGAACAACCAGTTCAACATGAAGACAATTTTTTAAATTGTGTCAGGAATGGAAGAGACGTGAATATTTAAGGGGCTTCCCAAAGCAAATATGGTTTATCTACTCCACAGGCTTGTTGTGCCAGAGATTTGTTTTTGAATAGTCGCTGTATGTGGCGGGTTACTGGTACAGCTTTCCTGTTGATATTATATTTATAAATCATACAATGTGTTCCCAGAGCCAGTTTTAATTAAAGCACACATTCTACTCCCAGTGGAAAGCATTTTGCAAGTAACAAAGCTTGGTAATAGAGAGGAGAGGGATGTTTCTAAATAAGATGCTATAATGCATTTACATATAAATCAGTTGTTTTGTATTTTATAATAATAAAAGGGAAGAAGAGAAGAGAGAGAAATAAGTATGTATATGGCGTCTACTATGTGCCAAGCACTGTGGTATAACATAAAGACAACTGGACTTAGAACCAGAAAGCCAGCTTTTAATTCAACATTTCACTTCTCTTTTGGAACTTTTTTTAAACTCTAAATTCTATAGACCTATAAGACCTACCTCCTCTGCTCTGTGTAAATACTTACATGACCAAGGGCAAATCCCTTAACCTCTTTGAACATCAGTTTTCTCATCTATCAAATGGAAATGATCTTTCCTTGCTTTATCTCCTTTACAAAGTTGTTAAGTGAAGAGAATATAAACCGTAAAGGTCCATGACAGTGTAATTTACCATAATCTCAGTAAAGCCCTTCCATGATAATGCTGGTAAAACTGTGTCAACTTCAAAGGTAGGCTGCTTGGTACATGTTGTTATTTTTTCTGCTTTGGGAAAGACTCTTCCAGGAACTCCAACCTCAGGGAATTAAGAAAGCAAGAAAATTCTTTTTAAAACGAGTGAATCTATTGGTAAACTAATCCTATATTTCCAGGAAACAGACATTGATGCAGAAGAGGTCAATTCTATTTTATGGATTTAGGAGTTCTAGGAAATCCTGCAGCCATTATGTCCATGTTCTGTTTTCTGTACAGAATTGATTAAAATTTTCAGTTATTAAAAGGTTTTTTGAGGGGAGTTGAGGGCACAGAGTATGAATATTTAGGTAAAGCCTACATACATCATTTTGAAAACATGTTGTTCAGTTGTTTCAATTATGCCTAGTAACTCCATGTGAGATTTTCTTGGCAAAGACACTAGACTGCTTTTCCATTTCCTTCTCCAGATCACTTGACAGATGAGGAAACTGAGGCCAACTGAGGTCATGTTCTAGTGAGTATCTAAGGCTAGATTTGAACTTAGGTCCTCCTGATTCTAGACCTGGCATTCTATCTACTGCGCCACCTATCTCTTTTGAAAATACATTATAGGGATGAGTTAGGTGGCTCAGTGAATAGAGAACCAAAGCTGGGAATAGGAAGTCCTGGGTTCAAATGTGTATTCAGAAAGGTCCTGGCTCTAAGACCCTAGGCAAGTCACTTACCTCCCGTTGCCTAATCCTTACTACTCTTCTGCCTTAGAAGTGGTATTTAGTATGAATTCTAAGACAGAAGGCATGTGTTCACAAAAAAAAGAAAAACATAATATAAAACATTCAAAACATGAGTTGATAATATTAAAAAGTAATCAGTCACACAAAATGGAATACCAGTGATGGCTCTTCATGTCTCCAATTCTCCATAGAAAGAATTCAGGATCTTCCAGGAAGCACACCATGCTGATGATGAACAGAGTATTTCAGAAAACACTGGAAACTTACTTGTCTCCTTGACTCCTGTCTCTCCCTTTTCCAATTTATCCTTCACACAAGTGCCAGAGCAATTTTCATAATACATAAGTCCAATTAAATAGTCTCCTTGCTCAAAAACCTCCACTTTTCTTATAAATCCTCATTATTTACTGAATACAATATAAACTATTTAGCATGGCATTCAAGGTTTTTCACAGTTGAGCTCCAAACTGCCTTTCCTGCCCCATTATATATTACTTTCCTTAAAACACTCTACATTCCATTCAAGTGGGAACTCCTTGGCAATCTTGCCTGGCCCCTTCTAATCTCTGTAACTTTGTGCACTGACAGACCTTTTACCTAAAGTAGTCTCTCCACACGTTGCTCTCCAATGACATCCTTTTCTACCTTTTAGTCCAACAAATTCAGTGAAACTAGCATTTATTAAATCCCTTCTGTAAACAGAGCAATAATTAGGAATTCTGGCACCTGAAGGAAATTTAGACTAAACAACAACGACAATTAATCTTGGAGGGGAAAATTTGCTTTGAACATATAGAGTTTGATGATCTGATGGGATATCCAGGAGATATTTAGGAGGCATTTGGGAATGTGAGGCTTATTTGGGGATGTTCAGAGTAGAGATTAAAGCTGGATATCTAGATTTGAGAATCATATTCTTAAGGGACAAAATGGTGCCTTTGGAAGCAGAAACAATCACCAAGACAGTCTAGAGAGGGAAAAGAAGAAAGTCTGGGAAGGGTCTGGGAGATGCTGTATTCTAGTTACTAAACTAGCTAGATTATATTACATTGATCTGTATACTTGTTTTATTGCCTCTACTAGAGAATAAGCTCCTTGGAGGCAAGAATCATGTCTTAATCAATTCTCCATGAATTGTTTCACTTTTATAACTCTAGCACCTAGTATTTTCATTTTGTTATCCATTCATTTCAATTGTGTCTGACTCTTCCTGACCTCATTTGGGGTTTTCTGGGCAAAGATACTGTAGTGATTTGCCATTTCCTTCTCCAGTTAATTTTACAAATGAGGAAACTGAGGCAAACAGGGTGAAGTGACTTGTCCTGGGTTCCACAGCTAATAAGTTTCTGAAGCAAGATTTCAACTAAGGAAATAAGTCTTTCTGACTCCAGTCCAGGCACTCTATCCACTTCATGATTTAGTTACTTGCAGCACCCTATTACAGTGCATTGAAAATAGTACTTGTGAAATGAAAGCAATTTAATTTGTTTATTGTTTTGATGGTTATAACTTTTTCTCTTTGAAAGGTTTCAGATATACCTCTATGAATTCTGTCCTCTAACCAAATTAGTATTTTATATTCACTTTACATTCCTGCCCCTGAACTTTTGCCCTTGTTCCTGCTTCCAATAATGCTCTCTCCTTTTTGTCTTAATGTAAAAATTATTTGTTTATTATATTAAAATTCCCAGATATCCCCCACTCCTCCTTCACACTACAGAAGGTAACATTTGACAAATATATGTAGATATAAAACCATATCTTTCTTGTTTACATTTATTTTTTTCTCTTGAGGTAGACATACTCTTTTCAAACTATTTCTGTTGCTTGTACATAATGTTCTCTTAGTTCTGCTCATTTCACTCTTCACATTTTCATGTAGGTCTTTCCAGATGTTTGTAAAAATTAAGCTAAGGAATTATCTTTCTCCTTTCATTTGTTTTTTTTTCATTCTTTTGCTTTGAGGTTTATCTAAAGTCTCTCTTCTGTAAAGTCTTCTCCAACCTCTCTAGCCCACAACCACTTCTCTCCTCTGTGTTTGGCCTCTGTACCACTCAAAGCTATGCAGAGTTTTTTAAATTAAAATGAACCTTAGAGACTATCCAGTAGAACATTCCTTCTTCTTTTTAAAGGAAGTAAAACCAATGATCCAAGGTTAACCAGTCAGTCAGGTTTAGCACCTAGTTCTGACTCCCAGTTAATGTGACATCTACTCATTTAGCACTCTTATGGCATGGAATATTGTTATGTATATTTTTACATATTAAACAATCTTCCCAATATTGTTGTAGGTTCAGATACTACATCTTAAGGGTAGTGACAACTTCAAAATTCTCTTTCCTTTCTTGGCACCTTGCAAATCACTGCCTTAAACATTTAATTTTAAATTAGGCTTATTATTTCCTTGGTCTAGGACTCTTCCAGTAAGGAAATCCCCCTTTTTGAGGTAGATTCTCACCTGCTTTGCAGCTCACAGTCTCAGAGAGTTTCCTGCATCACTAGGAAGTTTATTAGTGCCAGGGAGATATATCTATATCTATATCTATATCTATATCTATATCTATATCTATATCTATATCTATATCTATATCTATATCTATATCTATATCTATATCTATATCTATATCTATATCTATATCTATATAGATATAGATATGTCAGAGCTGAGACCTGGAGGCAAGCTACTTCTCACCACATGCATGGAAGCTATAAAATAAATGTTTGTTGAAAATGGTAAAGATGATGCTGACATCCAGGACATGTAACTGTATGGAAGATTAGAGATGTCACATCTGAAGAATGGGAAGAGCTGTGACTAGACAAGAGTTTTGGGAAACTGATCGAAGCTGTCATTTATCAATCTGATTAAAAATGGCTTATTTCCTTACCCAAAGTCCTAAAAAGCAAGCCGTCCAATGAAGATAATCAGATGTCATTTTTCCCCCTGACTGGTCTAAATGTTGTGCTTTCTTTATCATTCCTCAGTACAGTGACCATTTATTTAAATCTCTGATAATGGGATAAATAAGAATTATTAGAATGGAAAAAATGACACCACAGCTAAACTTGTTTTCTTTTTTTCATAAAGTATGCCTGGCTACATTCTAAACAAATATATTATGCCAAGAAGAAAATTAATCCAAGGAACTTAGGACATGAACCTCCTTTATAAAGTGACAGCTTATACATTAGAGTACATTCCCAAGAAATACCAACCAAACCATTGAGAAAACAAATGTATAAAAGCTGAGACCTTGATAATACCACTTCTCAGAAGTGCCATAGGTGGGTTTCTTATGACTAAAAGGTATTTTGTGATACTAATAGTTATGTAGGATAGTGTAGAGATCCTTGGACTTGGAGTTAGGAAAAGCTGAGTTCCATTCTTGCCTTAGACACTAACTTAATAACCCTGTGCAAGACACTGGATCTCAGGTTGCCTTAATTATCTCATCTGTAAAATAGAAACAATAATAGCATCTGCCTCCCAAGATCCCTATGAGGATAAAGCAAGATAATATCTGTAAAACACTTTGCACACCTTAAAGAACTATGTAAATATTAACTATTTTGTCATCATCATCATCATTATTACAGGAAGCATCTCTGGAACTTTCAAGTTATGTTGCCATATACTCAGGAGGAATACAGGAATACTTTTAAGTAGCAGAGACTTTTAGGGCATCCTCAATGTTCTCATGAAGCCCTATTTCTGAGGGGGGAGGATAAGAGAGAGAGAGAATCTTGAGGGCAATGCTAAGATTGAAGCCATTGGGCTCATGAGATTAACCAAGGGCTTATTAGGGTAGCACCAAAATGATAACTTGGGCATTTCTTGATGATTTACTCAGTCTATCCTGGGTTGTTATTTCTTGGGCAGGATCATCTGATCATAAGTGTACCAAATATACCAAGGAAAGGATTTCCCCCTGTCCCTCCCATTCACTAAGATTAAAGCAGGCTTCCATTTACCGGGGGGCCATTATGCACAATAATATAATAACAATATAATAATGCATAATATTATCACACACCAGGGACACCAGGACAAAATAAATGAAATGTAAAGATTTTTCTAGTCCCATGATATAAATACATAAAACATCTATGATTTCAGAAGCACAGGGAACTCCCAGGGTGGAAAATCCCTTAAGCAATTCAAACAATATTCTAAGTAAATAAATCTTGGGGGGATTGTCTGAGACACACAGGTATGACTTCAGTAGGATAGAAGAGTTAGTGTCAGAGATGGGATTTGAGTCTTCCTGACTCTAATCTGTCTTATTTTCTACTCTATGTTATATTGCCTCTATAAGTTCAATGACTGCAGCATGCTATTCAAAATTAAACATGGACTTTTGACTTGACTTATGAACAGGCTTTGGTAACTCATGATTTGCATCAAATATTTTGAATTGACAATCTTATATTTATACCACTTTCATTTCCAAAGATAGCCTTCCCTCTGCATTACATCAAGAGCCAGCTCCTCTAACAAAGCATTGACAAGAGGAAGGAAGGAAGTCAACCAAATCTGGCAGCATAGTCCATGTTCCACACTTACAGCCTACAGTCTATTCAAAGAAGCATCAAATATTTTTCCATCAAATTTAACTCTTTATGATCCCATTTTTGCATTTCTTTGCAAAGATACTGGAGCGGTTTGTCATTTCCTTCTCCAGCTCATTTTACAGATGAGGAACTGAGGCAGAGTTAAATGACTTGGCTAGGATCACACAGTTAGTAAGTATCTGAGGCCAGATTTGAATTCATGAAGAGGAATCTTCCTGATTCCAAGCATGGTGCTCTCTCCACTGTGCCATCTAGTCCCCCCATTCAAAGAAGGGAGTGGAGCAAATTTTCTTCTGTCGCTTTCAACACCAAACATGATCATTAAAATTACATTCAGGGTACCTAGAGCTTTTTATAACTATGATTTTTAAGATTAATGTGTAAGAGAAAGACTAAGTGGTTACTCTAAAGAGAAAAATGATAGAATCACAGACTTGTAGCCCTGGAAGGGACCTTTGCAATCATGCTTGCTACTATTATCATTTTTCTCAAGTGTCTGTTGACTGAATGGAAATCTGGAAATTCTGGCTTTGAGATAACCATTGTAGCTAAATGAGGCACTTGCACTATTATTATCTTTAATAAAATATCTGCCCCCCTAAGTAATATAAGTTACTTAACCAATAACAAATTGACCCAAATCTCTTATAAAAGACTGAGCTGCTCAAATTCTGCTTTTAGAAACACTGCTTTAGTCACTAAATTATACATTTTTGATTCAAGAAGGTCATAGAGGCCCTCTTTGCTATATGCCACAGAATGCCCATTTGCAACCATTCATTGTCCAGTGGCTGGTTGAGAAATGGGAATATATGGCAAAGTAAAAATGAAACAGTAGGTGAAGAATGCTTTAGAAATGCTGGAGGTGGACGAATTGTTATTTTTAAGGACATCAAATGGGCATTTCAGAACTGTTCAGCCAAGCTTCTGCTGGTGCTTATTTATACTGTTCAAGTATCTCATGTTTTACATATCACTCCTCTGTTCAAGAAGCTTAATTGATTCCCTATTTCCTCTATCATCAGATATAAGATCCTTGGTTTAACATGTGGCCATCCATGCCTCCAATGTGTGTGCCTAATTATCACTGTAGCATAAGTTTGTGCCCACTCTCCTCACCAAGCACTATATATATTGGTGGGAGAATGTGCCTCAGATTTGTGAGGGAGGAATATTTTGTACCTATTGGTTTTACTCTACCATCTTAGTAAATGGCTTTGAAAAGAACTAATTGTGTCTATTGATTTACTGTTAATTGGAAGCACACCAGCAGGCTCTAATGAGCTATAATTTTAGGAGTTGGTACAAAGTATACTCCTCTTCAGCCTTGAGGCAGCAGCCACCCTCTGGGACGCCAACCCAAAAGTACAAGTGCAAATTGGAGAAGCTGCCCAGGAAGAGTGTCAGATTAATTTATCAGTTACCAAAAAGAAATCAGCCTTTTGAGACAAGATTCATAATGATTTGGATTTTTAATTATCTGGCCAAACATTTAATGTTGATTCTAGAGTTCTTATCCTATTTGATATATTGATTCCATTCCAAGAGAAAATGTTACATAGTTTGTTTGGACAAAGTGTCTTTTATTTACCATGAAGCCTCTTTGATCATCTAGTTTGTTTTGTTTTGCAGGGATTTTGACAACTACCCTTTTTTTACATTGGGCTTTAGATCTCTAGGAGGGTAAAAACCCTCATTTTTATGATAAATTCCCATTGACTCCCCAGAATGATTGAGATATCAACATCTTTAGGATTTTCTAATTCTTGCAGGATGTGAGAGGTGGTTGAGGTATTGAGGGTGGTGCTTTAATCTTGATGGAATCTTATTTTCTCACAATCAGAACAGCAAAATAAACCAAAGGAGATATATGTTTAGTAGTAATTTAAAAAGAATCTTTTGTACAAAATAAAAAAGACATTGGCATCATACTATGACCATGAATGGTACCATTCATGGCACAGTGAGCAAGGTGTGCCATCTTTGCCCTATTTTAGAGGTAAATAAAAAATAGGTAATATTCCTTGAAAATAAACACACACATGTATATTTTTCTGTGTTTATCTAACAGCTAAATAACGTGCTCAGGGTTACCTAGCTAATATATAACAAAGGATAGACTTGAACCCAAGTCTTTCTGACTCAGAAAGATAGCCTTCATTCCACAACATCAGGCTGCCTTTTGCTTGAAACATAATCTACTTTCTTTTTTAAAACTAATTTGTACTCTTAAAAATAATGGCATAATTACATGTCCCCCATCAATGGAATGCCTTCTCTCCTTAGCTCTGCTCCTGATTTCCCTGGCCTCCTTCAAGTGTAGGCTAAAATTCTGACTTTTAAAAAAACACAGCAAGTAGCCCATTTGGCTGGATTCTAGGGAGTATCAGAAGTGAAATTTGAACTCAAGCCTGTTTGACTCTAAGACCAGTACTATTCCTTTACCCTTCAATCTCCATTTTATCATGACTATGACTCACTAATAACCCATAGTGATGTGACTCTGAAGTATGTACTATGAACAATTTGCTACAGAAGATTGAACTTGCCTTCCTGGAGTTTACATATCAGTATGGACCCTCAGACTGAATGAAATGTCCATTTGATTTAGGTTTAGTTCAGGGACTGCTTTGATGTATTGGGTTAGTTACAGGACAAATTTTTTGATAAAATATTAGAATGTCCCTGGGATACTAAATGGCAAGGACAGCATTTGACCCCAATTCTGAGTCCAGAGCCAGTCTTCTTTTCATTATCCCATGATGCTTTTTTATATACAGATAAGTAAATACAAAATATTCTGGGAGTAGAGGGACATTGGCAACTGGAGAGATCAGGAGTTTCCTCAGGTAAGTGGTAGTATTTGAATGGAATCTTAAAGGAAATTAGAGATTTTAAGAGGTAGAAATGAGAAGGGAAGAGCAGCTGGAAAACACACTAGATAGAAAGCCAGACTTGGAGGCAGGAGGAGTTGGGTTCAAATCTAGCCTCAGACACTTCCTAGTTGTGAAACCCTGGGCAAGTCATTTAACCCCATTTACCTAGTCCTTTCCTGCTATCTTAGAGTGATTACTGAGGCAGAAAGTAAGGGTTTTAAACTGTTTTTAAAGTGAAAAGGGGAAATGTTCTATGCATGATACACAGCATGTGCAAAAGTGTGGAGATGGACATGGAATTTCATGTATGAAGGACAGAAAGTAGTTCATTTGGCTGGCTTCTAGCATACATGAAGGGAAAGGATGCTGACAAAGCCTGGAAAAGAGGACAAAAGTCAAGTTGTAAAAGCCAAAGAGAAGATTTTTAAATTAATTTTATCCAAAAGCCATTAGATAGTCTCTAGAGCTTTCTGAGTCAGGAGTGCCCTGCTCTAACCTGAACTCTAGGAATATCCATTTTGTGGTTTGCATTCAGTACCATTATCCTTGTGTACAAAGCATGTGGATCAAGGACTCATCTCAGGTCATAGGAAGGCATTTTTCTTTTCCCACTTAGCTGGGTGATACATAGGCAGGGGAAGTTTTTGGATTCTGGGAAGGCTAGAAGAGTGTGCTGAGAACATTCTGAAAAAAAAAAAAGGGTTTCATTTATTGCTGTTTTCCGACTGACTAGCCCAGGACCTCACAACTTTTTGAATTCCAGACAATGAAAATACCTTTGAGATTCTCTGCTGGTTTTTGTTTCTTTGTTTGGTTTGGGTCTGTCATTTCATTTGTTCATGTTAATTCTGCCTATTTTATTAGGGAAGCCTCTTATAAGAACTCTCAAGGTACTGAAATACTAATGATTATGTAAGTAAATTTAGTAGTGAATACTTTTTTTTTTAATCCATGCTGCCAAAACATGAAGGAAATTCTTTACCAAAGCAGATCACCTGGCTAAGTTCTTGTTGTTCAATTATTTTGGTCATATCTGACTCTCCTTTGTGACCTCCACATGGAGTTTTCTTGGCAAAGATACTGGAGTTTTCTCCATTTCCTTCTCAGTCTCATTTTACAGTTGAGGAAACTGAGGCAAATAGGGTTAAATATCTTGCCCAGGGTCACACACCTAGTAAGTGCTTGAGACCTGATTTTAACTTAGTAAGATGAAGTCATCCTGGCTCCAGTTCTGACACTTTATTCATTGGCCACCTAGCTTGCCCTCTGTATCTTATAGTCTTAAAGAATTGCCTAGAGCACTCAAGAGGTCCAAGGGACTTGTTCACTCATTCAGTGTGTCTTAGAAATAGAACTCAATGGGGTTGGCCAGGTTCCAAGGCCAGCTCTTTATCAACCATTCTAAAGTGTCTCTTTCGTATGTGTTAGAGATAAGGGAAGAGAAGCTAAGTAATTTAGGATAGGTTTTAGGAAAACAAAATATGCAGTTTATGGATTTAGAGATTAAAAAAAAAACAAATTCCATAAGCCCAACCTGCTCCCAAGGAACCCCATAGGTCTGAAAAATAAAGCTGTCAGTAGCACTCGGGAAAAGTGACAGATTCCTCTCTAGTTAGCTCTCAATTGGAATCACCTCTGGCCTTACATCTTGTGTTAAGTCCTGACTTTTGGCTCCAGTGCCTGACAGAATCGGTGGTGTCACCTTTGATTCTAAAGGAAGAAAATAGTAAACTGACAGGTTTAGTTAATCACCTGCTTTGTGTGTGTGTGTACCCAGCTGTGTCTATATTTTTTAATAAAAGAAAGTATCTTTAAAATTACATAGTAGGTTTATAGCCTTTATCATAAGAATCTGTATAAAAATGTATCTGTATAATTTCATGCATCAGCCATTTAATTTCCTATTTGCAACTAAAACTTCCTTCTGCCTTGCATTGGAACTATTAAATATCATAGGCAACTATACCTTTTGATAACCTGGCACCATAATACAATGAACAATAAAGTTGTATTTCTTTTGGAATGAGGAAAATAGAATTAGTAGCTCCACATTTATGCCATATATTTATCAGCCTGAAAAAGTACTTTATTGATCTCATATTTAAAAGACATAGTAACCTCCCCCCAAAAAAGGTGTAGAGGGGGAGAATGACTTTGGCAATAGGATGTATATAAAACATAGGCTTAAAATTGTTTTTATTTTCTCAATTACATGTAATAACAATTTTACATGTTTTCCTATATTACAAGATCTAAATTGTGTCTCTCCTCCCCCCTTCTCTGAGATGGTAAATAATTAGATGTGGGTTACACATGTATGATCTTGAAAAACATACCTCCCAATAAAAACGCCAGTAAAATAAAGTGAGACAGTATGCTTTGATTTGCATTTGCCCTCCATCAGTTCTTTCTCTGGAGATGGATAGCATTTTTTGCCATAAGTCCTTCAGAATTATCTTGGATCATTGTATTGCTGAGAGTAGCTTAGTCTTTCCCAGTTAATCATCATGGAATATTGATGTTTCTCTGTATAGTGTTCTGTTTCTGCTTACTTCACTCAGCATGAGGTCTTGTAGATCTTTCCAGGTTTTTCTGATATCATTCTGCTCATTGTTTCTTATAGCAGAACAATATTCCATCACCATCACATACAACAATTTATTTGGCCATTTCCCAATTGAAGGACATCCACTCAATTTCCAGTTCTTTGCCACCACACAAAAAAGCCACTATAAATATTTTTGTGCAAATAGATGCCTTTTCCCGTTTGAAAAATCTCTTTGGGATATAAACCTAGTAGTGGTATTATTGGATCAAAGGGTATGCAGTTTTATAACCCTTTGGCTTCTGAGAGGCAGCCAAAAATGTTGCACTTTGAAATCTACATGTGTTGATATATCTTGATTTTTATATGTCATATAAAATCCTAAAGGATAATGCAGTAAAAGTGGGAGAACGAAAATGAAATTATGGGTAGCAAAAAAAAAAAAGGTAGATGAATCAAAGGCTTCTTTCTAGATCTGGAAAAGACCTTGAAAGTATTAGATCTAGCCAACCCTTCTCTTTCTACAGGTGAGAGGTAAATGAGATGACAGATTCTGAGAGGTCATGTCACTGGCCCAAGACCATAGAGAATAGTGAGTGGAAGAACTAGAACTAAGGCAAAAGTGTATAGATTTTTCATTTAATTCAATTAAATGTAAATATTTACGATTTTCCTACAGTGTGTAGGTTGTGTTAGGTACTGAAGATATATAGACAAAAATTAAAGAATTGCTGACCCCAAGGAGCTTACATTCTTCTAGAATATTCTAAATTCTTTCTATCAAGCTAGATTGATCATGAGGAAAAAGTAAAACAAACAAAAAATTCCGTGCAAATAAATCTTTCTTAAGAAGCAGGTTAATATATCTAAATGCTTTTGGCAATATAGATAGAAAAAAAGGTACCCAGTGAAAAAGAAACATACCTCCCAAAGTAGATATAGTGATTGGGAAGGACCTAGATGGATTGGTGACGAAAAAAGCCCACCAAGGGACCTTCCTAGGGCCAGTGAAGCACAAACCTATAGGAAAGCAAGTTCATTTTACTTATTGAGGTTAGGGAAATGGGAGGTAAGGTCCTAACTCTGCATGGTTCTATCTCCTCCCACTTTCAATGCTCTTTTCAGGAGAGAGCTCTTTTGATCTTTTGTAAGCCCTTCTTAGTCACTTAGACACTTCCTCCCCTTTCTAACTCCCCAAAACCATTTGACTATGTTGCTAAACTAAATATTTCTCTAAAAGGCTGAGGATCCTGGACTCACAGGTGGACTGAGTCCTTCCCCAAGCCTGGGGTTGGCTTCTTAGGTAAAACCCAAAGTCCCAGATGTAAAACCCTTTGGTTTACCATAGCCAAATTACCACAGCCAAATTACCACAGCCAAATTGTCCACAGCACTTCAGGAAAAACTCACATCTCCTCCTAGGTATCTCCCAAACCCAAGAACCTCCTAGTTTTTCCACAAAACTAGTTAGTTCCCAGGAATTGATGGAGCCACTATTCTCTCTTCCAGCTCAGAGAAAGGACAGTTCAGGGGTGACAGTTTTTCTCAATTAACTCCCCAATCTTCCCTCTGCAAAGCTTCCCCTTCTAGAATCTTTTCCAGAGTTTATGGCTAAATTATCCTCTCTCCATTTTAGATACAACCTTTGCATTTTCTCCTATCCCTTATTCTTCTATCCTTACGACTAAATTGAATACTTAAGCGTTATTTCACTGGTATGTGGGTGAGAGACTTTGCTAACAAGATATCCATAATTAACATGAACAAATCATGAAACAAGGCTAAGATGTTGTTAGGGAGATAACAAAGGAAATAAAATGTTACTTTCCAAGAGGTCTTTATTTGCAAAAGTGAAGAATAAACATAAAATTCAAGGTTGTGTTGGAAAAGACTGACTCCTGGAATGCAAAATCTGTTACTCTTAAATAGTTTGCCCTGCTTTTTTGCTGTGGCTTCTTGGCTTTTTCTGCATCACGGAATGTGAGACTCAGACATGTAAGAGCCTCTCTGAGCCTCAGTTTCCTTAGCTATAAAACGAGGATGTTATATTTCATTACCTCTAAAGTCTCTTCTAGCTCGACATTCTACTTACTGTTATATAGATCTGAGAGTGGAGTTGGTTTTAGCTCTCTAAAAAAGAAACTTACAGAGTTAACAAACAGATAAAAGAAAAGACGAATGAAAACACAGAGGCACATAGATTCTACGTGGATAGAAATCCAGTAGCTCAGTTAATCATTTGTCCAAATAATATGTAAAATACCATATTGACTTTTGAATATTCCTGTGAGTGGCTGAATTTGATTTGCTTTAAAGCATTTTTCATCTAGGGAATCACCAATAATTCTTATTTGTTTTATTGATGCTTTTTTTGTATAAATAAGAAAATAGTAATTTCCACACACCCAACCCTACTGAACCTTTTTTTGTAACAGATAAACAGTTAAGGAAAACTAATTCCTAGTCACTTCCTCTGCTATCTCAAACAAAATTCTGGACCTGAATTCTTTCTGTTGGAAGAAAGGAAGTGTGTTTCATTATCTCTTCCTTGGAACCAAGATTCATCATTACAGTTAGTGGAGTGATAGACATTACATATCTGTTTCCCAAGGTTATACTTAAGATTGCTCTGTGTCTGCCTTGATTCATAATATTTTCATTTTCCTCTAAAATTTCTGAATTCCTCGTGTTTGTAATTTCTTGTGATGTGATAATATTCTATTCTATTTATATGCCACAACTTGTTCAGTATTCTCTAACTGATGGGCATTTGTTTAATTCTAGTTTCTTATTATCATCATGGATTTCTAAGAAGCTATGAAGTCTGGAGGAAACATTGGCCTCTATTCTTCATAGTTTCAGCTTGCTTTACCTCCAACTTTTCCCCATCATTAATATGTTCCTTGTTCTGTTAGTATCCTTCCTGTCATCACTTCTGCTTCTTAACCCTAACTATATGGACAGATAGATTAGATTTCTAAATATATATGTATATATATGAGGGTGTATACATACATACCTAACATAGGTGTATATATGTACATACTTTCATATTTATGCTCATTTTACTCATTATTATTCATGCCTACAAATAGAATAATAAAAATGGCACTATTTTAATGGGAAGCTTGTGATATCGAATGAAAATTTATTAAGATCTTTTATTTTACATCACCTGTATTTTCAAATATATAATTCCATAGAGAGCTATCTCTAATATCAAAGAATAAAAAAGGAAGGGAGAAGCAAAGCAAAATAACCCATTCATTATCCAGTTTATTAGATAGTGTTCCCACCCCATAGTTTTCCATCTTTAAAAAGAAGGAAGGGAAATGTATTCTCATATCTCTTCTTTGAGACCAAACTCAGTCATTGTAATTTCATTCAGTTTTGATTGCTTTGTGGCTGTTTCATTTGCATTGTAATAGTCATTTGGTATATTGTTTTCCTTCTGCTTACTTCACTATGCACCAGTTAATAAAATTCTTTCTGTGCTTCTCTCTATTCATCATATTTGTAATTTCTTACTTGTAAAATATGGTGATATTCCATTATATACATAGATCACAGTTCCTTTAGTCATTCCCTAACTGGTGGACTGGTTATTTCTAGTTCTTTGCTAGAAATGCTACTCTAAATATCTTTGTGTATATTGTTTTTTCTTTTGTTACTAACCTCTGGGGCAAATGGTGTGGACATTCTAATCACTTTCTTACTGCTCTTCCAAATAGCTTTCTAAAGCTGTTGGACCAATTCTAAGCTCTACCAACAGTATAGTATGATGTCTGGCTTTGCATAACCAATCTGGCATTAACTATTCCCATCTTTTGTTATCTCTGCCAGTTTTCTAGGAATGAATGAAAATATCAGAGATATTTTGATTTGTAGTTCTCTTACTTTAGTCATTTAGAGTAATTCTTCCAATAGCAAATTTCAATTCTTTGTAATACAGTTGTTAATAGTTTGTAATTCTTCTCTTAAGGGACAGTAAGGTGGCTTAGTGGATAGAAGACCAGGCGTGGAGATGGGAGGTCCTGGGTTCATATATGGTCTTAGACACTTACTAGCTGTGTGAGTTGGGTAAATGACTTAACTCCACTTGCCTAGCTTGTATTGCTCTTCTGCCTTAGAACTGATACTTAGTATTGATTCTAAGACAGAAGATAATGGTATAAAAAAGTTTTTTCTTTTTAGAATTATTTGTACATATATGCCCACATGTTAATTTGGGAATAACTTGTTTTTTATTTGTTGGTTTTCTATATATGCAGATATTTATTTTGGATCTGATATCTAATTTTTATCCATTTTTTAAGTATAACATTTCTTTTTAGAGGAAAATATATAGCTATAGTTCTTTAATATGACATATTAAATTTATATTCCTAATCCAAACTGCTTCAATTTAGTTGGAAGCTAGAAGTCAACAGTTAAGAAACTGGAGGCATAAAAAGAAGGAATCAGTTAAGATGTAAGGAGAGAAGGAAGACTTTTTTTTAAGTTTATAGATTTCCAAGAAGTTTTTCCACCTTTGGAGATAAAAATATTGAGAACCAGTCAAAATTTGATTTAGACTAATGCCAATTTACAGATCATCAAGGAAAGAAGATTGGCCAGCAAAGTGGTATTTTTAGATGAATGACTTTTATCAGCAACTAACATACACATCACTTGGAAAATCTTCATGACTATGCAGTAACAATAATTTAGGTAGTACAGTCGATAGAGTGTCAGGCCTACAGTTAGAAGTATCTGGGTTCAAATCTAGCTTCAGACACTTCCTAGCTTTGTGATGCTGGGCAAGACACTTAACTCCAATTGTCTAGCCCTTATCATATCAATTCTAAGACATATGGGTTTTTAAAAAAGAATTATTTAATATAAAAGAATCATGATTAATGGGCAGTTTTTAAGAGACCTTTTATTTAAATTCTTATGGTCCAATGAATGAAATGAAAAATCATTTATTAATGAAGGAAAAAAGATTTGTTGTGTGCAAAAGGAAAAAAAAAACCAAACCACTGTGATCATTGCTAGGGATACAATTTGAAATATAAGATAGTCCCTACTTTCAAGAAGCTTATACCCGAATGGGGGTGATGTTACAGGAGTTTTTCACTGCCACATCAGATTGAAAGGATCCATAGTCCTTAGGGTGCATTTCTTAATGTCTGCTAAAATTACTGATATCATCCTATCGTTTTCTGGCATTGAACCACTGACAGTGTCAAGGAATTTGAATGACTGGAAGGCAGGGGCAGCAGCTGCTACAGGAGCCTTTGCCAGGTCCCAACGTCATAGGGGTTACTTCCTCAATGATGGCTATCAAGGCTGAACTTGAAGGAGAGCCAGTGGTCTGGGAGATTCAGGAGTTGGGGGGAGGGAAGCTGCCACTTTCCAAGCTTCTTAAATTTACCTACTTAATGGTAACAGTAAATCAGCTACCATCAAGGAAAGGATAGGGTCCGCACAACAGCAAAAGTAAATTTGGAAATCTCTGAACAAGTGATACTTTTATTTTCTCTTTCAACTACATGGAAATCTTATTGCATTTTTTCCCACAAGGAGAGAAATGTGCAGTGAAAGTAGACCATGGAATCTCTAGCAGTGTCCAAGCATAAACAGTTTGAAGGTCACTTAGTTTAAAATGGCCACAGGAATTCAAATGTTGTAAGATGTCATAAATCACCTAGGAAATAGTTTCTCGTGTTTCAACAAAAATGGCCATAATAGAGCAAACTATGTTTTCTAGGAGTATAATTCTAGTTACACCTACTAGTTAAATTCAACTTATTTGTACTCATTAGGCTAGAAACAAAAACTATATATTCAGTACAACAAACTTATAATAATGACCAGATTTCTATTTTCAGAAAAGGAAGGATAACACTTCATAAGGACAGATCCATATTTTTTAAATACTCTGGGTCAGGCAGACCTGGATTCTCCTTTCCATTTGACCATCTTAATGAATATTCCAGGCCAGTAACCCTCACACTCTTCTTCTGGTCTAGGTGGCAATTTTATATAGGAAATGAAAGCAGAGCATACAATAAATTATTTAGCTTGTAAGTCTGGAGATTTGTCCCTTCACTCTCTCCTTAGAATATAACCAGCAGCTTGAATGCTTTGGGCATGAAGAAAAGATACAAATAATACCAATGGGTGAATTTCAATAGAAATGAATGATAATATGCTAATCTGTTTATTTGCTTCCATACTGACTGACATACTTCAAATCTATAAATTGCACACTAAATTTAAAGAGGAAAAAAAGATACTGAATTCTGATTAGGTTCTTGACATCTTGATGCTCTCCACCCTGTGAGTGAACCTTCTGGACTACCAAATATCCAGAGCTTATGCTCTCGATGACCTAATCTGCTCACCTTTGAAATTCCCACTATGGTTATCTGATAATAGAATTGAGTTTGCTGTCCCAGGACCAACCTAGATCAGTATATCCCAAACAGATTGGCTAGTAGGGAATGAAATCTTTGACCCTGGGGACAAAAACCAGAGAATTCCAAGGCACAATATAAATGTGATTGTAAAACAGACTAAATTCATAAGTTAGAAAAGGTTTAGAATCTGAAAATTGGAGTTTAAATCCCAGCTTTCATATTACCGGTATTGTGACCTTTAATGGGCAAGTCACTTAACCCTCTTGGGTTTCATTTTCCTCATCTTTCAAATAAAAGTAATGCTTGTATTCTCTGCCTTATAAGATTGTGGTGGAGAAAATGCTTCAGAACCCTGAAAATGTTTGAAGATTTTTAGTAGAAGTCATTAATAGATGTTTGTTAATAATTCTAGAAGAATAAAAGATAGAAATAGAGAGAGATTAAGGATGGAAGCAAGGAAGAAAGAAGCTTAGAAACAAAGGTATCTTGATTGGTGAGTCAGTGAACTCAAGTTGACATAGCTGACCCCAGACAACCATGCTTCTAGCCATCTATCCCAGCCATCCTGATACTGCAGCAGGTGGCACTACCCATCAACCTGACTCCTTTTCTGGGATGTATAATCCAAAGAATACTATCATTACTTCCAGAAAAAAATGGCTCATTTGACTTCCTTCTCTATCCACTCATCATCCCTGTGACTTCCTGACCAAAACCTCTTTCTCTACCCACTGCTCCCATATTCTTATGAAAATAGAAGTTCTTTGAGAGGAGGGATTATCCCATTCTCTCGTGTATATCTCCATCACCTAGTAAATAATAAATAGAATTTATTCATGTAAGCCAGTAAGAAGTCTGAGTGAGGTGAACAATGCAATAAGTTGCTGTATTTGATGTGAATTTCTTTAAACAAGAAAAAAATTTAAATGAATTTTCATAGAATTCAGGTGAGACAAGGTTGGAGTCAGAAGTGGGGGTCAAATTGAGATTTTGCAGAATCCTCCCAAAACTTTTCTACCAATGTTGTATATAAGCATAATAAAACCACAACTATAATTTGTGTGAGAAACCTAGGGGGCCAAATGATCTTCCCTCTCCTTACATGTCTTCACTGATTAACCTAAAATGAAATGTATGAAGAAGAAGCTGAGTTAAGCTTCTGTCCTAAATGGTGGAGAATGAAGAACATGAGACTGGAAATGAGCAGCCTTGTACTCTGGCCTTGGTTTTGCCACCACATAACCTTAAGTAAGTCATTCCTCTTTGGCAAAATGAAGACTCTGATCAGTATTGCCTCTAAAGAATTTTAGCAGATCTCAAAGTCAATTTTTCTTTAATTCTTTAAAAATTACGATCTTTGTTTCCAGTGAATAATGTATGAAAACGACCAAATAAAATAATATTAAAAAAAAAGAAAATGAAAAAAAATTCAGGTTGGGAGAGCTAGTCCTTTTCTCTAGGCATATAATTGTCAAGATACTGACAAGCCAAAGAGATCCATCCACTTCCATATGTGAATAAAATCAATGGATATTTGACTCATTTATACTGAGTTGTAGTTTATTGTGGTAGAATAGGACAGAGAACTCTGCATGCAGACTTAGGAATTTTTTTTTTCTGTAGGAAATAGGCCTTGTTGAATTCCCTAAACACTCATAAGATCTTTGACCAGAACTATTTGTTCATCAGGAAGGATTTGTGTACCTTTGGAATTATAACTGTTTGCTGAAAGTCATGCTGGGTGAGCCAAGTTTTCCTGAAGTAGTTCACTAAAAATTTCCCTAGTGAAAGGTTCACAGGAGTTCAGAGCTCTGTGGGTACATCTAGGTAGATCAGAGATGCCATCGAGGCCAATTTACAGTTGAAGAAACTGAGTGACCACAATTACATTTAGCTTGTCATTCTGGCATGATATGATTATTGATTTTGGTACTAATTTCTCTTAGCTCATTAAATAGCTTTTATAACAGGAACTTACTTTTTATAGCATTTTATGGTTTACAAAGAACTTTCCTCATAAGTCAAGTTTCCTTATCCCCATTTTATAAATGAGAAAATTCTTTCTTGGTAGTTAAATAGTTTGCACCTGACTAGTATACAGCACAACTGGAATTATAAGTCCAGTTGTTTTTTCCTACACTATAATATTTAAATTGTTTTGCTTTTGCATTTTTGGCCTACTTGTAGAGATTTGTGCATTATCTAGCCCTACTGCCAGTGCTTTAGCAACTGAATTTTTATTTTATCAGTCTTATACTTTAAATATATATGAATTCATAAGGTGGAATCTTTAAATATCTATCAGTCTATCTACCTATAGACAACTCGATTTCTATAAGTTTGTTTTCCTTTGTAAGCCTATCTTTTTATTTTATGCATTTAAAAACATTATTCTGAGAAGAGGTTTATAGATATCACCAGACCGTCAAATAGGTTGTCTATGATAAAAAACTAAAGTTGAGAAGACAATATATCATAATAGGGATATAGATAGATAGATGATAGATAGATAGATCAGATCAGATCAGATTTCAGAGCCATAAAACCATAGGCACAGGGAATCATAAAAATCTCCTAGTTAGATGGGTTCTTATAGTTCAGATTTTTCCTCTACCTGATGCATGATTACTCTTTAAAGAATGTCCTACAAGTGCTCTTCTGAATGAGAAATTTAACCACTTCATGATATGGCCCATTTCCATGTTTGGAAAATCCTAATAACTATAATGAATTTCCTTTTCCTTATACTGAACCAAAAATTTCCCATTGAAACTTCCATTCACTGCTCCTCTTTCTTCCAGAAGATGTCTAATTCCTTGACCATATTTTAGTGCTTTTAAATATTTGACTCATGGTATTGTATAAATATTTTAAAACAAAAAGCTTTAAGAATAAAAACAAGTGTACTACCTAACATACAAAGGTTGTAAAAAAACCTAATGTTGAATATTTCAAGAGTGAAATCATGTTCTCTTTTAATCTCTTGTGAACTACTAATGACATTCATTAAAAAAAAAAAGACAGGTTTCCCTATGATGAATTCACTATATCAAAACTGAGACTCTGGTAAAGGGTATGTTCTCTAGACTCTACTTTGCATGGCGATGATTGATGAGAGAATTCTAAAGCTATAGAGATTCAAGTGCTATGAGATCATTAGGTGAGACATCTTTGTGCATCTGCTCCCTTTTAATTTTTCAGAATAGAATTTGCTTTACAATTGGTCCTGTGCATAATTCATCCCTTACTGCACACTCATAACTTGAGTTAAATGTCATTTATTGTTCCTTCTTGTTCCATAACATTACTCCCATGCCATGAGCCTGGAAGTACAGAATAACACCTTCTTTTAATTGCTTGGCTGAATTGAATTAGTGTTAGAAGGTATTATGTTCCTGATAGTTCTTGGTCCCTGACAAATAGCCCAGAGTCGATTCACCCAAGTTATATCCAGCTTTATCACTTGAGCTCCAGCTACTTTCTAGGAGGGTATCAGTCAGACAACATATTTCAGTTTACCAGCTAGTACTTGGCCTTTTATCACAAATATAATGGTGCTTCAGATGATGCCATTCCTATTGAGACAGACATTCATAATTCAAAGGAAATGAAATTGCTTAGGAAGTCTGTTCTGTAGAGGAAGCCAGGAAAGCGCACATTTCATTCAACAAGACATCAGCTTTAATTCACTTGAGGTGAGCTAGCTATGAAATTCAGCTACACTCTCTACATATTTCAGACAAATACTTCAGCCAAATGACAAAATGTAATAGTCTCTGCACTCCAGGAGTGACATTGTATTGAGAGCGACAACATTTACATATAGAAATATATACAAAATGAATGTAGTTAGCACTTTCTCAAACCCTCACTGTCTGTGAGGACAGAAATTCTCTTCTTTGTTTTGAGCTCTGGGAATCCTTATATCCCTTCAAGGTCCAGCTCAATCACCAAATAAATACAAAAGTGAAATTGGATGCTTGAGTGACTGTTCTTTCAATCTGTCTGAGATAGGGAGACCAAGTCTTCCTCAACCCAGCCCCAAGTTATTTTTTATAATTGTATACATATATCCTTTACTCCTTGAGGGAATTAGGCGGGCAATGCCCTGCACTCTGGAAAACTGGTGTCAAATTTTGGGGCTCTTCCTTCATACCAGAGAAAATTCTGGATTTTTTCTTTTCCTTTTATGGGAGTATTTCCCGTACTTTATTGTAAAATATGAGCTGAGTATTTGGTCATAGGTCATGTGTAGTTCAATATTCAATAAAAATACTGTATAAAAAATTTAACTATAAAAAAGTTTTAAATGAAACAAATTTGAGGAGAATAATACTAATTTTTTAAACAATCCCTTCTCTATAACTTATGGTTTTAACGGTTTTCACTTAGCAATGAGAGGCTTAAGAATCTTGCCTGAGATTACACAGTCATTGACTAGAGCACAAGTCTTCTCCAAGGCCAGCTCTCTATCCATTATCCAACATTGCCTCCCTTGAGCTGATTCTTTAAAGAAGTAAGGTAGGGGCTGCTAGGCAGCACAGTGGATAGAGTGCCAGGCCTGGAATTGGAAGGACCTGAGTTCAAATGTGTCCTCAACACTTCCTAGTATTAGAATTCAAAAATTTCTGAATTGATACTAAGATAGAATTTAAGGGAGGAAGGAGGAGGAGGAAGAGGAGAAGATGATGATGATGGTTCCTTCAGATAGAGCTAAGGAGAGAGTCTACTTGGGACTGGACATTGCTAGAGCAAAAGGATTGTGAGCAAAGAGATGGAAGATGATGTATGAGGAAGAGCCAGACCAGTGTGACTGAATCATAGAAGGCAGGTGAGGAAGCAATGTATGATTGATTCTCTGACTATAGATAAAGAAGTCCCTAGAGACGGGGTATCCTATAGACTGATCTCAGTATTATGCTATTAATTCAGACCATTACATGTACTTGTTGAATTGCCATTTGCTCTTTTTTTAAAAAGGAGAATGGGGAAATTTTGAAGTTGTTCAGGGTTCTGAGTAATTTAGGGAATAATATAACTGTGTATGTTAGGAAGCAGGATTGTTAAAAGTAAACCCCTTATGTAGCAACATATCAGACTGTTTTAACTGGAACAGAATTTCAGCTAGGTAATTTTTAATTTGAGACTTGTCAATCAGTAATCTCATTTTGTATCTTGTATCTCTCCCATCCTCTTCCCAAGGTTGCAGGTGTTAGAGGGAAACAAAAAAAGGTTGAAGGATAGAGGATGAAGAAAAAGTAACAGCATCTGGAACAGGCTGCTCAAAGCCTGCAAAGAACAGGAAATGAATTTCTAGTGTTTGGCCAAAAAGAAAAGAAAATTTTAAAGGAGAAGTTGAATGGGAGAGTGAAGCAGACAGTCAAGATATAACAAGGTGAATAGATAATCTTACTAGCGTTGGTAGCATTCCAAATACAAAATAATTTATTCATCTCTTGAGGTATGTCTGTTCTCTGTCCTGAACTGTCTGAATCAGTATGTTCAAAAATATATTGATCTTGGAGAGGCTCTAGTCATAGTAGATTAGTGTATTCAATGTACAATCCAGAAGCCCTAGATTCAAATCTCCACTCTGACATTTAACTGGCTATGTGACCACAGGCAAGCCACTTAACCTATGTGAGCCACAGAATACAAAAAGGATGAAATAATAATACTTAATGTGCCTAGCTCAGAGGACTGTTCTGCAATCCCAATTTAGTTTCCATATTGTGCAGAGCATCCTGTGAGACATTACTTAGATTGCTATCATTATATCCCTGGAATGACTAGAGCCATTAGTTGTTCAGTCATTTTAAACATGCACAACTCTTCATGACCCTATTTTTGGGGCTTTCTTGGCAAAGATACTGGAATGGTTTGCTTTTTCCTTCTCTGGATCATTTTACAGATTAGGAAAATGAGGCAAACAGGGCAAAGTGAAGGGTGACTTGCTCAGGGTCACACAGCTACTAAAAATCCATGTACTGAATTGGGGGATAATTAATTGGTGTTCCTAGGGACAGATCACTGTGGGATGACCTCTGGTACTTCTTTAGTTGATTGCAGAGAACTGAAATCTCCAAAAGCTAAACAGAGAAGGGGCGCTATTGTACATAAGTTCAACTTTGCATTGTCCTCCACTCTGAAATCATTTTCCACCTTGGCCTATTGTCATTCATCCTTTCTGTGTCAGGAGGATGCTGGCCTCCAGCCCAAATTCAGTTATCACACGGGTGTAAAAGACTGACCTGGCACAAGCCAGGGACTGTGAGGAAGTTTTTCTTAACTCCTAAGGACTTAGTTATTAAACAAAGGGCAAAGAACATGTTAATAATCAAAATGCTGATTCCACTGACTGCTAACCTCCCCTTGACTCTTTCCCTTCCTCCCTCCCCTAGAGACACACTCAAAATGGCAGCTGGTGAAGTCCATATGGGATGTAGTGACTCTCTTGCTTTATAAACTAGTGGCTTCTTGTTTTTTTTTTTTCTAGAATCAAACACAAATTCATCTGCTTGGTATTTAAAGCTCTTTATTACACAGCCTCTTTCCACCCTTCCAGTCTACTTACCTTTTATGACCTTCTCTATTCTCTTTGATCCAGTTATATCTGTCTAGTTGTAGTTTCTTTAACATACTATGCCACCTTCCATCTCCTTGTCTAATGCTCTTGCCTCTTAGTTTTTCCAAGTTTCCTTCAAGATTCACCTTAAATTGTCCCTTTTGCCAGAGTTCTTTCCTCCACTTCCCAACCCTTCCTCAGATGCTAGTGCCTTCCCCTCTCATATTACTTTCCATCTTGTCTGTACATATTTTGAATGTTATTATTCAGTTTTTTCAGTCATGTCTGACTCTGCATGATTCTATTTGAGATTTTCTTGGCATCTTATATACCTAATTATTAACATGTTGTCTCCTGCATGAGAATGTATGCTTCTTGAGTGTAGGACTGGTTTTGCCTTTTCAGGGCTCAGCACACTACTTGGCTCATAGTTAAGTGCTTAATAAATGTTGGTTGACTCTTCATGATCTCATCAGCTCATTTCTATGTCCCTGCAGACTTTCAGTTGGTCAGTTTTCAGTTGTTTGTTCTGACCAAATTTAGGGTTTTCTTAGGAAAGATCAGTCCTAAAATGGTTTGCCTTATCTATCTGCAGCATCTCATTTTACTGATGAGAAAACTGAGGCCAATAGACTTGCCCAGTTTCACACAGGTGGGATGTATCTGAGGCCAGATTTGAATTCAGGAAGATGACTTCTTGACTCGAGGCTTGGTGCTCCATCCACTGCCCAGCCCTACCACTGCTGTGTGATCCTTTACTTCCTTCAAGACTCATTTCAAACACCACTTTTTATATGACGCCTTTCCTGGCTATCCTCCCAACACAATGAAATACAGATATTTATTTTGTAGTTTTTCTGTGTATAATTATAAATGTCTCCTGGCAATTTAGCTTCTTGAAAGAAGAGGCAGTTTTGACACTGATGTCTTATTTCCCAGTGCCTGGTATATAGCAGGTTCTTAATAAATATTTGTGGATGGATTGATAGATTATTTGGAGGGAGGAAGCTTGATATAGTGGTGAAAACAATGGGTTTTCAGACCATCTGGTTTTAGTACTAGCTCTGCCACTTACCAGCTGGTTTGGCAATTGCTTTCCATCTTGGGGCCTCAACTTCTTCATTTGTAAAATGAAAGAGTTGGACTAGTTATATATTCTTTATGGTCTCAACCAGCTTTAATGATCAGTATAACTTCTTGGAGCAAGGCTTAGAATCTCACCACTTGCAGATGGTAACAATTTATACCATGTAATTTATTCAGACTCCTAGGATCATAAAACATTAGTGCTTGGAGATTGAATCTTGGATTCAGAGCTAGAAAGGATGGACCTCCGAGATCATCTAGGCCAACCTCCTATTTTAATAGCTTAGGAAGTTGATAAACAGAGGGTTGTTAAATAGCTTGCCAAAGATAACACAGTGAATTTATTCATCTTTTGTGGAAATGGAGGGCTCTTAAGGAAAAAAAAAACCTAAAGGTCAACTGATTGGACTGGAACTTCTTTAGAAAATAGCATTATATAGTTACTTAGGGTTATTTATTATTATTTCTATATTTTATTCTATATTTTTCTATATAGTCTATCTATAATATAATATAAATAATATATGATTACATATTCATGTTCTGTTATATATTAATATATTTGTTTATGTTACTATTGCTTTTTTACTTAGTATCACTCATTATTTATACTTGCATAGTGCTTTAACATTTAAAAAGTGTTTTGCATTCATTATTTTATTTGATCCTCCCAATAAGCCTTTACAATAAGTGTTATTATGCTTATTTTACAGATGAGGAAATAGGCTAAGGTATTAAATGATACATAGCTAGTCAGTGTCTGAGGCAGGATATGAATTTAGGTCTCTTTCACACCAAAATAATTTGTCTATTCATGATATATTATTTTCCCTAAAAGTTAGGAGTCAGCATATACAAGAGCGTGACTATGGGAGACGTATAACATGAAGAATGGGAAAATGATATAGAAATATAGGTTTCTAAGCATTTTATTAAGAGTAAATATATAGGAACTTAGTTTGCACTGTTTTCTTAAAATACACACACACACACATAGATGTATATATTACATATTTACATACACATAATATCCCTTCTACATTGTGGGGCTTAGGGGTACAGTAACCCAGTGAAAGGGAAAAGCCATGTAAATTTTTTTGATCCTCCTTTCATACCAGAGAAACAATCTGAATTCTTTTCTTTTTCTTTAATGAGATGTCTACAGTACCTTATTGCAAATTTGGGTTAAGTATTTGATCATAGATTCTATGTATGCCAATGTCAAGAGATAGCTCTACATTTCTAGCCTTTCTGTGTTGTCTGGGGCTTATATATTCTTTATGCAAATTTAAGTTTAAAAAAGAAATCATGTATATTTGTGGTATTAAAAAAATAAAATATGTTGATATTAAACAGTCTTACATGCATTTTATGCATTTTGGAGTTCCTAAATTTTTCCTGGGTTATTGACTGTCCTTTGGAGGTCATCTACAGCTCCCACATAATTCTTCCCCAAATTCCCATTTAATTTCTTATGTTGATCTGTGATATAGCAAAGCTGTGATGATTAAAGTCATGATATGGAAGTGATTACTTGTAAATATCTTGAAAGAAAGACAAAGAAGGACAGAAGCAGAGAGAGAGAGAGAGAGAGAGAGTTTAGAGCCAGAAGGAACTTGAGAGAAAACTGAGGCCAAAAAGGCTAAGTGAAGACTCCCAGTGGTTGTTAAAAGGTTTTAAGATGTTGACTACAAAGCTGTCAAGCTTTTGGGAGAAGGGATAGTGGGAATGTAGTTTATACCAATAGAAATCATCTATTCACAATTTCCTACTTGAACCTGTTGTAAAAAGAGTAGATTCAATTTCTCTGAGAACATTAAGAACTGATATGTGAGGGGGAGGAAAGGGATATATTAGGAATGTGTCAGCCCAGGTAAAAAGCCTCACACCTCATTTTTCTTTCTTGGACCTTCCTCCTCACTGAGTCACCCTGTTTGGTGGCGGGGTTGGGGAGGGGGAGGAGTGGAAAGAGGGAATTGATGAGAACTTGAAGGGCAGAGACTCCAGGGGAAAACCCACGCTGGTGCCTGGAACCTTTACAATTATATAAATGGAAAGGTCTTTTTTCTTTTTTTTTTTCAAGTTAGATTTGTAAAGAGGGAATATATTATAGTTGGAGAAAAAACATTGGCTGTGAAAACGTGGGGAGAATGCTAAGGGTGTTGTTACAAGATTATATTTGTTTTGTTTTTGGAAAGATAGACATCAACTAGAGGAAAGACTAATATTTTTCCACCCTTTCTAGTGTCAGGAATAAGATTATGACAGATATTAAATCCCAGGTGGAGGAGACTGTATTTGCTTTTAGAGGTAATACTGTGGGGAGCACTGGAGTTCAGGTCTTGGTCTTGAGAAAATCACTTTGGCAGCTGGATGGAAGAAGGAAGAAGCTCGAGTCAAGGAAACCAATCAGGAAGTTATTTCAATAATTAAGTGAGAGGTTATAAGGGACTGAGCTAGAGTGATTGGTCCATGTGGATAGAGAAAGGGGGATGAAAATGAGAGCTATTGAATCAAGTCAAATCAATTCAGTACGCATGTATTAAACATTTATTATATGTCAGTCAATTAGCTAATCTCAGGGCCTAGTTATGGAAGAGGTAGAATCCTATAATTGTCATCTATTTGGATGTATTTGGTGAGTAAGGATAAAGAATTAAGATTGGCTCTGAGGTTAGAAGACAGCATGATTAGAAGAATGGTGATGCCCTTGACAGAAATAGTGAAGATAGAAAGTTAGGTTAGTTTGGGGAGTCAATCTGTAGGCATTTACCCTTGTTATGTCCTAAGGTATTGCACAAATTGCCAGAGATATAAAGAAAAACAAAAATATATTAATAGGGGCAGTTAGGTAAACAGTGGACAAACACCAGGCCTAGGGTCAGGATGACTTGAATTCATACCTGACACGTTCTAACTTTGTGACTCTGTGCAAATCACTTAACTCCAATTGCCTGGCCCTTACCATATAGATGGGAATCTATACTTATTTAGTATTGATTCCAAGATAGAAGATAATGATTTTTTAAAAAAATACTAAAGATCCTCAAGGATCTTGTACTTTAATAATAAAATAAGGTGCTGAAGTCCACTTTGGATATGTTTCATTTGAGGTATCAATGAGATATCTGGGTTGTCTGCAACTTGTTTACATTTTTGGCAAAGATAGTATGAGAATTTGCTTTGCTTGACTGTGTGTATTTGTTACATGGGTTTTTCTTTTTCTCTAAATTGTTGGGGTGAGTTTTGAGAGAGGTGGAGTCAAAATGGTAGCATAGAGGCAGCAAAAGTTCAGACCTCTGAAAATCCTTCCTTATCGATTAAAAACCAAATGCTTCTAGGGGACTGAAAACCAAACCTAACACCAGGACAGAGCCAGGGGACCCTCCTGCTAGACTCAATTCAAAAGGTAGACCCCTCAAAAGCCTAAATTTGAGAACACTCGAAAGGAAGAAGGAAGGTCCCAGGACCCCTCCCCCACCTACAGTACTGTGCCTTCAGCAGTGGCTGGAATCTCTGGGTGGACTTGGGCGCCAGAGGGAGTACCTTGCAGGTAAAGCTGTGCCAGGCTCAGGGTGTAGAACACCCATGGTGGGGAAGTAGCTGGGCAGGCAGCCTAGTCACAGCCAAAACACTCCATTTTGCCTTCCCCCTCCCCAAGGTTTTGGCCTTAAGGCACATCCAGCTCTGGAAGTTCAATTCTGTTGGGCTTAATCTTATCAAGCCTGCAGAGGGCAGGGAAGCTCAAAGTCCAACACCCTTCCCCCACAGACTGCTCTGAGAGCTTTGCTAACCTCCAAGGGTGAAGGCAGACAGAAAGCCCAAACCCACAGATCCAGCACACAATGAGAGGAGCAAGAGTGCAGGCAACTACAGGGGGGAAAGAAGGGACAAATATGAGCAAACAACGGAAAAATAAAAATGAAATTACAATCGACAGCTTCTATATAGGCAATGAACAAAGAGCAAATTTAACAGAGGAAGATCAAGGAATACCAAGCAAAAACACAGAAACTCCAGCAAATTGGATACAGGTGTTTGAAGAATTCAAAATATAATTCAAAACACAATTAAGACTGAAGACAACTGGGAAGATAAATTAAAAAGCAAGATAAGTCATCTGAAAACAGAAAATAGTGTTTTGAAAGCCAAAATTAATCAGCTTGAAAATGAGGCAAAGAAAATGAAAGATGAAGCAAAGAAGATGAAAGATGACCTCCAAAGAAAATCAGACCAGAAGGAGAAGGATGACCAAAAATCCAGGGATGAAATTCAGCTTTTAAAAACCAGAATACAACAATTAGAAGCAAGCGACTTCACAAGGCATAAGGAAATTATAAAACAAAATCAAAATATGAAAAATTTGAGGAAAATATGAAACACCTCATTCACAAAGCAGAAGATTTAGAAAATTGTTCCAGGATAGATAACTTTAGAATCATTGGTCCACCAGAAGACCATGACAAAAGAAAAAGCATGGACATCATCCTACAATAAATTATCCAAGAAAATTGCCCTGACATTCTAGAGCAAGAGGGAAAAGTGGAGATTGAAAGAATCCACAGAACACCTCCTATACTTAATTCCCAACTGACAACACCCAGGAATATTCTAGCCAAATTCAAGAACTATCAGACCAAAATATTACAAGCTGCTTAAAAGAAGTCATTCAAACACCATGGAACTAAATTGAGAATAACACAGTATCTGGCTGCATCTACACTGAAGGGCTGAAAGGCATGGAATATGATATTCCAGAAAGCAAGGGAACTAGGTCTACAACCAAGAATCAACTACCCAGAAAAACTGACTATATTCTTACACAGGAAAGTATGGTCATTTAATAAAATAGGAGACGTCCAAACATTTATACAGAAAAGACCAGACCTGAAGAGAAAATCTAATGCCCAAACACAGTACCCAAAAGAATCATCAAAAGGTAATTAAGAAAGGGGGGTAACAAAAATAAAAGAAAAAAACTTTTTTAAGACACCCAATAAGTTAAAATGATATGTATCCCTATAAGGGGATATTGGTAACTCTTAAAAATTGTTATTATCATCTGGGTAGCTAGAAGAATTATACTTAGAGGGAACAGTGACAAACTGTATAGGATGATATGCCAAGACATAAATATGTATATAGATATATGTATGCATAAATATATATGTGTGTGTATAACTAGAGTTTTAAAAAGAGGTTAATACTAAGAGAAATGGGAAAAGAAACAAAATGGGGTAAATTTATATGTCACAAAGAAGCACATGGCAGGAGGGGTGGGGGAACATCAATACACTGGAAGGATAAAGAGATTAGAGATAGGAAATACTCAACTCTACTATGCATTGAAATTAACTCAAAGAGGGAAGATCAATCAAATACATTGGGGCAGAGAATTGATTTGTGCCCTATAGGGAAGTAAAAGGGTAACAAAAGGATTGATGGGGAGGGAAGCAATACAATGGAGGTGGGGGGATAGTTTAAAAAGACTGTAAAGGAAATAAGAGGAGAATAAGAAGGTAAGATAGAAAGGGAAGTAAAATAAGGGTGGGAAGTAGGGGGACTGATTAGAAACAAAACACTGGTGTAGAAGGAAATGATGAAAGAAGAAAGGGCAGGACTAGGAGTAGAAATCAAAATGCTGGGAAATACACAGCTGATAATCATAACTCTGAATAGGAATGGGATGAACTCACCTATAAAATGCAAGCAAATAGCAGAGTGGATTAGAAACCAAAACCCTACCATATCCTGTCTACAAGAAACACACATGAGGAAGGTAAACACAAATAGGGTAAAAGTAAGAGGATGGAGCCAAACCTATTGGGCATCAACTGATAAAAAGAAGGTAGGAGTCGCAATCATGATATCTGACACAGCCAAAGTAAAAACAGATCTAGTCAAAAGAGAGATCAGGAAGGTAATTATATCCTGATAAAAGGCAGTATAGACAATGAGGAAATATCTGTACTCTACATATACGCAGCAAATGGCATAGCATCCAAATTTCTAATGGAGAAACTAGGGGAACTCAAGGATGAAATAGATAGAAAAACTATACTAGTGGGAGACCTGAACCTTCCTCTATCAAAAATAGATAAATCAAACCAAAAAGTAAATTAAAAAAGAGATAAGTGAAGTGAATGAAATCTTAGAAAATTTAGAGTAAGTAGGTATATGGAGAAAAATAAATAGGGGAAAAAAGGAATACACCTTCTTTTCAGCAGCACATGGTACATTCACAAAGATTGACCATGCACTAGGGCTTAAAAACATTGCAAACAAGTGCAAAAGAGCAGAAATAATAAATGCAACCTTCTCAGATCACAATGCAATGAAAATAATTAGTAAGGGCACATGGAGAGGCAAATCAAAAATTAATTGGAAATTAAACAATATGATTCTCCAAAATTGGTTAAAGAACAAATCACAGAAGCAATTAATAATTTCATTGAAGAAAATGACAATGATGAGGCATCCTTTCAAAATCTATGGGATGAAGCCAAAGCACTACTCATGGGGAAATTATATCTTTGAGTTCATATCTTAACAAATTAGGGAGGGCAGAGGTCAATGAATTGGGCATGCAAATTAAAAAACTAGAAAGTGAACAAATTTAAAATCCTCAGATGAAAACTAAATTGGAGATCCTAAAAATCAAAGGAGAAATTAGTAAAATTGAAATAAAAGAACTATTGATTTAATAAATAAGACTAGAAGCTGGTACTTTGAAAAAACAAACCAAATAGACAAAGTACTAGTCAATCTAATTTAAAAAAGGAAAGAAGAAAACCAAATTGACAATGTCTCCCTTTTCATCCTGGATCTCACCTCTAATAAAGAGGAAATTAAGGCGATCATTAAAACTTATTATGCCCAATTTTAAGGCAATAAATAGGTGATATGGAGGAATATTTACAAAAATATAAATTGCCTAGACTAACAGAGGAAGAAATAGACTACCTAAATAACCCCATAACAGCAAAAGAAATTGAACAAGCCATCAAAGAACTCCCTAAGAAAAAACCCCCAGGTCCTGATGGATTCACAAATGAATTCTATCAAACATTCAAAGAACAACTAATCCCAATATTATACAAACTATTTGACAGAATAATCAAAGAAAGAACTGGAAAGATCAGGGTTGGAAATATAGGTATGAGAAAAATCTCCATTGATGTGATAATTAAATCCATATAAACTCTTGGGGGAGTTGGAGGGGAATAGGGATTGAAGAGAAGAGTGTCCAGGCCAAAGCTTTAAAGTTATGCCCAAATTTTAGAAGATAGGGTACACACCTTCATTCTATGAAGTGAAAGAATGGAATCTCAAGTTCTATCCAACTCTAAGATTTAATTATTATTTTGTATTTACTATGAAAAAGTACATGGGGCTAGAGGATAATGAGTTAAATGGAATGGCTTAAGAATTAAGAGGGGTAAAATGCTTATTTTTGTAGCCTTCTGTACTGATTGCCTTTCCTACAGAGTTGTATTAGTTTAGCTAATAATATATTGTCAGATGGTCCCTGTGCCCCCAGAAAAATCACCGAGTCTTTGTCAAGAGAGCAGAGAATAGTATAATCATATGCTGCCTAGGTTTTACTTTCAGTTATTGACATCAACTACTGGGATAGATTCTACATTTTAGATGCCATGACTGGAATTTGTTGCTCACCACTCAATGCAGAAAATACAAACTTATGGGGGTGGGGGGGGGAATGCATTGTATACTTAAGACTGATTAAGAGCTCTCTTAACTCTGCTATTTCATCTACTTTATTTGTGAAACCCTCTTATCTTTCAGAAGGAAGTTTGAGATAGCTCTGGGAGAGGTTTCATCCCCCTAACCCAACCACCAAATGCAAAAGTAATTATTATTTGGCTTAAGACCATATGGAAGAATCTGAAATTAGAATTCAAATAGAAAGGTTAAAAGACCTCTGGATTTTGCATTATTAAAATGCTTTGCATTTGTATAATTCTTTTTATTTTATTCAACCTTCCCCAAACTGAATGCATTATCTTCCTCTTCCCTCCCCTCCTAACTTTCCTATTAGGGATGAGGGTAACACTGTCCTCCCAATCACCCAGGCTCACAACTTAAATGTTCTCCTTGATTCCTCACTCATTCACACCCTGCAATGAAAATCATTTTCCAAGTCCTGTTTTTCTACATTTATCACATCTTTCATATGTGATTGCTTCTCTCCTTTAACACTGCAATCACCTCTTGCAAAATCTCCTTCTAGCCTGTCTCCCTGTCTTTAATCTTCTCTGTACTCTGGTCCATGTACTCCATTTATCTGTCAAATTGATCTCAGACTCAGATCTGATTGTCCCCTCTACCCCTACTTGATAAACACTACTGGTTTCCTCTTACCTTCAGGATCAAATATAAAATCTTCTATTTGGCTTTTAAAGCCCTTGAACCTTTTACCCCCTTTCTACTTTCCAGTCTTCTTGCACCTTCCTCTCTCACCCTACCACATACTTAGATTCAGTAACTCTCAGGCCTCCTTTCTTTTCCATGCACACAACATCTCCTTCCTCTGGCCATTTTCACTGACTATTTCTCATACCTGTAATTCTCTTCTTCTTCCTCTTCCTTTTCTTCTTCTTCTCCTTCACCTACTCTCTTCATTCAAGTCTGGGCAATGAGATTTTCCCCTTTCTGCTTAATGCTAACACCTTCCCTCTGAGATTATCTGTTTGTATCTGCTACATAGTTTCTCCCCATTTGATCTCGAGTTCCTTGTGGATGTGGACTATTGTTGTTCTAACTTTTGGATCCCCAGTGGTTAGTAGGATGCTTATCTTCCTCTTGTCTTACAGCTTCCCTGTGCAATAGTGGCCACTGTATTATATTCATTCTAAATATAGTGAAAAAGAACCTTGGGGAAAGATAACTTACCCAAGGACACCCAACTACTTATTAAGAGAAACTATTCTAAGTTGTAAATCTCTTCATTGCAAACTGGAAGAGTATAAATAGAGCTATGAATTTAGAGCCCCTCATCTCAAGTCATTTGGTCCATGGATAAAAATTTTTAATGATATCTCCCTGTGGGCCTTTAATTATAAAAATGAAATATAACTTTAAAAATCTTTTAGTACTTTCTCAGAAAAGGGCATAATATGGGGTGTTATTTCATGCAAGTCTGTTTGATGACATATATCTATGTGGGCAGCTAGGTGGCACAGTGCATAGAGTGCCAGACATTGATCCAGGAAGACTCATCTCAGACACTTACTACCTATACAACTCTGGGTGAGTCACAACTCTGTTTGCCTCAGTTTCTCATCTGTAAAATAAGCTGAAGAAGGAAATTGCAAACCCACTCCAGTATCTTTGCCAAGAAAATAACAACCACCATTTCTCCTAATGTCTCATTGAATTTCTCTACGTATTTAACTGTCTTTCTTTCTCTTCTCTTTTCATCTACTCCTACAATTCTACCATAATTAAAACTAAATCCATGGTTGAATCAGTTTTCTTTCTCAAAATTCAATTCAATATACATTGATTAAGGAACCATGCATAAGGCATGGTACCAGCACTAGAAACACCATCAAAGAAAGAAAAAAAAAACTCCTACTCACCAGCAGCTTGTGATCTTGGAGGTGGGAAAATGCAAATAAATAAAATAATAGCAAATATAAATCTGAATGAGAGGTACAGAGTGGCCTGAGAGACTTGGGTAGAAAGGGAATATGATCCCTTTTAAATGAGGCTGGAGAGGAGGCCCATAGGGGAACCAGGAAATGCTTCATGAAGCTTTCTGCACACAGAAGTATTTTTGTTTTTGTCCCTGTATCTCCCAGGCCTAGGTCAGTGTCTTATACATAGCAGGAGCTAAATATAGGCTTTTTTCAATTCTATCAAAGAAAGACAAGAATTTCAACAGGTAGATAGTTGGGCAAAATTCCATTCCATACTCTTATTTGGTACAAATATTCTAAGGTGGGCGAGGGTAGGAGGAGATTGGGGAATGATGAGTAATCCAATTTGGCCAGAACATAGAGTACACAGAAGAGAACAGTGTGAAAAAGCAGAAAAAGCAGATTTAGTCAGACTAGGAAAGGCCCTTTAATTCCAGACAGATTGAGGATTTTGTCATTTATGCCAAAATATTGGAAACAAAACACTCTGAATGTACTGGAGCAAGGAAATATTACTTGGGCACTAGTGTGAAGAATGGTTGGAGAAAGATGGAGTTAGGGAGGCCAATTAGGAAGCTATTAAAATAGTCTACAGGATGATTAATAAACTACAGGATGATTAATAAAAAGATTAAACTAGGATAGCATCAGTAGGAATAAAAGGATTTGAACAGATGTAATATAGATTACCAGCATAAAATCAGCACAACTTAATAAAAGATTGGATATAAGAGTTGAATAAAAAGCAAGAGTCAAAGATGACAGAATTGACAGAGGGGCATGATACCATCAACAGAATGGGAGGCTAAAAGAGGGAGCAGTTTAGAAGAGAGGCAGGGAGAAAGATAATAAAAATAGGGGTTCTATTTGAGTTTGTGTATGTAGTACATCCCACAGTGCCTTGTACATAGTAGATTCTTAGTAAATGTTTGTTTCACTAAACTGAATTACAAGAATGTGTTTCCTGCAATTTAGTGTTTTAATACCCTAATGTAATGCAAGGCTCACCCCCCTCCATTTTTAATCACCCAATTTTATATCCTATCATCATCCTTTACTAAATTAATTACAACATAAATTTCCCTCATTTTACATGCAGTTTAAAAGTTATAGATTGAGAAAGGTAAGAAAAAATGAAGCAGAAAAAAACATACTTTACCTTTTATGCCAGAGTAATATGCTTTCACATTCAATAGAGATTTAGTCTCTCCTGTGAACACATAGAAAATTGCAAAATCTCTGTTAAAATAATATGTTGGGAAGAAATTAACTTTAGTCAGAAACTGGCTTGTGATATTTGTTTCAAGTCAAAAGAATTTCCTATTATATGTGTTCCTCTGTAATCAGAATTTTCTGTAGTCAGAATTATAAATCAAGTATTTATATAAATTCACTGGATTCCTGATCACTGAAAACATCCCATTTTCTCCTCTGCCTTTGTTAGCTGTGTCCTAATAAAATCTGGTGTAGTGACTCCTTAAATGGCTAGCTGGTGTCTAATGGCAAAACAGACAGCTGTGTCCCATTTTAGTCACTTAGATGACATGACAAATGCTTATTTCTGAGAAAATCAAAGTTCTACCCATTCTTGGCCAGCCATCGTGGTACAGAAGCTCCTCCTATAGGGATTGCAGGGAAACACACATGTATGAAGAAGGGAGGAAGGTTCTATCTTTACATGGAGGACATGTAACTCATCAGAATCCATTTTTGCCTATATAACAACCTATCAGTTTTCTGAACTGTAGTTCACAAAGTGATATGCTCACTCCCTTCATTCCCAACTTTTGGGGATTTCTTGTTAGAGGATACATGCTTTATCACCACCTTACTCTCAGTGCCCTGTCTTATACTTTCTCCTAGAGCTTGGTACAACTATGACACCCCAAGCCCCACTCTCTACCTGGACCATCCTCTTGATATTTTACTTGGTTAGTGGTTGACTTCACATAAATGACAAATAAAAGTAGAGTATTATAGAGGTAGCCATAGGATTTTCAGTTAGAATAAGGCAGATGGGAGAAGTCAACCTTAAGTAGTAGGTTTTTTGGTTTTTTGTTTTTGTTTTTGTCCCAAGACTGGATCAAAAGAACAAAAGATTTATTTTGACTGACTTTGCTTAACACTGTAAAAACAATCATATAAACGCACAAACCCATGCACTCATGCCAAAGTTAATAAGTAGGATAGCAATTAATCTGTTATCAGATACAATCTGGGTTACATTGATTTTACCTTTAGGGGTTGGCTTTCATCTCAGTGGCTACCAAGGAACAGAAAATACTTCAATAGTAGGTACTTGCCTTATTGGAAAGAGCCAAGCTGTCATTATTGTTTATAGGACCAAAATCCAACTGCCTCATTTAATGGATGAGGAAACTGATGAACAGAAGTTATGTAAAAAATTAAATTAGTATCTAGTAACAAAACTTTATATTTGAGATTTATTAAGGATTATTAGAATCAAGGATGCAAAATAATAATCATGTGCCCATGGCTGATTAGCCCCCACGCTCAGCTTACTGCATCATTGCAATGGAATGGAAGACAGAGAAGGAGACGTTACTGCCAGTTAAATACCAATTGTGATCTGGAAAACCTGGGGACTCAGGTGAGGTTATAAAGAATTCTAGGAAACACCAAGGACTTCTGGGGATTGAAGTCTGGGGTTCAAAATCTCCATTTTTACATGTGACCCCCAAGGAAGACTAGTCTCTCCAATGGATCTTGTAAACATACCAACTTTGAAATTACAATAATTTGAGGATAAGAGGAAAAGGGAACAAAACCAATAATTGCTAGGCGCATTGACAAAAAGCCAGTTGGGGGGCATTCCCCTTTGGCATAAGATTATACATACAAAACAAATGCATTTAAACCCCACACAGTTCAGATCACCACATCCCAAAGTTCACTCTGGATCTTCTGATGCAGATCCTGTATAATTGTATTTCACTTCAGCTACTAAAATGGACCTTACCTCCTGTTAGATCCTGTTGTGGTCTGTGGAGGCATCTTCATGGTGTCTTCTCCAAATAGTTCACTTTATGGATTTGGAAGGTAGCTTGTTTCTTAACCTAAAATTACTCTCAAAAGGAATTTAAACTTTGTAATTCAAAATAATAATAATTATAACACTCCCAAAAGGGTTATTGAAAAACACTGGGTTTGCTTAGGGATGCATGGCTGAGTTATGAGGTATATGAATCAATTGGCAAAAGAAATAAAAACAATTTAAAAAATCCAAATAAAAAAGATAATTTCTGGATGAAATATATGCTATCAAAGTCTGATGTGTAAAAATTCTAAGTAAAGGAAAAATAAATCTATATCAGATCCTTGAATCAGGGCCCAATTAAAATGATATAAGCATTTAAGCTTTTACCCAATCAGTAGCCAGGACCATAGAAAGTTGCCACACTATGAAAGACAGAATAAGGACTAGATTTTAGGAGCCAAATTTTGGTACTTGTCTGTAAGTACTTTCACGCAGAGTGTCGATACAAGGAAGGCCTACGTCTTAACATATGTCAAGCTTCGCAAACTCGAGTCTCACACTAGGTTCAAGTCCTTTTGTCATGACTCAAAAGTGCATCAATCCTACATGGATTGGTTTCTTCTTTTTTTGTTTTTGACCTGTGTGCTTTTTGGCACTATTCAGGTTAAGTCTGTGCTCCTTTTTGATCCCATTTCCTAGAATCAGACACAAACATTAATCACAGTCCTATATTTTTTTAAAACAATCAAGGACATCATTTTTATAGTCAAAAGCTTTTTTGGGTATGTATTAGAGCAAATGTATTTTAAACTTATATTACTGCAAAATCAAAAAAAGTTAAAAAAATCTTAATACTGGTGACATGTGCTTCAAATATAAAAAGGAGAGAAAAAATAAAAATCTGAAATAGTATATTGCATCTGCAAGAAAAATATAATAAAAGAGTTTTAAAATTTGAAAATATAGCTTATAATCATTGACACACTGTATCAGCTAAGGAAATGTAGAATACAAGGTTTCTCACCAAAAATGAGATCCATCTCCTCTTCATGCCTGGCCATGATCCACTGTGAGTACAAGGCAAATAAATTTCACAAAGTAACAGTTTTTTATAAAGAACAGTAGTACAACAGGTAATGTGCATTCAAAAGGTCTCAAAATCCCCCAAATTCACAATAGCCCAATTAAATACAATAGCAAACAAACCCACTAGCATATTTAAGTTGCTGTATGACATTTAAAGAAAATGGATACTTGTCACAAGTTTTTCATGTGTAGAAATGTATCAACCTTGGCAAATACATTTTTAAACAAAGTAAAACTTATTTGGGTCTAGAACATCATCAAAAAATCTATAGATCATTCTGGTGGAAGTGTAAAGTGAGCTGAAGAGTTATAAATGAGAGATTCTCCTCTTTTGGGAGCCATGCAAGGGTACCATGCCCTGGAATTAACTTCCCAGCTCCTTTGATATGAGACTGTGATGTCCCATCCATTCACATTTTCATAAATGTGGGAGGTGGGGATTATAATTGTATTTCACTTCATCTACTAAAATGGACCTTACCTCCTGCTAGAGGCAGGCAAAATGATCAGAGTTGTTGAAAAAAATCTAAAAATCATGTCTAAAGACCCCTTAAATCAATTTGAGATATTTAGCTCATTAAATTTTCCAAAGGTTGTTATACAATTCTAACCAGTTTTTATAAAGTCCATCCATCCTCTATGTGACAATTTACAAAGTCAAAATAGAAAAGGCTGTTTTTATATATGGGCTTATTCAATAATATTTGTTCAGTATAGTTATAGGGGAAAAGCAACAGAATATAACAGTAGTTAAAACCCAGTACATTAAAATGATTCAGTGTAAGAGAATAGTATTAAATACATTAATATATGAACTTAAAACCAACAAAATTAAATCTTAAACAAAACAATCAGCAAAATGCAATAAAATACAGAGATTTTTATGAAACATTGGAGTCTAAAAAGCCTTAAAAATATAACCTCTAGTCTCTTTAAAGTTCATGGTTTGTTTTTTTAATTATCCGTTGAGATTCCTTTTGTCAATACTGTGGAATTCCCCATAGTGGAGAACATGGGCTTTAGGAATCTCAAATTGGGCAAGTGCAAATGGCAAAGAGTTGCAGGGAGATTAATTTCTCTCCTGAATCTCAGATGAGATAAATAAAAGTATCAGTGCACTCAAAAAATATCCTTTGAAATAGGCAATGCACTGTTCTCCCATAGAATATGCCATACTTGTAACTTCCTGTTTGGAAAAGTCTATTTCTTCTCCACCTCCCCCAAACCCCTCCCCCATCCCCTGCCATGTGGAGGCTAATTGTTGCCTAAGGAAAGAACACCCCAGTTTTTACTGGGTTTGTGATTCCTGAAGACACAAGGGCAGCTATCAGCAGCCTGGGTCCTGGGGCTGGCCTGGGGCAATCTGGCTCAGAGGCTGGAGATCATCTGGGGCCGGGGCCAGGGCAGGTTGGGACCAGGAGAGCCATTTGGGTCAGGCAGGTTTGGAGTGGATGTCTTGAGCATAGAAGCAGGCAGTAGGAGTGAGCTGAATCAGAAGCTTTTGTGAGGGTAGGTAAAAAGCCTTGGCCAGAGAAATGTGGCTTAAAAAATTTTATCTAGGCTATCTTTTAAAAAAAATTGAGAAGTTCTCATCTGACTTATGGTTGCCATTAACTATAAAAATTAAATTAGTATCTAATAATAAAAGTATTATATTTGAGGTTTATTAGGGATTATTAGAATCAAGGATATAAAACAATAATCACGTGCCCATGACTGATTAGCCCCTGCTTAGCTTACTTACTACATCATTGCAATGAAATGGAAGAGAGAGAAGGAGGCATTACTGCCAGTTAAATACCAATTGTGATCTCGCCAACCTGGGGACTCAGGTGGGAATATAGGGAATTCTGGGAAACACTAAGGACTTCTGGGGATTGAAGTCTGGGATTGAAAATCTCCATTTTTACAGTTAAATTACCTTCCAGGTCACACAGTTTATTGCTAACAGGCCAAAGAATAGAACTAAAGTTTCTTAACTCTAAGACTATCCTCCAATTCCTTGATTTATTTTTAAAGGGTTGTTTATTTTACTTTAAATTGAGCATTTAAAACAAAGAAAGAAAAAATTATATATAAGCCTTATTAAAAGTAGTGTAACATAAGAGTTAGAAACATTCATGGGAAGTAAAATGGTTAATTTTTGATTACATAAAATTTGTGCACAAGAATAACCCATTCAGCTAAAATTAAGAAGAAAAGAAAGAAATTGGGGGAAAAAAATCTTTAGAGCAAATTTCTCAGATAGAGGTCTCAAAGGATATATAGGTAACTGATGCAAGTATATTAGGATAAAAGTCATTTACCAGTTGATATGTCCATGAGCATGAAGAAATAGTCTCTAAAGAGAAGAAATCTAGTCTATAACCATATGAAAAAAATTTAATCACTAATATTTAGAGAAATGTAAAATAAAACAAGTCTAAGGTACTATCTAGTATCCATCAGATTGGCAAAAGTGACAAAAAAGGGAAAATGGCAAATTGGGGGTGGAGAAGGGAGCTGTGGGCATTAATGCACTGTTTGTGGAACTGTAAATTAGTTAGTCATTATGGAAAGTCATTTGGAACTATAATGGTTAAATTGGGATTTTGACTAAATAAAAGTTATAAAACATGGTCATAGATTGTTATCCCTTAAGTCAGGAAAACTATTAGCAGCTTTTAGCAATATTGTTTAATTGGAATATAAGTAAAAAGAGTGAAATGTGGAAGGGAAAGAGGTAAGGAGACTGCCTAGCCTACCCTAAATGTTGATCCAGTGAAATGAAGCTTGCTCCCTGACAGAGTTCCAGTCTCCATGTGGGAATCCTGGTCATTCACCAGCAAGCCAGGAAGGATCCATGCAAGGTCCTAATGCAGAGAAATGCTCAGTGAACTAAGCTCACTGCGGCAGCAGTAAACCCAACAAGAAAGCCCCTGACTATAAGAAGCTCCAATGCCAAAATTCAAAGTCCTAAAACTAAAATCTCCAGTAAAAAGGCCCAAAGCTCCATTTCAAAGTCCAAAAGCCCCAAGGAGCCATCGTCCAAAGAAGAAGTCCAAAGGAAACAATCCAAGGAGCAGAGAATCCAAAGAAGCACTCCAAAGGAGAGGGCTCAAGGAGATCTTTGGACAGGAAGTTCAGGATTTTTATATGTCACTTCCTGTTCCTTCCCTACTTCATAGGAACTAATCACAGTCTTCCAACTTGCAGTGGCCTCTGGAGTTGTCACCCACTCTGGAAAATGACTTGAGAACTGGCAAAGTACTAAGCAGGGGTACTTAAGTTTTGGATTTGATTAACTTAAAAGTCAATAACTGATAGACAAAGAGAGTTTGATTTACTGTTCACAGAACTATGCCCTAAAAGCTATAAAAGCTTTATATACTCTTTTAACCAGGTAATACCACAATTAGATCTATGTCACAAACTGATCAGAGAAGGAAGAAAATATTTATAACAGCCCTTTTTGTGGTGGCAAAGAATCAGAAATTGAGTGGTCGCCCATTCAATAGTAAATGACTGAAAAAGTTATGTTATCTGAATATGATAAAATACTGTTGTACTATGAAAGATCATGAAGGACATGGTTTCAGAAAAATATGGGAAGATTTGTGTGAACTGATGCAAAGTGACCTGAAGAGAATAATGTATACAATAATATCAACAACATAAAAAAATAGGAACTCTGATCAACACTAATGAATCACAATTCTAGAGAAATCATTAAGAAACATACCAAACTGCAGTTTGAAATGTATTTTTTTTTGCTTTTTTTTTTGGACATAGCCAACACAAGAATTTGTTTTTCTTAATGTTTGTAATCAGTTTTGTTTTCCTTGCTTTCTCAGTGTGGAGGTGAGGAGTATGCATAAGGAAGAAAAATTAGACCCAAAAATAAAAAATTGAATCTTAAAAAGAGTAATATAGCAATATATATCATTTTGATGATCACATAATTTTAGCCATGATACTACACTGAAAAATTCATTCTGGGAAAACTCTTGATTATAATATTAAGAAATACAATATACAATTTGAAACTGATTAAAAATGGAAAATGAAAGTGAAATCTTCAAATGGCATCTTTCATGTTATCAGGAGGGAAAAAAAAACACCCATAATTTATCTTATAGGATAATTTGCTTCTTTGAGAAGGAATAGAAGATATTCCCTATATCCTCAGATTTTGTACTCAGTATGACATTCTGGGCATGGAAAACTTTTATTGTGAAACCTCTCCATCAGCATTTTCTGTTTCCTCAGTTATCCCTCTAATAGCATCAACAGAAGTCTAACTTTCTCTTAGCCAAAGATTTCCTCAAAAAGGGAAGTCCAAGATTCTGCCCAGCTTTTTCTTCTTCATAATTAATCATTGTTTAAATATGTAGGTTTTTTTCCCATTCAACCTAATGAGAATATGAACTTTCTTTAGGTCTTATTCAACAAATTGCCATATGTAACTTTAATTACTTCAGAACTTTTGAATGATGTGATTGAGTTAACAAGAAAATAGCCATTGATGTCCATGTAGTACATTAAAGAAAAGAGAGTACTCATCTTGCAGAGAAATATCTAAACTGTAAATTTAATACCAATCTGGAGTGTTTTATACCTTAAGATATTTGTTTGTATCTTAAATCATGGTAATTCATTCCAGAAGCAAAATAGCTCACTCCCCAACCTCTCTGTACCTAGTAAAATGTTAATTTTGCTTTTGGGGGGGGCTCAAGGACTATTGAATTTTTTACTTTTTTATTTCTAGCACAGTGTTTTGCTATATTAGTGTAAGTGACAAAGTTTGGGGATTATTCTAGTGGTGGAACTTTGAGGACGTTCAGGAAATAGAATTAACACACAAGAGTTAAGTCATTTACTAGAATTATTAGAAAAAACAGACATGGATAGTTGAGTTCCATCAGTCAGGGAGCTGTCTCTGAGCCCTAGTATTCCTATCTTTGGGGTAGCTAGTAGGTTTATCCAATTGGCATATGGGTGGCACAGTGGAGAGAATGCCCAGGCTAGATTTGGGGAGACTCATCTTCTTGAGTTTAAATCTGTCCTCAGATACTTCCTAGCTGTGTAACACTCAGTAAGTCACTTAACTCATCTATAAAATGAGCTAGAAAAGAAAATGGCAAACCACTTCCTTTACCAAGAAAACCTCAAATTGGGTCACAAGTCAGACACAACTGAAAATGAACCATCACCATTTGGGAGAACTTTGCAAAGTTTAGATCCAAGACTGGAGTTGACTAGGGCAAGGCCCAATTGTTACCAATCTCTATCCTTGTCTTACTTGAGAAGGAAAAGTGTTTAAAGGTAGCAGGAGTTTGTCCTGATCCCTTCTAAGAGTTGTAAATAGGCAGTCTAAAATTGGAGAAGGATCTCCGTCATAAGTTTCATGCTTCTGATGTTTACTCTACTTGAAGTCCATATCCTTTGTGTATAGCTATCTCTAAGTCACAGATGAGGGGCGGCCTCATTCTCTTCTTTGTTTGGAATAACCTATAGGGTACATGCAAAAAACAAACCATGCTATTACGATACAAAACAAAATACAGATACGAAGACAGAGGAGCAATGTATATGATACCATCTATCACCTCAACAGAAATTCATTGACTACTTCTTGACAAGATTTGAGTACAAATAATTCTGCTCCCAAGATTTGGGCCATGATATTACTCGTGGCCTTCAAAATTTAAGTCATACCATGTATGTTGTTCAATCATTTTCAGTCACGTCCAACTCTTCATGACTCTATTTGAAGTTTTCTTGCCAAAGATGCTAGAATTGTCTCCCATTTCCTTCTCCAGCCCATTTAACCAGTGAAGAAACTGAGGCAAACAAAGTTAAATGACTTACACAGAGTTACACAGCTAATAAGGTTCTGGAGCCAGGCTTGAACTCAGGTCTTCCTGACTCCAGGCTCAGTACTCTAGCTACCTATCTGCCATATATATCCCACTACATTTGTTTCTAATGTATGCTTATTGAATAGAGATTGTCATAGTTAAATGTGGATATAATAAAACAACCACCAATCTAATTCAAACTCTCCTTTTCTCTGAATCTCCTTGTTTCTATTGTCTCTTTTTTTCTGACCCAGGCTCTAAATAATTGCTAAGATTAACTTCCAAATGCACAGGTCTAATCATATCATTCTTTTGCTCCAAAATCTTCAATGACCACCTAATGCCCCCAAGAGAAATCTTTTTTTGTGCCACAACCCCCTTTGACTGTTTGGTGAAACCTATGGACCTCTTCTCAGAGGAATGTTTTTAAATGCATAAAATAAAACACAGAGGATTACAAAAGAAACCAAAAGTTTCATGGAGTAGTCAAGAAAGACATCCATCCACAGACTCATTTGTAGACCCCAAGTTAAAATCCCTTGGTCTAGGATAAAATATGACCTTTCTAATCTAGGATTTGAGATGTTCTACAAACTTTAAATCCTTTTAAAGTTCCCAATTATCTTTACATTTTTATTTCAAAAACTTAATAAACTAATATGGGTGGATTCTGCCTATTCCCCAGACTTGATATTCCGTCTCCAACTTTCATTCCCTCATGTATGCTGTATAATAGATGGTGTCCCTCTAACCTCCTCTCCCCATTTCTCCCTTAGAGGATTTGGATCTGAAGTAATGGGTGATAATTGTAGGAAAGGGTAAGACTAGCACTGGAGAATATGCTCTATGATTCTAAGTTACTTCCAGGCCAATGATTGCCATGGAAGGTGTTGACATTTACAATAATTCACTGTTCCCAGAGGTAATGAATGACAAATTCTTTTTGTCTAGTTAATTTTTTGGTTGAATAATAAATTCATAGAATACATAGAATCAAGTTAAAAAGCATGATACCTATAAGTCTGAAGACATTCAGTTTAACTATCATTCCTGTTCTATAGGACTTCTTGTTTTGAATACTGCTTTTACTTGAATTATATTTTAAAGAACCTCTAAATATCTTTTCAAAGCACTAGGCTCTATTTTTAGCATTTTTACAGCTTAAATAGAGGGTGGTTTTGGAAGTCACATGAAAAATTACCTGCTGAGTTTCCATATTTGTGCCAAGTTTCTGGTTCATTTTTACAACAAAGTTAAACCTTAGTGAAGTTCATAATGGAAATGCTGGCTCTTAACTGGCTGTACTGAAGATTTGCCAGTGGGACCTAGATAATTAAACTTCCACCCCGAGACTGGGATTTCCTCACTTAAAGACCATTACCTCCAGGAACTTGGTGGGAGGCAGGCTGGGCTGATGGGAAGGGTTGATAAGAATGAAGAATGAAGTGATCCTTAAAAGAAAGATCTCTTAAGTCAAAGTGTTCAGCACAACTTAGGTACAATTCAAAAAGAAGCCTTACAATAATTGCCCCTAGTTAATCCAAGTGAGAGAATAATAGCTATTTCTTCCCTCAAAGAGTAGTGTAGAGTAAGAAAAGGCATTTCAACAGTAAAAGAAATCCCCATCCTTTGCCAAGGTTATTAACAATTTCTTCATGAGGCCCCAAAGAAACATCGTGTGTGTTAATCATTAAAGTATTTTTATTAGCTATATTCAAGGGATACAGTATGAAACTTGACTTGCCCAAGTGGAACCATGTCTTTTTTATAGTGTCCTCTTAAATTTATTGAGAGAGCTTACAATAGCCTGGAAAGATTGTGATCTCTGTCGCTAAAGGAAGTCTCCAACTTGATTATATCACAGAACTGTAAGCTGTTTATTGGTTGGTGATTTAGGTTTTTGTTTCTGCTTTTATACCTACTTCATTTAGTTCTTTCGTTTGTGATGGCAAGACATAGTGAGGAAAAAAGAAAGTAAAAATCTAAAAAGAGCATGATGAGTATATCCTGTTGAGACAAATCTAACAAGATGAAATTTAGTAGGGATAAATGTCAATTCTTCCTTTTGCGTTTAAGAATAACGTCACATCTTCAAGATGGGTGAAATCTAATTAGACAGCAGCACATCCGAAAAAGATCTGATACTTTTAATGGGCTGCAAAAGTGAAAAGAATCAATAATACAATATGGCAACCCAAAGCATTAATGTAATCTCTAGTTAAATGAAAAAGTACATAGTGCAAGCCTAGGGAGGAGATAGCCCTGCTGTTCTCATTCTGATATATTGTGTTCATTTGGGAGTGCCACATTTTGTCAAGAGTGTTTCCAAAATAGGACAACAAAGATGAAACAGGGTCTCTAGATCTTTACAATTAAAGGAACTGAGAGAGAATTTACGGAGGACATGGAAAACCTTGAAAGATAGGTAGGATTTGAAACAGAAAAAGGAAGGAGAAGGAACATGACATTTAGGTAGAGAGCATGGTTTTAGGCTACAAGGCTCCTGGAAAAGAGAAAATTTGAATGTACGATGACTGCCCTTTGTTTAGTAGGAAAAAAAGGTTAATTAAGGCACCCTCACCTAGCCTAAGAGGTCAGAACAAAAAGAAATGGGTAGGAGTTGTTGAAAAGATTGTATTTAACTATTTGGTATATATTTATATTTATTAACTTTATATTTATGCTGTAAATATTTTTATATGTACTTGTTATCTCCCCATTAGAATGTAGGTTCATTGTAAATAAGGATCATTTCCTTCTTTGTCCTTGTATTCCCTGGATTTAGTGCAGTGCCTGTCACATCATAAACTGTATAGATAATTTAATTGTGCTCCAATGAAAAATCTGCTCACAATTAGAACTATCCAAAAAATGAGATAGATTCCCTCAGATGGAGTGTTTCCCTTTACTTGGGTTCTTCAAGCAATCAGACATGATGGGAAGGGAATTTTTGTTCAGGTACATTTTGGACTAGAGGGCATCCAGTCTCTTCATTTTCTGAGAGTGTATGGATCTGTGATTCTGGCTGCTTTTTTGCTTGGTGAAAGTAATTTGCTTTCTGTGAAACAGGGAACAGTTCCAAACATGATTGCATGGTAAATATGTTTTCCATAAACAGCCATCACTCACTGGCATTATTCAATTCATTTTTAATGCTGGAAGAAGAAACAAAAACAACATGTACACACATATTTAAAAAAAAAAAACCTTCCCAGAATGCCAGAGTGCAATCTCAACTTTTATTGGACTGATTCTAAATGTCATTATTTTCTTTTTCCTATTCCATACAAATAGTTTGTTCTTTCCTAGTTACACACTGTACTGAACCATTAGTTTCAGCAACAGAACACATAGAAAGGAAATCTTGTACTCGGGAGAGGGATTTTAATTAGAAGGCAATCAAGCCACCAGATGGCTCCCTGATGTTTTTAAATCTCCACTTGGTTGAAATAAATTGACTTTCCCTGAAAATATTATCTGAGTAAATTTTCAATAATTCCCTGAAGCCTTAATGTGAAGTAGGATCTCTGTATTTGGAAGCTTAATTTGTAGGCTCAGGAGGTGCAAGCTGAAGGGTTTTGTTTTATATCTTTAATAATGATTTTTTTAAAAAGAAAAAACCATAAATGAGTTAATAGACAAGGCTGCCAAGGTATATTTCACCACATGCAATAAGATTTGTCATCTCTGTTGTTTTTGTTTAAAATATGTATTTTCATTCCAGGGCTGAACTTGCTGCTATCTTGTTCCTTCCTTTCTTTCGTTCTCCCCTCCAGCTGGTCCATGCTGACTGAATCCATGCCCTTGGGGGCTTCTAATTGGGCCCAGTTCTGAAAAAGGCAGTAGTAGGTGTTCAGTTCCAGAACACTGGGAGCAGAAAGCAGTCTGTCGTTTAATCTTATCTATTTTAAACCCTAACAGCACCACTCTGACCCCATTGTCCTTCCTTTCCTTTGCCCCTTCACATCCTTTCTATTCTTCAGGACCCAGCTCACTTCCTACATCCTCTAAAAAGCCTTGCTTTAGGGGGCAGCTGGGTGGCTCAGTGGATCGAGAGTCAGGCCTAGAGATGAGAGGTCCTGGGTTCAAATGTAGCCTTAGGCACTTCCCAGCTGTGTGACCCTGGGCAAGTCACTTGACCCCCATTGCCTAGCCCTTACCACTCTTCTGCCTTGGAGCCAATACACAGTATTGACTCCAAGATGGAAGGTAATGGTTTTTAACCAAAAATAAATAAATAAATAATAGAAAAATTAAAAGCCTTGCTTGGCTATGTCAGCCAGCACTAATCTCTCATACTTAATGAACTTCTGGTCAGTTCCACACAGTTTAGCAACTAACTGCCCTCCAATTGTTTCATGTGTTCCATTCCTGATTGGGTTATACATTCTGTCAGGGCAATTATATTCTTTTATTCACTTTCCTCAGACTCCTAACTAGTGCTGGACATGTAATAAAAGAGAAAGCAAAACCCTCTCTCTCCTCAAAGTTATGGAACCCTAATTTATGGGATGGGTTAAGGCGAGGAAGGAATCATGATAGAAGTTTAAATCTAGAGAGTACAACCTTAGAGATTATCTAGTTCACTCCCTCATCATTTTACAGACAGAAAAATAGATGGAGGAAGAGAGATGACTTGGCAAAGGTCATGCAGCTGATTAGTGGCAGAGTAAGGACTAGAGACCACATCTGCTGCCTCTCAGGATAAGGCTCTTTTCATTATAGCATTCTATCTTGTGCTTCCATGAATATGTTTCTAGTACATATATCTGTTTCTTATGCCATTAAATTCTCTTATTAAAATTTTTACTTGCTATTGATCGACACTAGACAATCCAAATATTTATTGATTAATTAAACTCGACCAGTCATAATCACTTTGATCATCATAAAAATCATACATTTAGAACTGGAAAGAGCCATCTAACCCAATCTCTTGATTTTTTAGATGAGGAAAAAAAGTCAAAAGGCTAAGTAAATTCTCACTGGTCACATAACTAGTAAGTGTCAGAGGCAGGATTTGAACCTTGATCTCTCTAACTTGAAGTTAGGCCCCCTCTTTCTATCACAATCCACTGCCCCACAGTTAAACTCTCCAAAGGGGAAGTATGAATTGAATTTGTCTCAGAATAGTTATAGTGAGAAACAGGAATAATGATAACAATAATAGTATTTTAATAGGGCAGCTAGATGGCATGACTTAAAAGTGTTGGGCTTAGAGTCAAGAAGAGTTGTCATCCTGAGTTCAAATCTGTCCCCAGATTTGGTGACCCTGGGCAAATCACTTAACTCTGCCTCAGTTTCCTTGTTTGTAAAATGAGCTGGAATAAGAAATGGCAAACCACTTCAGTGTCTTTAAATGAAGAAGAAGAGAGGAAAAGAAAAAAAATAATACAAGATGAAGTTATCATCTGGATCCTTGAGGCGAAGGGTTTCACTGGAGTTTCTGTGGTTGTGATAGTATTCACTTTCTAGAAGTGGGAGCTTATAGCTGCAGATATGAGACTGGGCTAAGCAGAGAGAAGCACTGTCCCATATCTGCTATTTTTTCTCCATTTCATACCATCAAACTCCTGTCTTGGATCACCACACCAAGAGATAGTGTGGTATGCTAGAAAGGGCAATGAATTAGGAGTTAGGGGTCAGGGTCTAGAATAGGCTTTGCCACAAGTGACTGAAACTGGGCAAATCCCTTATCCTTCCTGAGTTCAGGAGCTCATTTGTCAACAAGAAGCTTGGACTAAATGATCTCTAGGATACTTTCCATTGTATGCATTCTGTATTTCCAAAATCTTGCAAATATGAGCCATTCATCATAATCAAAACAAATCAACATGGAAGGACCAATTTGAATCAAATAATCGGTGTCCTGATAGTAGATCAACACAATTGTTTTCGATTACAAAGGCCTATCCATTGATATAGGTGGATAGGTGGCATAGTGGATGGAATGCTAGACTTGAAGTCAGAAAGGCTCATTTGCCTAAGTTTAAATGCAGCCTCTGATACTTACTAGCTATGTGACTCTTAGCAAGTCCATTAACTCTTTTGACCTCAGTGTTCTCATCTATGAGAGGAGCTGGAGAAGGAAATGCCAAACCACTTCAGTATCTCTGCCAAGAAAACCCCAAATGGCAGTTACAAACAGTAAAACACAATTCACAGGGTATGGTTTTTCCCCCCAATGAAACAACCTTTTTGAGAAAGTTTTGAAAATTCAAAAACGCCCACCAAAATGTATGTAAGGTGCCATAATCATCAGCATCATGATTATAATACATTTGAAAGGTATTGATATGTCTCTCTCTCCTATCTCTGAAAGAGTCAAATAAAGTTTTCTTAGACTTCCACTTTAGCCCAAGAAAGGTTTCTTTTGATGAGACAAAAAACATAGGCAAAGAGTAATAATTGTAAAGAGAAGTGACAGCACAACCTAAATTCTAGCGTATGCATACTTATAGATATACCTAACAAATAGATTATGAGATAATTCAAATATTTATTATACACACACATAAATACATATATATATGTATATTTATATATACACACACATGCATACACAGAGACACATACTATTTACAAAAGTGGTTGTAATTTTTAAGTTTGGATTGGAAATCTTTAAGGAGAGCTTATAACAAATTAATTTTTTAAAATCTGGCTAAATTGGACTTCTTGGTAAACATGGCTACAATCTAGACATGAATCACTTCCTCTCCCGTTCACCAAGCGAAATAGACTACCTTAAGAGAGCATAAAAATCACTTTTGGAAGAATGGAGGGACTCTCCAGTACCCCACAGAAACGAAGGTACATGGGGTTTGAATATTTCCACACTATAAGAAGGAAGAAAAGCTTGCACAAAAATGTGAACTGAGCCACCCTTCCCCCCCCCACCTCCCCCACCAAACGAGTAAGGTATCAGAGCGCTCACTAAGACGATGAGTGAGTGAGGAGTGTCTCTGTCTGGGGGGCACACCAGGGTCCTTGGGATCTAAAGACTGGTAGGAAACGACCTCTCAGGGCAGTTTCATGGGAGAATCCTGCGCTGAGCACCTGGGCTGAGCTGAGCATGGGGCTGGCATTCTAAGAAACCTCGGAGGCTGGGAAGAACTAGTCTGAGGCAATCTAAATTCACAGAAAACCCGCCCATATCACCCAGACCCCAGACCAAAAAGGAAAGGGGAATAAAAACCACCAAAGGAATGGCTCACATGGCCCAAAATCAAGCCTCCAAGAAGAAAGGGAAAAAAGTAACTATTGAAAACATTTATGGTGGGATTACCCAAGGAAAAGAAGAGAAAGAGGATGAAATACAAACAAAATCAAAACATGCCTCCCAAAATGGAAATTATCCACAAGCTCTGGAAGAACTCAAATTGGAGCTTATCCAAAAGATGGAAACCTTCTGGAAAGAAAAATGGGAGAAAGAGATCAGCAGTCTGATAGACAAGACTTCACAATTGGAGAAAGAGCTGGAAGTCTCTAACAAAAGAGTAGAACAAGCTGAAAAACAAATCTAGTCCCTAAAGACCAGAAATAAGCAACTGGAAGAAAGTGAGATCACAAAACAGCAAGAATTAATAAAGCAAAGCCAAAAAATTAATGAATTAGAAGAAAACATAAAATATCTCAATGAAAAGGTAACAGACTTGGAAAACAGAGGAAGAAGAGAAAACCTCAGAATTATTGGTCTCCCCGAAAAACCAGAGATAAACAAAAACCTCGAGGCTATAATACAGGAGATTATAGAAGAAAATTGCCCACATGTTCTGGAGCAAGGGGGAAAAATAGAAATAGAAAGGGTTCATAGAACACCCTCTATACTAAATCCCTAAAGACAACCCCCAGAAATGTAATCACCAAATTCAAGAGCTTCCAAGAAAAGGAGAAAATCCTACAAGAAGCCAAGAAGAGGAGCTTCAGATATAGGTGGGCTCCCATAAGGATCACACATGACTTAGTGGCTAACACACTAAGAGACCGCAAAGCATGGGACAAGATATTTAGAAATGCAAGAGAGCTGGGTCTCCAACCAAGAATCAACTACCCAGCAAAACTGACTATATACTTCCAGGGGAAAGTATGGGCATTCAACAAAATAGAAGATTTCCAAGCATTTGCTAAGAAAAAACCAGAACTTAGTGGAAATTTTTATATCCAATCACAGAAAGCAAGAGAAACATGAAAAAGTAAATATGAAAGAAAGGGAAAAGGAGATAAATCTTATCTTTTTCTTTAAGTCATACTCTCTTCTATAAGGACTACATTTACATCAAATTATATATATATATACATATATGTGGGGGAAATGTTTTGTGTAACTCTCAAAAATGGTATCCATCATAAGAGTAGTAAGAAGAATCATGCATAGGGAAAGATAGGGTCATCAAGAAGATTTGGTGAAAGGGGGGGACAAGAAAGAAAATGGAGGGGGGAATCATCAATAATACTAAGATTTACCTCAAGAAATGGGGGGGGGAACTAAATAGAATAATCTTTCCCATACAAAGATACACATGGGAAGGTGAGGGGAAGATCTCTCATATGAGAAGGAGAGGAAGAGAGTGTGAAGTGGAATTACTTAAACCTTACTCTAAGTGAAATCAACACTGAGAGGGAAGAACATCTAGATCCAGTGGGATCCTGAATTCTATCTTATCCAACAGGGTAAGAAAGAAAGGAAATTAAGGAGGGGGAAGGGGGAGGAAGTATAAAAAGGGAGGGAGAGGGGGTAGGGGAAGGGAACATAAAAAGGGAGGGGTTAGAAAGGAAAGCATATCAAGGGAGGGGACTAGGGGGACTGACCTAAAGTAAATCACTGGTTCAAAAGGATACAGCTAATGAAGAAAGGTCAGAACTAGGGGAAGATATCAAAATGCCAGGGAATCCACAAGTGACAATCATAACTTTGAACGTGAATGGGATGAACTCACCCATAAAACATAGACAAATAGCAGATTGGATTAGAACTCAAAACCCTACCATATGTTGTCTTCAAGAAACACATATGAGGCAGGTTGATATTCATAAGGTTAGAATTAAAGGATGGAGTTAGACCTTTTGGGCCTTAACTGATAGAAAGAAGGCAGGAGTTGCAATCATGATATCTGACAAATCTAAAGCAAAAATAGACCTGATCAAAAGGGATAGGGAAGGTAAATGCATTCTGTTAAAAGGGAGTATAGATAATGAGGAAATGTCACTAATCAACATGTATGCACCAAATGGTATAGCATCCAAATTTCTAATGGAGAAACTAGGAGAATTGAAGGAGGAAATAGACAGTAAAACCGTATTAGTGGGAGACTTGAACCAACCACTATCAAATTTAGATAAATCAAACCAAAAAATAAACAAAAAAGAGGTGAATGAAATCTTAGAAAAATTAGAGTTAATAGACATATGGAGAAAAATAAATAGGGACAAAAAGGAATACACCTTCTTCTCAACACCACATGGCACATTCACAAAAATAGATCATACACTAGGTCACAGAAACATGACACTCAAATTCAGAAAAGCAGAAATAATAAATGCAACCTTTTCATATCATAAAGCAATAAAAATATTGATCAGTAAGGGTACATGGAGAGGCAAATCAAAAATTAATTGGAAATTAAATAATATGATACACCAAAATTAGTTAGAGAAGAAATTATAGAAACAATAATTTCATTGAGGAAACTGATAATGGTGAGACATCCTTTCAAACCTTATGGGATGCAGCTAAGGTAGTGCTTAGAGGAAAATTCATATCTATGAGTGCATATATTAACAAATTAAGGAGGACAGAGATCAATGAATTGGAAATGCAAATCAAAAAACTTGAGAATGAACAAATTAAAACCCCCCAGAAGAAAACCAAACTAGAGATCCTAAAAATTAAGGGAGAAATTAATAAAATCCAAAGTGATAGAACCAATCAACTAATAAACAAGATGAGAAGCTGGTACTTTGAAAAAAACAGACAAAGTATTGGTCAATCTAATTTAAAAAAGGAAAGAAGAAAGGCAAATTAACAGCATCAAGGATGAAAAAGGGGACCTCACCTCCAATGAAGAGGAAATTAAGGCAATCATTAAAAACTACTTTGCCCAACTATATGGCAATAAATATACCAACCTAGGTGATATGGATGAATATTTACAAAAATATAAATTGCCTAGATTAACAGAAGAAGAAATAGATTTCCTAAATAATCTGATATCACAAACATCCAACAGGCCATCAAAGAACTTCCTAAGAAAAAATCCCCAGGGCCTGATGGATTCACCAGTGAATTCTATCAAACATTCAAAGAACAACTAACCCCAATATTATACAAACTATTTGACATAATAAGCAAAGAGGGAGTTCTACCAAATTCCTTTTATGACACAAACATGGTACTGATTCCAAAACCAGGAAGGCCAAAAACAGAGAAAGAAAATTATAGACCAATCTCCCTAATGAATATAGACACAAAAATCTTAAATAGGATACTAGCAAAAAGACTCCAGCAAGTGATCAGAAGAGTCATTCATCATGGTCAAGTAGGATTTATACCAGGGATGCAGGGCTGGTTCAATATTAGGAAAACCATCCACATAATTGACCACATCAACAAGCAAACCAACAAAAATCACATGATTATTTCAATAGACGCAGAAAAGGCCTTTGATAAAATACAACACCCATTCCTATTAAAAAACACTAGAAAGCATAGGAATAGAAGGGTCGTTCCTAAAAATGATAAACAGTATATATCTAAAACCATCAACTAATATCATCTGCAATGGGGATAAACTAGATGCATTCCCAATAAGATCAGGAGTGAAACAAGGATGCCCATTATCACCTCTATTATTTGACATTGTACTAGAAACACTAGCAGTAGCAATTAGAGAAGAAAAAGAAATTGAAGGCATTAAAATAGGCAAGGAGGAGACTAAGTTATTGCTCTTTACAGATGACATGATGGTCTACTTAAAGAATCCTAGAGATTCAAGCAAAAAGCTAATCGAAACAATCAACAACTTTAGCAAAGTTGCAGGATACAAAATAAACCCACATAAGTCATCAGCATTTCTATATATTTCCAACACAGCACAGCAGCAAGAACTAGAAAGAGAAATCCCATTGAAAATCACTTTAGATAAAATAAAATAGTTAGGAATCTATCTCCCGAGACAAACACAGGAACTATATGAACACAACTACATAACACTCTACACACAACTAAAACTAGACTTGAACAATTGGAAAAACATTAACTGTTCATGGATAGGACGAGCCAATATAATAAAAATGACCATCCTACCCAAACTTATTTATTTATTTAGTGTCATACCCATTGAACTTCCAAATAATTTCTTTGCTGAATTAGAAAAAACCATAACAAAGTTCATTTGGAAGAACAAAGGATCAAGGATATTCAGGGAAATAATGAAAAAAATACAAAGGATGGGGGCCTTGCAGTCCCAGATCTCAGACTATACTATAAAGCAGCGGTCATCAAAACAATTTGGTACTGGCTGAGAGACAGAAAGGAGGATCAGTGGAATAGACTTGGGGTGAGTGACCTCAGCAAGACAGTATATGACAAACCCAAAGATCCCAGCTTTGGGGACAAAAGTCCACTATTTCATAAAAACTGCTGGGAAAATTGGAGGACAGTGTGGGAAAGATTGGGTTTGGATCAACACCTCACACCCTACACCAAGATAAATTCAAAATGGGTGAATGACTTGAACATAAAGCAGGAAACTATAAGAAAATTAGGCAAACTCAGAATAGTATACATGTATATAGATTTTAAAACCAAGCAAGACTTAGAAAGAGTCACCAAATGCAAAATAAATAATTTTGAATACATCAAATTAAAAAGTTTCTGTACAAACAAAACCAATATAACTAAAATCAGAAGGGAAGCAACAAATTGGGAAGCAATCTTCATAAAAACCTCTGATAAAGGTCTAATTACTCAAATTTACAAAGAGCTAAATCAATTGTACATAAAATAAAGCCATTCCCCAATTGAAAAATGGGCAAGGGACATGAACAAGCAGTTTTCAGCCAAAGAAATCAAAACTATTAATAAACACATGAAAAAGTGCTCTACATCTCTTATAATCAGAGAGATGCAAATCAAAACAACTCTGAGGTATCACCTCACACCTTGCAGATTGGCTAACATGACAGCAAAGGAAAGTGGTGAATGCTGGAGGGGATGTGGCAAAGTAGGGACATTAATTCACTGCTGGTGGGGATGTGAATTGATCCAACCATTCTGGAAGGCAATTTGGAATTATGCCCAAAGGGCGATAAAAGGCTGTCTGCCCTTTGATCCAGCCATAGCACTGCTGGGTTTTTACCCCAAAGAGATAATAAGGAAAAAGACTTGTACAAGAATATTCATAGCTGCACTCTTTGTGGTGGCCAAAAATTGGAAAACGAGGGGATGCCCTTCAATTGGGGAATGGCTGAACAAATTGTGGTATATGTTGGTGATGGAAAATTATTGTGCTAAAAGGAATAATAAAGTGGAGGAATTCCATGGAGACTGGAACAATCTCCAGGAAGTGATGCAGAGCGAAAGGAGCAGAACCAGAAAAACATTGTACACAGTGACTGACACACTGTGGTACAATCGAAGGTAATGGACTTCTCCATTAGGGTCAGTGCAATGTCCCTGAACAATCTGCAAGGATCTAAAAAACACTATCCACAAGCAGAGGATAAACTGTGGGAGTAAAAACATTGAGGAAAAGCAACTGCTTGACTATAGGGGTGGAGGGGATATGACTGAGGAGAGACTCTAAATGAACACTCTAATGCAAATACCAACATGGAAATGGGTTCGAATCAAGAATACATGTGACACCCAGTGGAAGCATGCATCGGCTATGGGAGAGGTGGGGGGAAGGGAGGGGGAAGAAAATGATCTTTGTTTCCAATGAATAATGTTTGGAAATGACCAAATAAAGTAATGTTTAAAAAAAATCTGGCTAAATTTAGCATCACAGGATATGTGTATTCCTCCCCTCAAATGGAGAATTATCTAGGCATCAGCTATTGACTATTTTTTCCCATAAAATAGACACAGCTCAGTAGGACGGTTTTGGTTTTGTGTGTTTATATATCTACATAGATATATACATACACACACAGTGTTTACCTTCTAGCACATTGCATATAATCCAAGTATAATCAAGGTCAAAACATTTCCTTATATTTCTTAATAATTTTTATCCCTGGATACATACTCATGATAACATGTACTATATAGAATTTCTCGTTTTAAGTAAGTTACTATTTTTAACAAAAAATGGTTTGGGTATCCTTTGTGTTGTAATATTAAAGAACCACCTTCTTTCCACCCCACTTCCCCCAAATAACGTTTTTGTCTTCTATAATTTTATTTAAATCACTTTGCATATGATGATGAATTTAGAGTCAGTTTTTTTAAAATTTGGCTCTACAACATCAACACTCACTTTCCCCTTATCTTCAGTCCACTTATTCTAAATATTCCCAGAAGGATTTCTCTTAGCTGAACCTTTAAACTTTGGATTTCCATGCATTTGTTATATGCATTGCTTTGCCATTAAACTGTTGACTAGGATTTTTACTTGGCCTATAAATTAGGACTGATGACATTTTAATATTGTAAGGCAAGTATTGCACTCAAATAGAAAACAGACATCCATACTGCTGCCTTTAATTTGATCCATCCCTGCTATATATTTAAAGGAGAAATCTCCCTCAGACAGTATAATCCTAGCTGCCGAATCCATTATATCAGGATTAAATCCTATGTTTAGATATTGTAAAAATGTAAATTAATATATAAGTTCAACATTATATTTTATAAGATTTGTTAATAATCTATAGAAACAACAAAACAAAAATAAAAATAACAAGTAAAAAAAATAACAAAATAAAACCACGTGCCCATGGCTATTTAAACAGCCCACTCCACTAATGTCCTGACCAAAGAAGTAAAGAGAACTAGCTGTGGAAGACCACCCTATTTATCTCCTGTCTACATCAGCAAGTAATGTCAAGAAGTCAGTGGACTCCTGGGAAATGTAGTTCAAAGGCACAAGATTTCCAATTACACAGTATACATTTAAGAAATGATTATTTTTATTTTTTTCCATTTGAATTAGTTTATTTAGTCAATTTAGAACATTATTCCTTGGTTATAATAATCACATCATTTCCCTCCCTCCCCACCTCCAACCCTTCCCACAGCCAACATGCAATTTCATTGGGTATTACTTGTGTCCTTGATCAGAGCCTATTTCCATGTTGTTGATGTTTGCACTAGGATGTTCATTTAGTCTACATCCCCAACTGCATCCCTTCAATCCATGTATTCAAGCAGTTGTTTTTCTTCCGGGTTTTTACTTCCATAGTGTTTCCTCTCAATGTGGATAGTGGTTTTTCTCATAGATTCCTCCTAGTTGTTCAGGATCACTGCATTGCCACTAATGGAGAAGTCCATTACATTCGATTGTACCACAGTGTATCAGTCTCTGTGTACAATGTTCTCTTGGTTCTGCCTCTCTATCATCATCATCATCATCTACCTGAATTCTGGGAGAGTACTAAATAACATCATAATAAAGGAAACCTGTTATGTTATAATTGTCAGTGCTTATGTTCTTTCTGAATTGGCTATTTGTGGACAGTCATGCAGTTGATTGCCAATTTTCCCAGCAGTTTTTATGAAATAGTGGATTTTTGTCCCAAAAGCTGGAATCTTTGGGTTTGTCATATACTGTCTTGCTGAGGTCACTCACCCCAAGTCTATTCCACTGATCCTCCTTTCTGTCTCTCAGCCAGTACCAAATTGTTTTGATGACCGCTGCTTTATAGTATAGTCTGAGATCTGGGACTGCAAGGCCCCCATCCTTTGTATTTTTTTTCATTATTTCCCTGAATATCCTTGATCCTTTGTTCTTCCAAATGAACTTTGTTATGGTTTTTTCTAATTCAGTAAAGAAATTATTTGGAAGTTCAATGGGTATGACACTAAATAAGTTTGGGTAGGATGGTCATTTTTATTATATTGGCTCATCCATTTTTTTCTTCTCTAAGGGCTAGTGTTTCTAGTACAATGTCAAATAATAGAGGTGATAATGGGCATCCTTGTTTCACTCCTGATTTTATTGGGAGGACTTCTAGTTTATCCCCATTGCAGAAGATGTTAGCTGATGGTTTTAGATATATACTGTTTATTATTTTTAGGAAAGGCCCTTCTATTCCTATACTTTCTAGTGTTTTCAATAGGAATGGGTGTTGTATTTTATTAAAGGCTTTTTCTCCATCTATTGAGATAATCATGTGATTTTTGTTGGTTTTCTTGTTAACATGGTCAATTATATGAATGGTTTTCCTAATATTGAAGCCTACTTGCATTCTTGGTATGAGTCCTACCTGGTCATAATGATTAACCCTTGTGATGACTTGCTGGAGGCTTTTTGCTAGTATTCTATTTATGATTTTTGCATCTATATTCATTAAGGAGATTGGTCTATAGTTTTCTTTCTGTTTTTGGCCTGCCTGGCTTTGGAATCAGTACCATGTTTGTGTCCTAAAATTAATTTGGTAGAACTCCTTCTTGGCTTATTCTGTCAAATAGTTTGTATAATATTGGGATTAGTTGTTCTTTGAATGTTTGATAGAATTCACTGGTGAATCCATCAGGACCTGGGGATTTTTCTTAGGGAGTTCTTTGATGTCTTTTTCAATTTCTTCTTCTGATATAGTGTTGTTTAGGTAATTTATTTCTTCCTCTGTTAGTCTAGGCAATTTATATTTGTGTAAATATTCATCTATATCACCTAGATTGTCTTATTTGTTGCCATATAATTGGGCATAATGGTTTTTAATGATTGCCTTATTTTCCTCTTCATTAGAGGTGAGGTCTCCCTTTTCATCTTGGATACTGTCCATTTGGTTTTATTCTTTCCTTTTTTTAATTAGATTGACCAGTACTTTGTCTATTTTATTTGTTTTTTCAAAGTACCAGCTTCTAGTCTTATTTATTAAATAAGTAGTTCTTTGACTTTCAATTTTATTAATTTCTCCTTTGATTTTGAGGATCTCTAATTTAGTCTTCATCTGAGGATTTTTAATTTGTTCACTTTCTAGTTTTTTAATTTGCATGCCCAATTAATTGCCTCTGCCCTCCCTATTTTGTTGATATATGAACTCAAGGATATAAATTTCCCCCCAGTACTGCTTTGGCTGCATCCCATAGGTTTTGAAAGGATGTCTCATCATTGTCATTTTCTTCAATGAAGTTATTAATTGTTTCTATGATTTGTTCTTTAACCAGTTTTGGAGAATCATATTGTTTAATTTCCAATTAATTATTTATTTGCCTCTCCATGTGCTCTTACTAATTATTATTTTCATTGCATTGTGATCTGAGAAGGTTGCATTTATTATTTTTGCTCTTTTGCTCTTATTTGTAATGATTTTATGCCCTAATACATGGTCAATCTTTGTGAATGCACAATGTGCTGCTGAAAAGAAGGTGTATTCCTTATTGTCCCTGTTTATTTTTCTCCACATATCTACTAACTCTAATTTTGCTAAGATTTCATTCACTTCTCTTACCTCTTTCTTATTTATTTTTTGGTTTGATTTATCTAGTTTAGATAGAGAAAGGTTCAGATCTCCCACTAGTATAGTTTTTCTATCTATTTCATCCTTGAGCTCCACTAGTTTCTCCTTTAGAAATCTAGGTGCTATGCCATTTGGTGCATACCTGTTGAGTACTGATATTTCGTCATTGTCTATACTGACTTTTATCAAGATGTAATTACCTTCCTTATCTCTTTTAACTAGATTTATTTTTACTTTGGCTTTGTCAGATATCATTATTGCAACTCCTGCCTTCTTTTAATCAGTTGATGCCCAATAGATTTGACTCCATCCTCTTACTTTCACCCTATGCATATCTATCTTCCTCATGTGTATTTCTTGTAGACAGCATATGGTAGGGTTTGGGGTTCTAATCCACTCTGCTATTTGCTTGCATTTTATGGGTGAGTTCATTCCATTCACATTCAGAGTTATGATTACTAGCTGTGTATTTTCCAGCATTTTGATTTCTATTCCTGGTCCTGTTTTTTCTTTTTTCACTATTTCCTTCTACACCAATGTTTGTTTTTAGTCAATCCCCTTAGTTCCCACCCTTATTTTACTTCCCTTTCTTCCCCCCTCCTTTCTTATTCCCTCCTTTATTTGCCTTGGAGTCTTTCTAAAACTACCCCCCACCCTCCTTTTTACTGTTTCCTTCCCCACCAGTCCTTTTGTTACCCTTCTACTTCCCTATAGGGCACAAATCAATTCTCTGCCCCAATGTATTTGATTGATTTTCCCTCTTTGAGTTAATTTCAATGCATAGTAGTGTTGAGTATTTCCTATCTCCAACCTCTTTACCCTTCCAGTGTATTGATGTTCTTCCCCTCCTGCCATGAGCTTCTTTGTGACATATAAATTTACCCCCTTTTGTTTCTTTTCCCATTTCTTTTAGTATTAACCTCTTTTTTTAGCTCTAGTTGTATACATATATATATACATGTATATGTATTTGTGCATACATATATCTATATACATATTTATGTCTTGTCATTTCATCCTATACAGTTTGTCACTGTTCCCTCTAACTGTAATTCTTCTAGTTGCCCAGTTGATAATAACAAATTTTAAGAGTTACCAATGACCTCTTTTCTTATAGGGATACATATCATTTTAACTTTCTGAGTCTCTTAAAAAGTGGGGGGTTTTTTGTTTTGTTTTGTCTTTCTCTTTTCCATCTTTTTTAAAATTATGGAATGCTTCATGAATTTGTGTGTCATCCTTGTGCAGGGGCCATGTTAATCTTCTCTGTATCATTTCAATTTTAGTATATGTGCTGCCAAAGTGAGCATAGAAATTATTATTTTTAAAGGAATTCTGTTTCTCAACACTCTGTCCCCCCTCCCCATTTACCCACCTGGCTTTTGGTAGAGTTGTCCAGTTCAAATTGTTGTGTAGAATTTCTACCAAAAAAAAAATCATAGCTAGACCTAAGTGCCTGGATGGACTGAGTGCCATGGATGCAGCTAGGGTATCAACAGGACAAATAGTATTCTGGAACAAAAGCTTTGCTTCCATTCCAGCTCCAGTCCTAGTAACTCCTTCTCATGGTTCATTGTTTCTGTTTTCTTTAGCTGGAGGTGGTCACTCATAAAAAGCACACCAAACTTCTACTAGTCAGGATAGGGATTTCTGAAGGGAAAACCAGTGCTTTCAAGTTTGAAGGAAGACAGTTCACTATCCCCAGAGGTTTCAACCTACCACCTCTTGTTGTTCAGTCATTTCAGTTGTGTCTGATGCTTTGGGATCCCATTTGGGGTTTTCTTAGCAAAGATAGTAGAGTGGTTTGCCATTTCTTTCTCCAGCTCATTTTATAGATGGGCAAACAGGGTAGAGTAACTTGTTCAGGGTCACATAGCTGGTAAGTGCCCAAAGCCAAATTTGAACTCAGATCTTCCTGACTCAGGCCCAGTGTTCTACCTTTGTGGTACCTATTTGCCCCTTCCATTTCACTGTATGTTGTTTCTCTGACTTCACCATGAACCACAATGTTGTTGAGTTATTGAATGAACCTTCTCCCCAAGGTATGTTCCTACTGTGACCCAAAATGCCTACTTCATAGGCCATATCCAAAGGGAATCTTTCTCAGGCTATTGAAGCTATTAAATGTCTTCTTTGCTTCCTTTGTTTCTTTAGTGTTTTTTAGCAATTATTTGTGGTTTTGGCTTCATTCAATTGGAAGACTTTTGTTTATATTTTCTATATGAATAAAGCTCTTAGTCTCTTCAAAAAAGAACTGGGACAGAAATAAGATGGGGAAGACTAAAAGGAATTAGGACCAGAAGCTCAAATAGCAGATATCTTAGGACCAAGCAGAAACACAGGGTCCATGGTCCAGGAGGTCAGAAAGGCAGGTGCTAGGAGTATATACCTGTATGCAGGTATCAAATAACACGAATGGCATTGATAAACTTTTGGCTGATGCCTCCATGACTTGTTTTGTATTTCTTGTTGAATGACCCGGCCTTTGACCCTTAGGTATTAATGTAATAGTATCCAGAAGTAGGTCAGAAGACATGTCCTTTGAGCCAAAGGTGGCATGACCATCTCACTATTCATATTTCCTTACAATGAGTAGGTGTTAGTTAGCCTGCTTTCTTGTGGCAATATTATCATTATAAAAATCCATCATATGAGGAAATATACTCAAATTGTTGGATACAAAATAAATGTGCATTTTCAAAACAAGTATTATAGCGTAACTGGCTATATTATCATAAATACCTATGGTTTGGTACATTTCAGTGAGAGTCAGTGAAACAACTAGATGGCACAATGGATAGACCTGGAACTAGGAAAATCTGTGTTCAAATCCAGCCTTAGGTGATTAGGCAAGTCATTTTTTTCTTCCTTCCTTCCTTCCTTCCTTCCTTTTTTCCTTTCTTCCTTCTTTTTTTCTTACTTTTTGATTTACAATCAGTATTAAGTATCTATTCTAAAGCCAAAGAACAAGGGCTAGGCAATTGGGGTTGAGTGACTTGCCCAGGGTCACACATCTAGGAAGTATCCAAGGCCAGATTTGATCTCCCATCTGCAGGTCTGGCTTTCTATCCCCTGAGCCACGTAGCTGCCCCAAGTCATTTTAATAAATATCTGTTGTGTACTGGTACATTTGCAGCACTAGTCACATCTGAATTATTATTCCAGCTAACTGGCACTCGCAGATCTTTTGAGGATACAAGTGAAATATATGCAAACATTAGAACACTGCTAACATGTCAATCAGCACAGTCTTTCTTATCAGTTCTTCTGCAGGGAGCAGGATTGTGATTGTCTGCAATTTGGATATCAGCCTTACATTGAGTGTTCAAAATTGCTTAAAAATTAAAGCCATCATTAATCCCCCTTTAAGTAGTTTGGATTATAACTGATAGCATACTGGGAGAATAAATATGATGTCCCATTCTCTATTGAGTATTCTATTGTCATTATAGTAATAAAGCATGACTAGGGAATTTGCTTCTAAAAATCATTAGAAGGATATGTTCTCCTTGTGTTGTAGACTGCAGCATTAGTTGATAGAAATTGGTTCTTCTCATTGCCTTCAGCTTTTATTTATTTGCTGGTGCTGTTTTTTTGTTTTTTTTTGTTTTTTTTTTGTTTTTTTTGCTGCAGAACTATTTACCTTCACTGATTAAGTCAATGACTACATCCAGTTGTTTGTTTCTCTTTTCTCCTGTCCAGATATTATGCAAATTTGTTCTTGAAGAAAATGGGGAGAAAAAGTTCCAGGGCACAAGGGATAGTCAGCTGTCAGAAAGCAACCCAAGTAGTGGGGCTATAACTACTATAACACATGAAGCAAAGGGGAACTAAAGTCATGTTTTGAAGTTATTCAATCATTTCAGTCGTGTCTGACTCTTCAAGACCCCATTTAGGGTTTTCTTGGCAGAGACTATAGAGTGGTTTGTAATTTTCTTCTCCAGCTCATTTTACAGATGAAGAAACTAAAGCCAACAGGGATAACTGATTTGCCCAAGGTCATATAGCTAGGAAGTGTCTGTGCCCAGGTTTGAATTCAAATCTTCCTGATTCCAGGTCCAATGCTCTATCCCAGAAGTGAAGAGTTTAAAAAATGCATTGAACTTTTTTCACTTTCTTACTGGAATTTTAGTGCTTTTTTAAAATGACACCATATGTAAAGTCATACCAGGATACATCTGACATCTTTGAACTAATGGAGAGACACTATTTTTTCCTTTTCTCCCTATCTGAATACTTTGCCCTTGTCCTCCCCCATTCATGAACCATAGAAATTTTGAGCTGGAAGAATAAGCTTGGCAATCATTTAGAAAATCCCTTCTGGGTCAATTAGGTGACCCAGTGAAGGGAGCACCAGGTCTGAATTTGGAAAAATGTGGGTTCAAATTTGATCTCAGATACCTCCTAGCTGTATGACCCTTGGGCAAGTCACTTAACCCAGTTTGCCTAACCTTTGACCTTCTGCCTAAGAGTTGTTAACTAAGGCAGAAGGTATAGGTTTTTAAAAAATGCTTCCCTCCTACCTCTCATTAAACTTAGGTCTATTTATATAATTCAAGGCCATTTAACAAAAATTAGTGCTCCCCATCTTCATACCACTATATGCTTTTGGACAGCAAACATATTGCCTTGTTCTTAACTACTGTAAGCTTCAGTTTTTTCATCTATATAGTGAGATGATAATTGTAATTTCTAAATCACAGGATTCTTTTAACAAGAGTATTTTGTAACCGTAAAAGTGCTACACAAAGACAAGCAGTCTTCTCTCTGTTTTTCACATATACACATAAGATGTGAACTACTCTGATTACTACTCTGTATCATTTTCTAATTTTTAGTAACATTTCAAAAATTATAACTTGGTAGTACACATGGTGCAGTGGAAAGAGATCTGTGTGGAAAGACTTCAGCTAGCTGGTGCAATGGGGAGAGCACTGTACCGGGAATCAGGAAGCTTTAAGTTTAAATCCAGCTTCAGACACTTACTTGCTCTGTGATTCTGAAAGTTACTTAACCTCTGCCTGCCTCAGTTTCTTCAGCCATAAGATGAAGATAAAAATAGCCTCTATCCTCTAAGGCCATTGTGAGGAGTAGGAAATATTTGCAAAGTGCTTTGAGGATTTGCTATATTTTGTTGTTCAGTCTTCTCAATCATGTCTGATTTTTTTGTGCCTCACTTTCACTTTGGGGTTCTCTCACCAAAAATACTGGAGTGGTTTCCCTTTTCCTTCTCATTTTACAGATGAGGAAACTGAGGCCGAGTTAAGTGACTTACCCAGGGTCATACAGCTAGTACGTATCTGAGGCCAGATTTGAACTCAGGAAGATGTCTTCCTGACTGCAGGCTGGGCACTCTATGTACTGTGGTGCCACGCTGAGGCCCTGTAAGTGTAAATGCTAGCTATTATTGTTATTATTTAGAAATCTGACTTATGATCCTGACTATCACACCTACTACCCATGTTACTTGGGCAAGTCACTCCTCTCTGGGCCTCAGTTTCATTATTTGTCAAATGAAGAAGTTGGATCAAATGTTCTCTAAGGTCCCTTCCATTATATTTCTATCTGAGAGAGAGAGAGAGAGAGAGAGAGAGAGAGAGAGAGAGAGAGAGAGAGAGAGAGAGAGAGAGAGGACATGAATCTAGATATACTGCATCTCCCTATTTCTTTTCCAAGTTAGTTGGCAAAGAGTATATCTGATATTCTCTCTGTTCCTACCAGCTCCAAAGTAGAGTACAACTTTGAACTATCCAGAAGTTTGGATGGGGGTGACCTTTCTCCTAGCTGGCTGAAAGCACCAGCCCATCCTGCTTAAGCAAGCTAGGGTTTGGGATGGAACTTCTCTTTTTAGGTCTTCTTTCCTCTGATATAGAACCAAACTACTCCCCCAATTGTACCAAAATACTAAGACATCAAACAGAGTAGTTGAGGTGATTTGAGCCAATGAAAGGGAGAATTAAGGCACCTACTTCCCTTACCGAGAAGTCAGGCTTCCTCAGCAATGAACTGGGCACACAACTGCATGAGCATACGATGATGATGATGACAATGACATTTACACAGTGTTTTAAAGTTTGTAAAGCACTTTATAAATATTATCTCATTCGATCCTCATGATAACCCTTGGCAGTCCATGCTGTATTATTCTCATTTTACAGATGAAGAAACGGAAGTAGGCAGAGGTTAAACAACTTGCCCAGGGTCACACATCTAGTAAATATCTAAGGACAGATTTGAGCTAGGGTCATCCTGACTCCAGATCCAGAGTTCTCTAGTTACTGCTCCACTAATAAAGTTGTAGACTGTCTTTGTGGCTTCCTGCCAAGTGGGAAGAAGAGAAGAACACCCTATTACCTTTGGATTTCTCAGAAAGGCATATTCATGCTTTAAAGTCAGAAGGAAGTGGGCAGTGGAGGGGCTGTTCTCTCTCTGGTTCAGTAGCCATTGAGGGTTCTCAACACAGCAATGTTTCATGCATTGTCTGGAGTTTACTCCCTCCATCATGCAAACATCCAAGTGGTCTCCAGGACTGGTGATAGAGCATGCTTCAAAAGAGGTGGGGAAGGGTACCCAGAGGGCACCTGCTCCATACAAATAGCTCACAAGTCTGGCTATATTCAAGCTCTTTGCTCCCAGACTGGGAAACTGTCAGACAAGTTTACTATGAACAAGGGACAGAGATTGTTTTTAGCAACAGTGGAATTGCTTTGGTCTATTATGGTCCCTTGACTCTTAGAAACCGATGACTTCTGTTTCCCACTTTTTTCCTTTTGCTCTGTTTCTGCCCCAAATATAAGAAATCATAGTATGTTACTGTGGATAATCATAGTAATCACTAATACTGATGTCAACTTCTGTTCTTGGCAGACTAGAAGGGTTTTCAGCGATGCCAGATGTATTTAAAACATGGCTCATGTACTCATTTGGGAAGCTTACTTAAGGCCATTCAAACTACTGTCTCCTTCCTGATCCTAGCTTGTAATAATGCAGCTCTTCTAGACCAACAGGTTTGAGGCTGTTTTCACAATTCTTGGGTCTGGAGTCTTCATTTCCACTTTAGCTTCAATCACACGTGGGAGACATTTCTCTGCTGTCCTTTAGATGTCAGGAGCCTTTTTAGGGATTGGCAATGATTCCACCCTCTTCCCCTCTCACTACCCCACATTGTTTAAATCACATCTTCCCTGATTCAAGAATTAATGTAAACATTATTAATCCCTCTTCATGTCATCCTAGCTGTGGCCCCTCATTGGCATTCTTTTCAGTTGTAAGTTCTGGGGTAGGGCCCAGTGTCTATGCTATTGACTCGATACCCAGTCCAATTAAGAGCAAGTAACATTCATGGCTAAATGGTTTACCAGTTTAATGGTTCCATAGATAATTATGTTCTGTATTCACAAAAATTGGGGAATGTTTGTTGCCAGCATATGTAAACAAGGGCACAATTATTGTAATTTTGGGTGGACAGCATGTGTGACATCATGAATGGACAACCAACTTCAGATGCAGGAAGACCTAAGGTTCAAATCTTGCCTCTGACTAAGCTCCATGACTCTGGCCCATTCACTTAATCTGTCAGTCTTCTAGGCAACCCTTGAAGATGATAGTAGTAGAGAAAAGTACCAACCTACATTAGAAGAGGGAATTTCCTCATGTGGAAATTCCTTATATTAGTGAAATCACAAATCCAGTCTCTATCCCTACTCAATATAAAATAGAAACTTAGTCAATACTATTTGATGTTTATAGGCATTTATAAAGTATACGGCAGGGTTAGAGGACCAGACCTTAGCATCACTTGTCATTAAGGGCATTTTTATTTAGGCTACAGCTGAGTAAGTTGGCTTCTAAGTCATTCTTTTGAACTCTGAGATTCTGTGAATTTTGAGATTCACTTTTCTGGAGTCTAAGTTTTTCAAGAGTTTCTAGTCTAGAGGAAGTCACAGCTTATACAAGAGAGTAAAGCAGGTTTTTGTTTGCCAGTTCTCTTACTGAGAACCTAGGGCATTTCAGTAAGTCATATCTGGGTTCTTCTTTCTAAAGAGATGCCACTTACCTGCTATAATCAAGGGGGTAGCAATATGATAAGACCTTAAAGTACTTGGAAACCATCTTTATTTGTCAAGTGAGTTTAGCTTCTAAGAAACAATCCTTGGGATGGGTTATAGGAGAAAATATATCTGGTGGTTTTGTCAGCCCTCCTCTTTGACAGTCATTTAGTCATTTGGTCACTGCAACTGGTCACCTTGACCTGCTCTTGGACTCCTAGCAGAAGAGCAAAGCAATCAAGCGTGGATTGAGAAAAGTGCATTCACTCCTTGATTATTCTCACCCTGTGAGGGCACCACTTGGATACTCATCTAGCTGTCTATTTGTAGAAATTGAAGGACAAATGCAAAGACCAGCATTCTCGTTCTCTCTCATTCTCTGTCTCTGTCTCTCTCTCTCTCTGTCACTCTCTCTGTCTCTTTCTCTCTCTTTCACACACACACACACACACACACCCACACACCCCACACCATACCCCCTTCTGCTTCCCGCACTAGTTGCTGGAGATGGAGAAAAAAAGGATAAACTGATTTTGATTGAAATTCTCCTATAGGCATTTTGAAGAACTGTTCAACAGAGCTGAATAAGGGAGTAATAATGCAGATAGCTTTTGTTTTCTGCAGTGCTGTCAGTGAAAGGGAGCAGCTTAAGTCTTCAATGAGCTCTGGCAGCTGCCCTTTTGAGCTGCAGAGGTCTTGAGGCAAGATGCCAGACACCAAGGCTTCTGCAGAGCTTTCTGCTAGTCACTCTGTGCAAAGGACCTCATCCTTCCATTAAAGAAGCTGAGATTTTCAACCCTTTTTTGTCTTTATGATTCTTGGCCCTTCTTCCCTCTTTCCATTTAATTATGACTCTAAATTGTGCCCTCCTCCTACCTTACTCATACCCATATTTTATAGAGGAGAAGAACACAGAAGTGTCAAAAAGCACAGACACAGTCATTATCCACGTGACCATGTTAACAACCATTCCAAACCTTATGTTTTCCCGCTACATAGCACAGTGGATAGAGCACTGGGGAGTTCTGAGTTCAAATGTGGTCTCAGACATTTACTAGCTGTGTGAAATTAGAAAAATCATTTAGTCCTTGTCAGGGTCAGTTTCAGCTGAAAAATGGGAATAATAGTATCTACTTCCCAGGATTGTTTCAAGGATTGAGTGAGATATTATAAAGCACTTAGCACAGTACTTTGTACATAGTAAGTACTAAATAAATGCAGGCTGCTATTATTATTATAAAATGGAACCAATTACAAGTTCATTGCTTATCTCACAGGACTGTTGTAAGAATTAAAAGAGAGAGAAATATTACACAAGTAAAAGAGCTTTGAAAAGTAAAAGTGTATAACAATGTAGAGATTTTTAAAGGTGTTTTGTCTCATTCTTTATGTCTAAGGATTTTTCTGTCAGTGATACAATGGAAAGAGTACTGGATTGGGAGAGGGTGGTCTGGGTTCAAATCCTGCTCTGCCACTCTACTGTGGCCTTGAGCAAGTCACATATCCTCTGAGCTTGTTTCCTTATTTGTTAAATGAGCCTAGATAACCTCAAAGTTGCCCTACAGCCCTAAATACATCATCCCTAGAAGAGTAAGAATAACAACCCTTTTTTTACTACCATATCAAGCTTGGTAGGGTTTCATTTCCCAACCTGCTTATAGCATTTTTGTGCCTTTGTTCTGTGTCCAGCTATTTTCTCCTCAATGCTTTTACTTTGGTAACCCCCAGAGCTGCTGTATTCTCATGTTGGGGCCATTCCAGTTGTGCCATGAAGTAGAGATGCTTTCAGGGAGTACTGAATAACTGATAACAGATGAGTCAAGACAAATGGGTATATCAGTCAGTTTTGGACAGACTTCAGACTGAAGCTGTAACAAACCCTACCCGAAACACAGCTTGTGTCTCCTTGGCGGGAATTTGTTTTCTTGTTTGTTTTCAGATGAAGCATCAACATTTGTTAAAAGAGAAACCAAATACATTGAGAAAACATAATCATGGAGTTACTCAAGAATTAGAAGCAAGGTGGTAGAACTGTTTTTTTGAAGGCATTTCAGATAATTAGTAGCACCTGAAGCCCCTAAGGGAGGCAGCCTGCACAGATCATCCTTGTGCTTCAAGAATCTCTCAAATCTTGACTTGCTTTACAAAATGCTGCATTATCAGTTGCTTTATTAATCAGTAAAATTTTATGCTTGTGCCCATCGGCTTTCCAGCAGAGGAAACAATCATATTAAATCTAAGAAACAAGGGCACTCTGATCATAGTTCACCTGACATTTTGTTGGAGTTTTTTGAAACTCGTTTTTCTCCCTGATCTTTCTCCTTCTCACTTGATAATAATGATCAAAGCTATTCATAATCACGTGGTTGTTCAGTTGTTTTCAGTTTTGCCCAACTCTATGATCCCACTTGGGGTTTTTGTAGTCATCCCTGACAATGATACTAGAGTGGTTTACCATTTCCTTTTCGATCTCATTTTACAGATGAGAAAACGGAGACTGTTTACCTCAGTGAAGTATAAACAACTAAAGTTAAACTGAGGCTATTTGCCTTTGGTTAAGTATCTTGCTCAAAGTCACTGAAATAGTAAACATTTGAGGGCAGATTTGAACTCAAAAAGATGTCTTCTTAACTTCAGTTCCAGTGCTCTATCACCACCTAGCTGTCCAAATTATAATCACACCTAGCATCTATATAGGGCTTTAAGGTTTATAAAGCACTTTTCACAGATTTCCTCTCAAGTATCATGTAGATATTGTTATTATCCCCAATTTACAGATGAGAGAACTGAGGAAAACAGGCTAAGCATTTGCTCAGGGTCACACAGCTGGCGAAGTATCCAAGGTGGGATTTAACTCAGATTTTCTTGATTTTGGGTCTCAGTATTCTATCCATGGCAACAGCTACCTTAATGCCCATCCCTAAAGTTCCATACTCATCACAGTAGTCACAAAATCCCAAGCCAGAAAGAAGCCTTTAGAGTTTCATCCATCTCCGTCCCTTCGGGCAGACCTGATTAATGCATTCCTGACATGAGTGTCCTATCTCTCCAGGGAGTATGGCTCTAGCTTTGATCCAGTGTCTTACATGAAGAACTTTTCATCTGATTGCATGTCAGCTCCTCCACATCATGTAAACTAATTAGCCAGTTCAGAAGTAAAAATCAGAATACTTTATCTGGATAATGGAGGAACTCTATTTTCTGGACTGTTTAGGTAAGGTTCGCTTGTTAGCCAAAGAGGTTGATTTGAGCAGTCTCACTTATGGGGATGGCTACATTGCCCATCTAACCCAGTTCACTGGATTATCCACTTAGAACATGGGGCTGTGCTTGGGCCAGCTTCTCCTGACTCACAAGAGCTGATCATTAAATTACCAGTGTGAGCATTTATACATTGGCAATTGGCAAATGCCAGAAATTGATGCTTGGCTTATTGTTTTATTGATTTCTTAGACTTGAGAAAATATTAATAAGTTTACTTCAAGATGTTTACATGTTTGCTTTTTTCTCCCAACAGGGCTTAAGATCCTTAATATATTCCCCCTGCATTTCTGAGTTGTTGCAGGCTGTTCCCTTAAGCTTTGAATAATAATGCTGGAAGGGACACTAGAATTTACTTGGTCAATTTTCTACTTTAACATCAACAAATCACAAAATATTCATTAAATGCCTACTATATGCCAGATACTTTTTGTACTGTTTCTCAAATGGATGGTCATTTGGTCTCTATTTGTATTCTTCCAATGATGTGGAACTCACCACTACATGATAGAATCTATTTCATTGTTGAGCAGTTCTAATTATTTGGACAATTTTCCTTCTATTGAGCCAAAATCTGTCTCAGATTTCCATTTATTGGTCTTAGTTCTCCCTTCTAGAGGTACATGACCCTCTTTTCCATGACATTCCTTTGAATATCCATTCATGCTATTGTTTTTCTACTAAGATATGTCCTCCTAGAACTAGTCTCAGTGCTTTAGTCTGTCTAGAGCAGAGTACTCTCCAGCATTCTAAAGACTAGACTTAGGGCCATATAATCTAAAATCACCTTAGCATTTGCTGGGATTTTGGGGACATTCAGGCTTGCCTGCTCCCTCACCTCCAATCTTTTTTTGTCTTTTGGCTAGCACTCTCATACTATGCAGTGATATACCTGGGTCTCATTTCTCCTTATACCAATCACACATTACAAATAGTGCTAGGATGGAGAGAGTTTTCCTGAGGCCAATCCCCGAGAACTATGTTTTCAATTTGAGCCCAAGGCACACAGGGAACAGACCAACATGTACCTGATTATAGCCCTCAATAGGGATTCATCAGCCATTCTCAATATATCAAAGAGAGCTAGGTGGTTTGGGCCAAACACAAGAAATTCAGGATAAGCACAAGAAAGCACTGAGGAGACATTATAAGGTTTGAACTGGCACTCACACAGTCCCAATGTTTTGTTTATGAAGCAAGTCTCTTAAATTGCTATCTATCTATTTCTACAAGCTTAGAGACTACCACCAAAATCTGTATGAGGGGCTTTGAGGAAGGTTATATTCACCTACTTCTTCCTAGCAATATTGCTTCTTGCTAGCAAACATCCTTATTTTAGGAAGCACTGAACAGCGTCTCTCATTTTGACAGCACTACTTGCCTGGCAGAAAAGGAACATGTGAAACATACAATTTACCTGAATTTTAATGAGACTATGAACAAATCTTCAATGCTACCTTGAATTTCTGTAGATACCTAATAAGTGCTTACTGAATGAGTAAGATTAAATTGATGAAGCAAAGAATTTCTTCACAATTAAAGCTTTCTAGAAATGAAATGGACAACCTCAAAGGCAGTGGGCTCCTCCTTGCTCTAAGTTTCAAGTGAAAATTGGAGCATCATTTCTTGGGGATGTTGAAGGGATGACTTTATTGGGCAAGTATGATGAACCATCTGGGTATAGCCTAACTCTTCAATTCTGTGGTTCTACGAATTATGGAAAAAGATAAACAGAAGAAAATATAGTTTTACGTCTTGGCAGGTACTGAACTAAACTAGAAAGTTGTAGCAAGGCAGAATGCCCATCAGAGACCTGCTTTAATGAACACATAAGAATGAGTTGTAATTGGAATCTAAATCATCATTATGTAAATAGATTTCTTTTAGAATGCTTAGGAACACTTTGTTCTTTTAAATCAATTAAGTCTACTTAATCTTGATTATGCTAAGCATTCTTTGACACTTATTCAACCTGTATTTCTTAATGGTAATTTTTACTTGTATAAATAATTGCTTTCTCATCAAATGTGCAGATGGCATCAAGTTCAGAGGGACATCTAATACACTAGATGACAGAATCAGAATCTAAAAAGACCTTGATGGGCTAGAGCCATGTTGGTGTGCCAGAGGGGAGCTGCTCTGTTCTCCCTCTCCACTGTGCCCAAGGACAATGTTCACAATGCCCTGCCCCTTGGCCCAGCAGACCAATGTGAGCATTTCCTACCTCTGCTGTCTGGGATAATGCCATAGGGCTCACAGGCAACTTGAAGATGTAGTGTGGGCACACGGTCTCTAAAAGGTTCACCATTGCTAACCATTGAACTGAATCACATGAGATGAAATTCAATAGGGCTAAATGTAAAATCTTAATCTTAGATACAAAAAATCAGCTTCACAAGTGTAAAGTAGGGAAGTCATTAGACGGTAGTCATTCAGAAAAACGTTGGGGAACAGTTAGCTGTTGGGAGCCATTAAATCCCCACTGGCTGACAAAGTCAAAGTTTGGACTTGCAGTCCCCAGAAAATGGGGGCCCCACTGATCCCTCTCTGTGACTTTGTCTTAAAAAAAAAGATAAATGAGAGGGAAGTTTCGTACCCTGAGGGAAGCTTGGACTTTTAGTATGGGGAGGGGGAAAGAAAGGAGAACCCCCTTCTCAAAGCAGGGTTCAGGGAGACAGCAGATGTAATGGGTTGGCTAAGAGAGAGGATAGGGGATTTGAAGATTTTCCCCCTTCTGCCTTCCCTCCTTAGCTAAAGCTTCTTTCCCCAATTTGCTTTTGTCCCTCTTGTCCCCTCTCCACTACTTGAGACCAAAAGGTTTCCCCTTGATCCATTCACTGACACTCAGCTTGGGGAACAGATAACTTTTAATTTTAACTCAATTAGGTAATACAAAGGAATAATGGGCAGGAAAGAATGGGAAAAGTAAAATGGGGAGAAGGGGTCCCTGTCTCTATCTAAACCCTTTTCCCCTCCATCCTCAAGTTTGGGGAGAACCCAGGCCTTGGCAGCCTAAGTCCCCTGAGAGAAAGTCAGGTTGACTCACTCCTGGGCAACAGAAGCTGAGATAAAGTCTTCAGGTTTCTTTTCAGAAGTCCCTTCAATTGGGAAGTGTTGGGGGGAAAGATTCCCAGTCACCAGCAGGAAAAGTGGGTAACCCTCAGGAGAAAGTCTTTTTCCCACCTTCTCTCTCTGGCTTCTCAAGACCGAGAGACTCACTGCTCTCTCTGCTAGAGACTACTCTTCCTTTCGGATTCTACTCCTGGGGCCCCCTCCCCTGTCGAGGTGATCAATTTCACAAACTCTTCAGGCTGGCACTTTTTCTCTAGTGCCAGCCTCTGTCACAACTTCTCTCTCTTTAATTTCTCTCACTAATGGATGATTATTATTCTCTCTCCAATACAAAAGAAATTATATAAGAACAAAGACTTATAGAATAAACATATATCCCACTTGAATCCCCCTAGATTATTACCCTAAAAGAGTATATTCTCAAAATTAAAACCTAAGGATCATTACCCATTACCCCCCTCCTTTCCCTCTCCACAGAGTTAGGTTCACTCCCATTACAAGCCAGGCAAGCCAAGAACATCAATCACCTTCAAGGTAATATTTATAGGGAAATATGGGGGATTGAAAAATCAGGGGATACAGAAGGTTTGTAGCAGGGAATGGAGGAGTTGAAAGGTGAGAGGGAATATGGCTGCTGGTGTGGCAAAGGAGAGAGATGCCCCCTGCCAAGAGGCTATATTTTGAACAAAATGGGATGATGTCTTCTCACTAGAGTGTTGCCAAAGTTGCCCCAGAGCAGGTAAGCATGGACCCTCCTGAGCGACAAGCCTTTCCCCAGAATTTGGTCTCCCAGCAGGGGTCAGATAAGAAATGTTTATAAGTGGATGACTGAACTGAAGTTCAGTTCCCTCTATGCCCCAGAAAAGATAGTCCACTTATATGACTGCGATATTCAAGTAAGATAAATTTGAATAACCAGTTTGGATTGGAGAGGTATCAGGGAAAAGGGAAGAGGGATGTCCCTAAATAAGGTTGGAGTTTTTCTCAGCTTTGGAGCTGAGGCCAGGCCTCACTGGCTGGTGGAAGGTTTCTCTTATTCCTGTCTACACTATATCTATGCTAGTTTTCTTAAGTTCAAAATAATCGCAGTAGACAGCAAGCAACAAGAAAAGTTCTGACTTTCAGAGCTGGTTGAGCCTGTCTTTTCAAGCTGAAGAAAATAGAGGCACTCTATATGAAGAAAAGCCCCTCCCACTTCCAACACCAGGAAAGAAGTGCTCTAGTCACAAGATCAACTGCCACTCCCAGTTGCCCCTTCCCCAACCAACTGTCAGTCTTGTCAATTTCTTCTCTCTCTAATATTCCCTCTGTTGCTTGTTCCAACACAGTGGCAGTTAGGTTTGTTCTCCAGACCCCAGAAGGCAGAAGAGCCAGAGGTCCATAGCTGAAAAGTAGCAAAGAGGCAAATTTAGGCTTTATGGGGGGAGAGGGAGAGAGAGAAAAAGTATCCTTCCTCTATTAGCAGGGATATTGTATTCTTTACTATCTCTGTATTTCAAAACTCAACTTACTATCCCTTTCTCAAAATGTGTTCCTCATCAAAATATCACTATTTTAAAGTTTTTTTAAAAAGATTTAGTGGATTCATTAGGGTTACATCCCACCTCTACCTCCACAGGGCCTTTTATTATTATATTGTTATAACAAAGAAAAGCAATTAAGCAAAGTTTACCAATACAACTGTCTTGAACAACATATGTAGGAAACCATATTTGTCATGTACTTGATTTCCACCAAAAGTAGTTATTTTTATTTTTTGTTGGTATATCATTCACCTGGTCTATCACCAGTGTTCAGATCCTTGATCGTTATCTTTAATTTTTCCAGAAATTCTTATTCACTCATATCCAATCAGTTTTAAGGTATTGTCAGTGGTTTCTCTACAACCTCTCTGATATCTCATTTCCATTCTTTCACTCTCTTCTACCCTAGGATGGGCAGCTAGATAGTGCAATGGATAGTGCCAGACATGAAATCAGGAAGACTCATTTTCTTGACTTCAGATCTGGCCTCACACACTTATTAGCTGTGTAAACCTTAAGTCACTTACCCGTGTTTGCCTCAGTTTCCTCTTCTGTCGAATGAGCTCAAGAGGGAAATGACAAACCCTCCAGTATCTTAGTCAAGAAAACCCTAAATGAGATCATGGAAAGTCAGGGAAAATGAACGAATGACAACAAAACTTAGGACTGTACTAAGGAATTGGCCACCCAACAATTCTAACTACCTCTACTTTGTTCCTAATTCAGTCCATCTTCCACACTGTTACCAGATTAGTCACATATGGAATCATATTTCACCTCTGCTTTAAAAAAAACTTAGTTGACTACTTCCTAATAACAAGATTTAATTTTTTAGTCTATTATTCAACATGCAATCAACACCGCACATACAAGATATATACAGGTTAACTGAAATAGTCTCGGGGGATGGCACTAGCATTAAAGGAGGCCAAGAAGGGCTTTGATTTCAAATGGAAGAGAACCACTATCTCCCAAAGCAACCTATTCCACTTTTGAACAGTTTTAGCTAACCCAATGGGCAGCTAGGTGGTAAAGTATATTTAGTGCCAGGCCTGGCATCTGGGAAGACTTATCTTCCCAAATTCAAATCTGGTCTCAGACACTTATTAGCTATGTAACTCTGGGCAAAGTCACTTAACCCTCTGTTTGCTTCAGTTTCCTCATTTGTAAAATGAATTGTAGAAGAAAATGACAAATACTCCAGTATTTCTGCCAAGAAAACTTCAACTGAGGTTATGAAGAGTCTGACACAACTGAAATGATTAGATAACAACTGTCTGAAGCTAGATTTTGAATTCAGGTTGTCCTGACTCTAGATCCACTGCCTCTAGTTCTATCCTCTGTGGTCAAGTAAAACAAATTGAATCTCCTTTTTATATTCTATGTAACAAACATTTTATATACAGAACTTAAAACTAGCTTTATGCCCTCTCCTCCAGAGTCTTCTTTTTAGTTCCTCAAGTGATGGTTTGGTTTTGATATGTTTTTGAGTCTCCCTCTATTATCCCAATGACCCTTGTCTGGAATCAATCCATCTTGTCAGTGATTTCTCTAAAATATACTTCCTAGAGCAGCACACAATACTCATATAAGTAGAAGGGACAGGGGTGCCGTTACCCTTCTTTTGGGGGATACTATACCTCACTTAATAGAACGATCAAGGAAAAGGCATATGTTTGTAATCCTTGACAAAATTTCTATGTTCTATGTAATTTTCAATTATAAACTGATTGAAACTTGGAAGATATCATGAAACTATTTTTAATCTCCTAAAAGTTATTAAAGTGAGATTTGGAGAAGAGAAAAAATACTAAGTACATGGATTACATAAAACCAAGCCTTAAGTTCTCTGGCACTGAGAAAGAGAACTCTAGAAGGAATGTGAGTGCCCTAAGTCAAAGCCTAATAGAATAACTCAGATCATGAATAAAAGCTTAAGCAAATGGGTGAGATAGCTTTGCATAAAAATCAGCTTTATTCAGGAAAGCCATTCTGTTGAACTTAGTTAATGTGGAAGGTAGATACTTTCATTCCTGGGCATTCTTAGGGCTTTCTGGAAAGGACTGAGAGAAAGGAAAGAAGATAGAATATGACTTAGAGAAAGAGTCTGAGTATATAAGCTGTGGAAATTTTTTGTGGGGGTGGGATGTTTGGACCTATGACTTCATCAAAGTAAGAAATGCTTTATATAAAATGGTTCCTCCATTTAGGTATTTATTTATTTATGGATTTATTACATTGAGAAATATCTGGAACCTAGGGAAATCAAGTGATTTGTCAAATTAGCATATGTCATATGCAACTCTTGAACTCATGTCTTCCTAACTTCTGGGCTGATCTTATATATATATATATATATATATATATATATATATATATATATATATATATATATATATATACACATACATACATATATGCATATATACATACACACACCCTTATATATGGTAGGAGTGGTATGAGAGAGACAGAGATTTGGGACCTTGGTTTTCATTACTGGTTTATAACAACAGAAATATTGTTTGAAGAATAAGTTGTATATGTCCATTCCCAGAGAAAGAACTGACAAAAAGAAATAAGCAAAATGGTTTTATTTCTATATTTTGAGGGGATCAATGATGCCTTTTCTAGTGCGAGGAGAGGATGTAAAGAGGCAAATATCTGGGAACTTTAATGTAACAAGAAAATAATTTTTAAAAAGTTTAGGGATCCCACAACCAATGCAATATGTTGGCCTTTTTCATGCTATGTCAAAACTTTTAACAAAAGATTTTTTAATAACATTTTTGTCTTTTAAATAGAAAAAGAAAAGAAAACCTATCTAAGGCTTTCATCATGCCCAGTGACCTGGAAAGGGAAAATGATACAATAGTTTCATTAAAAAATTTCCTGGTTCAGATCATTGTTCAGAGTAGCAACAGTATTGTAATGATCAACTATGAAGGACTTGACTAGACTGATCAGTGCAGTGATATAAGATAATTTCCAAGGACTCATAATGAAAAATGCTATCTACTCCGAGAGAGAATCACAACTCTGAGTGCAGATTGAAAAATATGGTTTTTGATTTTCATCATTTTTCTTGCTTTTTTTTTGAGGTGGGGAATATGGCTAATGTAGAAATGTGTTTTGCATGATTTCACATATATGATTTAATACTTTTTGCCTTCTCAGTGGATGGGGGGAGGCTGGAGAGAGAACTTGGAACTCAATTTTTTATGTTAAAAATAAATCATTGTTTTAAAAAGAAAAAATTCTTTGGTTAATTGAATCACATATACATATATCCCAAGTTTTTGATAATCATGTAGATTAAAATTGAGTGATCCTGAAAATAACCCCAAACTTCTGTGTCTTCCAGCTGAAAGTGCCAAGACACCATTTAGAATGAAAACATATGGTTACTGTATGTTATATTGTGTGTTACCCCTTATAATGGACAGTAAATAGAAAGTAAATCTATATATCAAAGCAATCCAATATACTGGGAAAGGTTAAGGTTAAAATGATTCAAAACAACCTTGTTTCTTTGAACTTAGCAATTGATGACCAATTTCCCAGTGATTTCAAGAGTAGAAGGGAGAATTTCCCTCCCCCCCACTCCCTATGTCTTTGCCCTTTTCCCCCATTCTTCTTTAGCTCCTATATCCTCTCTCCTTGGGATATCTACAGTATCAGAGAATAGTAGTGTCAAGTTTGGAGTCAAATGACTTGAATCTTGGTTTTGCTACCCATTCTTTGTGTGTCCTGGGGAAAGTAACATAACTCGGTAGGGATGGGTACTGGGAAAAGTGTGGAGCCTTGCATGAGGTCAATAAGAGGAAGAGCATGGGTGGCTCCCTGGGCAAGGACCTGAGCAGAAGCCTTTTCTAGTCCTCCTTTATTTCTAGTCCTCAGAGTCTTCCTTCTGAGCTGACCAATTTATCTAGCACATATCTTGTCTGTATATAATAGTTTCCATGTTGTCTCCAACATTAGACTATGAACTTCTGGAAAGAAGGACTAGTTTTATATTTGTTTTCTTGTTTTTAAAAAATAATTTTATATTTGTTTTCTTTTGGGGGGTATCTTTGATATCTGCTTTTCTTTTAATCCTCAGGGCTTAGCACAGATCCTGGCACAAAAAAGGCACTTAATAAATAGTAGCTGGAGGCAGTTAGGCATTTGGTGGACAGACTGCTGGACTTGGAGTCAAGAAGACCTAAATTCAAATTAAGTTTCAGATGCTTGCTAGATGTGTGACCCTGGGCAAGTCACTGAATCTCTTTTTGCCTTAATTCATTCAAGAAGGAAACTGAAAATTAGTCCAGTATCTTTACTAAAGAGTAGAAGAGTCAGACACAACTGAATAACTCAACAACAAAATACTAGTCAAACAGCATGAGGATGCTGGGAACCAGAGCAGAGAAATAGAACAGAAGTGCCCCTCCCAAAATGAGGGAGGGAGACCTGGGGCAAGTAAACAGAAAGATGAAAACTAAAGCAGCTTTCTACTTGGCCAACAGTTGCTTCATATGGTATAGTATTTCAGTGCAAACTGGAGTGTTGGAAACATCTAGATACTAAACTGCTTTTGTCAGGACTCTAGATAAAGGAGATGAGTGACACAAAAAACTCAGTGCCTAATGTTAAAGGTAACTAGTCCTTATTTTAGAATTGGGATCCTTAATGTCTTTGGTGTCATGGACCCCCTTCAGCAATCTGGTGAAGCCTATGGATGCAGATAATCAAAGAAAATGCTAACTGTCAGTCAGAGGTTGGCAAAAATATAATTGTAATTTTTTCTAATCTAAGTTCACAAAATCCCCCAGAAATCTATCCATAGTCCCTTTGGGGAGTCCACAACCCCTGGTTAAGAACTACTGTTTTAGAAGATGGACATTTAGAATATCCCAAGTATATGCAGTAGTAAAGATGGTTTCTTTGAGTCTTTTCTGAGTTTCTCTTTACTTTTTTATATTACTTTTCACTCAAAATTATCATGCCTCCTACCCATTTTCCCAGCTTCTATGGAAAGTAATTTCATCTTATTACCCACTCAGAATATTGCTTAGCATGACTATATGCTGAATTACTTAGTGATTAGATAATGGAAAAGTCTCCAGCCTATGGATATTTTTACGGCAGTAATAATTTATTTCTCCCTTTATTAGTTTTTGCAAAATGAGGTTTAAATATGTTATTTATTATCTATTAATTGCCATGACTTGCAGAAAATGCATTCCATTCATTTTTTTTTCTGTCTGTGTTACTCTTAAGGAAAATCTTTCATTTTATCTCTTAGGATAGTTGAAATTATTTATAGGCAATTTTAGGGCTTCAGTAGCTCACAGAAATCTCTTTCATTTTGTTTCATAGAAAGTGTAGATTAAAAAATAATAATATGAATGTGTTCCTATCTTTTTATCTTTGTCCAAGATGACTAAGCTGTTTGGAAAAAATGGCATTTTTTTTTTGCTTTTACAAGAAGATTGACTCAAGAAATAGTACATGGTTATCACTTGCTTTCTATTCTAGATTTTACAATTTCCTCGATTCCTAGAATGCAAAAATTGTTTAGATACTTTCTAACCAATATTATTCAATGAGCCTTTCTCCCTCTTCTTATTTCCAAACCCATTAAGTATTTAAGCCCCTGTCTTCACGGGGCTCATACTATAGTACACATATACCTCTCATACTTAAGATCCTACCAGTGGTACAAAGGATTCTCAAGAAAATAAGGAGAGTAAAACTGAAAGGCTCAGTATATGAAGGAATTGGTGCTTGAGCTGGACATTAAAGATGGGTAAAATTTCAATCCTCTGGCCTAGGTAGAGTTTGATATTATTACATTTCTCTATGTATATGCTGACTTGTGAGAAGTCTCTTGTAAAAAATGAAAAAAAAAGATTTTAAAAAGGAAAACAGTTAGTTAAAACTAACAACAGTGACCTCCTCTAAAAGTAGTACACAATTTCTCATCTGTAGCATTCCCTACCTCTCTTTTAAAAAAAAAGAAAAGAAAAAAATCTATTTTCTCTCCCTCACATCTCCAACCAAATTGGTAAAAAAAAAGGAAAAACAGATTACTTGTAACATATGCAGATGAGTAAAACAAATATCATCAATGGCTATTTATACATGTACATGTGTATATGTATATATATATATATATACATATATATATATATATATGTCTTGTCTTACATCCAGAATCCATCCCCTCTCAGTAAGAGATAGCATGTTTCATCATCAATCTTCCAAAATCATGAGGGGTCGTTGTATTGATCATAATTTTGCAAGTATGTGATTTGCCCCCACAGTGCCAAACAAGGTAGCAGAAAAGGCAAGATGATAACTCGAGGCTGGACTGAATCACAGAACTTATTTTCATTTTCACTCCTTTTACTTCACCTTTGGAAATCCTCGCCCTGTGTCCCAGAAACCCTGACCTATAAAAGCTCCTGCACAATAGAAAAAAAAAAATAGATGCACTTTGGAAATGCTATTTAGATGTTATATCTATGGTTTACCCCCTCCCAGCAAAAATCAACAGGAATTCTCATGCAGACTTTTTTTTGCTCTGTGGTATTTTCCAGTGTATCTGGCGGGGAGCTTTTTGATCGAATAGTGGAGAAAGGATTTTACACTGAAAAAGATGCCAGTACTCTAATCCGCCAGGTTTTGGATGCTGTCTACTATCTCCACAGGATGGGTATCGTACATAGGGACCTCAAGGTAAGACAATCTTTTCTGGCACATCCCATCCATTTTGCAGGACAATATGTTGTAAAAGGAATTTGTTCTCAGTAGAGGAATTGGACTTATTTAATGTAGCAATGGAGTGGATGAAAGTTATAAGCTATAATTCTTTGCTGTTTGTTGGGATGCATTTCCCATTTCTCTGTATTGGGTAAGTTGTAACGTTAACCTATTCATATGGTATATCAGCACCATGCTGTACATAGTTATTTATTTTTACAGACAGTGTAAAGTCAATCAACTAGCATTTATTAAGCATTTACTTATGTGCTTGGCAACTAGATGAGATGGGAAGACCCGAGTTCAAATCTGCCGCATATACTTACCAGATGTGTGACCCTGGGCAAGTCATTAAATCTCTTTGTCTTAATCCACTGGAGAAGAAAATGGCAGGCCACTCCAGTAGCTTTGCCAAGAAAATCCCATGGGCAGCATTAGTATGCTACGGTCCATGGGGTCATAAAGAGTTGGACAGGACTAAACAACAATGACAAATAGCACTAAGAATATCTTACAATCTAATGGACTGAATATTAACTCATTTTTATTTACTTCCTATTTGTTTATTTGTTAGGCTTATGATTTCATTAACATATGGAGCTCCCAGCAAGGAGCTCCTCTAGCAGTGCAGGTCAGATTCCTTCTATAACTGGTAGTCTGAGAATTGTCTGGGGACTCTATGAGAGATTTAATGATTAGCCCAGAGTAAAAGAGCCAGCATCAAGGTTGGCTCTGTCCATTAAGCCACCCTCCCTCCCTCTCTCTCTCTCTCTCTCTCTCTCTCTCTCTCTCTCTCTCTCTCTCTCTCTCTCTCCCTCCCTCATTAAGGTAAGATCATAGCATCATAGTTTCAGAGCTGGAAGCAACCTTAGAAGTCGAGTTCAACTACCTCATTCTATAGATGGGAACAATGGGGCTCAGGGAGGCTAAGTAATTTACCCAGGAACAGATTTTATATAGCTGACAAAATAGCACTTTAAGAGGTACCCTGGGGTTGTATCAAAGGCAGGAAATGGTGGTAGTCTGTAGTTTTTCAGAGCTGTAGAGTAATGCACATTCTGTGTGTGTATGTGTGTGTCTCCCCTCTCTCTCATTATCTCCCAATGGCCCTTCCCTTACTGGCTGTGGCAATATGAACTTTGGGGAGCTTTGGGGAGCTGAGGTTACAGCATGAGTTCTTGCTAGGTTTCTTAGGATTTGAGAAGGATTACCTCACCTTGGAGGGTTTCTAAAATCCTTCACTGAGCTAAATGAACCCATCCATTGGCGTACACCTAGCAAGTATTTCCCACCATCAGATTGTGTTTTCCAAACACAGCAGGCAGCTTTTAAGAGCCAAGTTAGTAGCCATGTAGGAGTAGAGTGAGTGGGCTGATTATTGGTACTTATTTAAAATAATTTCCAAGGAGAATTATAGGCCATATCATGGTGGGTAACATTTATTTCCTCTTAGAAAGACAGATAGAAACATTGGCTGTATGGGATCTATATTGTATTTCACTCCCACATTGTCTTTATGGGGAAGTGTTTCCAATTTGGATTGGATTGAATGGAAGCTTTTAGACCATCAAACTCACAGCATGTAATTGCCAAAAGTAGAACACTACCATTTTAGTGTCCCTTGGTAATCTTAAAAAAAAAAAAAAGGAAGAAGAAGAAAAGAATTTTGGCCTCTGTGAAGGAGGATAAGATTGGAATATGAAATTTTCATAAACTTCTAAGAGAAATAAACCAATCCACTTAACTTCCCAATTCCAAATTACAAAGATTATAATCACCCAAAAGAGCTAACTAGGTATTTCTCCCTCGACCTTTTTTAAAAATCCCTTTTTACTTAGTTTTTGTGTCCTAATAAGTTGTTGGGACATAGAAATCATCCCATTTTAAAATACACGGCAACAAGGAAAGCAAGTACTTATCCATTTCCCCCCATGGATTTCTCTGTGAATCTGGGTTAGGAGAATATTCATAAAATTAGACTGGCCAGTGGCATTTATTCATTCAAAGTAAACAAAAGCCTCAGATACTTCAAGAAGTACCTTAGGATACTGGACACTCTGTTTTACTAGGACAGTAAAAAGAAGAGTAGTGTTTCTTTTCCATTGAACCCCTGATATTTTTTCTTTCTTTGTTAAACCCTTACCTCCCATCTTAGAATCAATATTGCATATTGGTTTCAAGGTAGAACAATAAGTGCTAAGCAGTGGGGTTAAGTAATTTGCCCAGGGTCATCCAGCTAGGAAGTATCTGAGGCTAAATTTGAACACAGGACCTCCTGTCTCTAGACCTAGCTCTCAATCCACTATGACATTCTTTTTCTAGTGTAACATTCTCTTTCTCTCTCAGACAATTATGTGCACCTTGTTCAGAATTGCTTTATTCTTTCCTGGAATCTACTACCTAAAAAGCAGATGAATTTTTATTTTAAAAAAAAGCAATAAATGGGAAAAACATTGGCATCCTTGTAGAAGTTTGTAGGAATTCATGAAAGTAAAGAGAACTTAATCTAGCCCAATGGAATGTTAGAAAGTTCATCCCAAAGTACAGATTCTCAAAATTCTTTCTTCTGAGATTAGTATAAGTGAGTATCATATTAATCATTTATTAAATGAATTTTAATAGTAATGCCATCAATTAATAGAAAAAATATTTATTGAATGTCTACTATGTGCCAGTCATTGTGCCATATACTACTCATACTCACAAAGAAAGAATGGATTCCTACTCATGAGAAGCTTATATTCTAAAGGGAAAAAAATTAATGGAATGCAGCAAAAATGTATGAATTTGCCATGTAGCTCAGATCTCTGACATGTGTTGTCTTCCCTTCTTAAAACATATGCTCTTTGAAAGCATTGACTTCTTTTTTATGTTTTCCTAGCATTTAATACAATGCTTTGCACACAGTAAACATTTAATTCCTTTCTTTCATTCCTTCTCAGTTCATGGGAGTCACTTACTTATACCTCTTAATAAATGTGACTTTCCTATCTTTCTCAGTGGCAGCTCCATAAGTAGAACATACATTTCATGGAGGTGACACCTAGGTAGCTCAATGGTTTGAGAGCCAGGCCTAGAAACAGAAGGGCCTGGGTTCAAATCTAGCCTCAGATACTTCCTATCTGTGTAACCCAGGGCAAGTCACTTAACCCCAACTGCTTAGCCCTTATTGCTTTTCTGACTTGGAATCAAAGATGAAAGTAAGATTTTTTTTAAAGGCACTCAAGGGTGAGAAGAGAAAATAGAATCATATGGCATAATTAATTATGCTTCCTTCTCTTGATCATCATCATGGTTGCTACTTAAAAAGCAAAAATATAACAAGAATGGTTTTATTGTATAGTAATTCCCCTTCAGCTAGCATAGGAATTGCATTAACAGTCTCCCATCTATATTGCTATGCCTATTTAAAATAAAAGAAAATTAGTAATTCCAAAAAGCCTTGAGGCTAACCCAAAGAAAGATCCAGTTTTCAAGCATATAATACATGTTATAATTTAATGGCCTTGTTTAATCTTAAATTGTTATGAATAAGAGATTCCCATGTTTGGCCTCAAGCATTAGACATTTGTCTTCTCTCAGACTTCAACCAGATTTATAAGATCTTTATATTTGTTTTTCTGTATCTCTCCCCACCTTAGCCTGAAAACCTTTTGTACTACAGCCAGGATGAGGAGTCCAAAATCATGATCAGTGACTTTGGGTTGTCCAAAATGGAAGGTAAAGGAGATGTCATGTCTACAGCATGTGGCACTCCAGGATATGTAGGTAAGTACACTCGGGTGATTTATTCTTAGAGTATGTATGTGCATTTGGGGACTCCACGATTCCCTTTAAGGATATAAAGTGAACTCATGACCATCTTGGACTCACTTCTCTCGCAGATAGAACAAAAAGACTATAGTTTGGGGGATGTTGCCAGTTATTGCCTATTCCTTCTAGGATCAAATGTAAAATCTATTTTTGGCTCTTAAAGCCCTTCTTAACCTTACTACTTCCTACCTTTCCAATCTTTTAAAATGTTGCTCTCCTCCATGTCCTGTGTGATGCTGTGATACTGGCTTCCTTCCTGTTCTTCACATAAAACATTCCATTTCCTAACTCTGGGCATTTCCACTAGCTGTTCCCTGCTCCTTCTTTACTTCCTTCTGACTCCTCATATCTCTTATTTTCTGTTTCCTTTAAGTCCCAGCTAACATTTCACTTTTTTCCAGAAGCCTTTCTTGGTCTCCCTCAATGCTAGTGATTTCCCTCTGAGATGATCTCTAATTTATCTTGCACACATCTTCTTTGTAAATAACTGTTTTCATATTGTCCCCTCTGCCAGTCTAGAAATCCCTTGAGGGCAAGAACTGCTTTTTGCCTTTCTTTATATCTCTACCATTTACTGTCTCCCATGTACAATAATTAAACATAGCTCTTAGATCATAACTGCACTGCAGGCATAAATGTCATCAACTTGACATGAGTTTGCATTTGATGTCCATTTGCTACAAGGGGCAAAGTAGGATAGCCGAGGGCACAGCATACAAGAGGGCAGGAGAGTTGGTTTCTCAATTCATCCCTGCCATTAGCTGGTCATGTGACTTTGGACACCTCATTTCCCTTCCCCATGTCTTGGTTTCTCCATCTGAAAAAGAATATTCAACAAATGATCTCTAAGATCTATTCTTATTCTTATATTCTGTGATCAAGTCAGATACGTAGGACAGTTTGGAGAACTTCATGGGACCATAGATTTGGAGATAAAAAAGGGACTTTACAAACCATCAAGCTCAATGCCCTCATGTTTTAGATGAGCCCTGGCAAGGTGAAGGATGGGTAGTAAGTGCCAGAGCTGGGATTTTAACCCAAGGCTTCTGAAGGTAAAGCACTATCTATCTATATGTATATATATATATATCTTTATATATATATATATATATATGTATGTATGTATTATTGATGATCAACAATTCCAGTTGCATAGATTTTAGAGCAGAAAGAGACCTTAGAGATCATCCAGTACAACTCTTTGTTTTATAGTCAAGGAAAGGAGATGCAGAGAGATTGTGACTTTTAGTAGCAGACCTAAGATTCACTCACAGCTTTTCAGATTCCAAATCCCTTGCTTTTCCCACTCTATAACAATTCTTCAAGCCCTTATATAATAATAAAGTCTGGTGCTGTGTCAGACACAAAACCACTTTGTTTTTAATGTTTCCCTTTGGGGCGCTTCAAATGTCTCATCCAATCATTCTTTTTTTTTTAATGTTGTTGCAACTTAATGGATATATGAGAAGAGGAGAAATGGAAATAGAGTTCCAGAAAGGAAAAGAGTGAACAGAGAGAAAAGCTAAAAAGGCAATAAAAACAGAAGGGGGTTAGGAATGGCAAAGCTAAGATGATGCAATTTGCTTGTGTGTCTATTGCATAGCCAGTAACTCTCCCTCTTTTAAGGGGGATCTTTTCCCCTAAACTGTATGTATTCAATAGCAGGTGGGGAATAACCCTAATAATAATTTTATAAAGGTTATTGTTGACTGATCATTTGTAAGCCAAGTAATAATGTTCATTCTACTTCTCTAAATATTTTTTCGTGGAGCATTAAGATGATGAAAGTAGGAAAAGAACTGGGCCATTTCAGGAGGGTTTTGGTGGAGGAGGGGGTTGGGGGGGGAGAGAGAGAGAGAGAGAGAGAGAGAGAGAGAGAGAGAGAATGTTGTCCAAATCAGTAGACAAGAAGAAAATAAAATCAATGTTATCTAATTCCAAAATCTTCTAATAAAAGGGGTGAGAAGTCCCTATTCTACCCACACTGAATCACAGCAGTTAGAAAATGAAAACTCTCTTAAGTCATATTGTCCATCCATTCTAATGGTTTAGGGTTTCTTTTTTCAGTAAAGCTATGATACCTGGTCCAGTCCAGACTTATAAATCTGCTAGTATTACACATCCATTCAGTCTTCCCCCTTATAATTTTATTTAAATGGTGTTGACAGAGAACATTCATGGTTTTATGTAGTGCTGTCTTAGGTACTTTTTTTTTAGTGCTTGAGGATATTTCTTCCAAAATGAGTTTTTGGTTCCCCTTCCCTTAGCTAAAGAACTGGAGAGGCTAGGGACCTGAATGTGAACTCTTCTGGGTTTCTAAGCTTCTACCCAAACTATGTTGCTTTCCTACTGCTTTGTCCACTTTCCAGTGCCACTGGAGTGTGAGAAACAATGTTTGAATTCTGCTGCTGTTCTTAGTGCTCTGGAAATAGCAGAGGGAACTAGATGGCTAGATTTATTTTTCTTAAGAAGACACAGGGAGGCCAAAGAGAAATATGAAAAATGACATGAATTCCATGTAATAAATAATTCTGATGTACATTAACTGAACATTTAGAAGGTACATGAGTTTATGCCAATCTCTGGTTAGTGGGGTTGAGAGGTGGTGATATGGTGTCATAGATATATGGTATCCTGGGATTTTTCATTTCTATGTCATTAAGTCATACTACAAGCAGCTGGAAAACAACTAAGGATGAGAAATTTCCCCCTCACCTAAGAAGGAAAACACATCTTTGAAATAATGAACTAACATTTACCAGGATGCTCTTATTAAGTCGGAATCACTTCCCCAGACCACATATCCACACAATTTCCCTCCAGTACCTTTACCACCATGAGGATATATAGCAGGAAAAGTCAAAAGCAGAGGAAGCTCCTAAGGAGGCCAGACTGGCCAAAAGTCACAATGATATCTGGATCTAGTTGATCAATGTTCCAATGATACAGGCTCATCTAAGCCTGATATTAAGAAGGAATTATACAGAAAGGAAAAAAGCATTTACTCCCTTGACAATTTTGGGGGAAAATTTACTCTCCAATGTTGCAGAACCAGAAGACGACAAAGTAAACTAAAAGACATCAACACTGATCATAATAATTTCATTTAGAAATTTACTTATAAATTATCATAGCAAGAAGACAAAAAAATTCTAAGAGTACCTTGGTTAATGAACACTTGGCTTACTTAACCAAGCAAAAAGAGATAATAATAAAAGAGAACATGGATTTAGAGTATAAATTCATATCATTTTACAGAGAAGATTGATGGCAGCTTATGAACAGTATTAACTCATAGAGAAACAATGGAGAGGAAAAATAATTTTAAAAAGCTTAGGCGACAAGTAAGCAATCATCAATGGGGTATTTGAGGATTAAAGAAAAAGAGGAAAACAAGCAGAATGAATATGGAAAAGATCTGCAAAGATTTTTATAACAAGCCATTTTTACAGACAAGATCAGTTGAGTCAGTACTCTTGAAGGATGATATCACAATCCCTAAACTTAAGGAAATGAAAAGTAAAAGCAACCAAGAGTTCATAGAAGAGGTTTATGCTGGAGGTAGTAATTGTGAGAGGGTTAAGGAGTCAATGAATAAGACATATAAAGGATGGGAAGAATATAAAGGATGGCATGAAAAAAAAATCTTGGATTTCATTAATACAAAAAAAGTAACCAAGAAATAACTACTAACCTATATGCCTTTTTTCTCATTTTATGAAGTTTTGTAAGAGTAATCTACATGCACACCTTGGGGTCATTCTTGAAGAATATCTTAGAAGAAACAGTCAAGCTTTCATGAACAATGACTGACTATCTCTTTATCGTGATACCATTGACTACAATGTTTATTTCCTGTTGATTATTTTTAGTACTTTATTAGAATAAAACATTGTCTTAACAATCCTCTTCCAATAAGACATCTTCCAGCCATACATCAAAATCATTTGTGATTCCTTGACACATTTAACAATAAAGAGAATCTTGTTCGTTGACTCTGAGACCATAAAAACTAGACAAGACATAAAAGGAGAAAACAAATACTGGTTAAATGTATTTGACATCATGCTAAAAGAGATCCAAAACAGAATCCAAGTTGAAGAGAAATAACAGTGAGGTGCTCCAGATGCTCTTGGTCATGGATGACATCATGTTAGTTGCATCAAGTCCTGAAACACTGCCAAACTTCCTGGAGGAGATGAATAGTCACTAAGAGTTTGGCCTAATTATACAGAAAAGAAAAACCAAGTAGATTAAGAATGCCTATCATTGAGATTATGATTTGAAGTTAAATAGTTTATACATTTCTATCAGTAGGTGTGCATACATATGTATATATCATATATTAGTTATGCTGTGGTATATACATATTATATATGTATATATATATATATATATATATATATATATTATCAAGAGTATGTATATATCTGAGACAGGCTGTACAAATTGACGAGTGGGTCTCAGAATTAAAAAGAAACAGGGGAGCAAGCTAGATTGCCTTCAGGAAATTGCAAAGTTCTTTTAATGTCCCTTAACTTCTCTCAGTCCATATTTTTTAAGACCAGTAGTCATCAAATAGTGTTTTTATGGCTGTGTGAAATGGAATGCAGTAGGCTCTGAAAAACTAAAAACAACTGAAAACTAATGCCAGAGGTGAATGATGAGGTCAGTGGTGAGCATAACAGGCTGCTACATATACCAAACAGGGAACTTTAAAGAAGTGAAAAGCTATCATGGGGGAAATGGATAAAGGAATAAGAAGATGGCCATTCACATAGCAAAAACAAAATATTCAACCCAAGTGCCCCATAGTTAGTCTCGTAATCTAAAGAAAAATCAAGGAAGGTTGAAAGCAATCTTTTGGCTCTTTTATGAGAAGAAATGGACAAGAGTCACAAAGGATGTAGAGGGATAACTAAATTGCAATCTGTATCACTGGAGTGAATATCCATATTGGGCACAGATCCCATTTGGGTCTCTTGAGTTTCTGAGTATGTTTTCATCAGGCACATTTTCTTGAGTCAAGAGTAAATCTAAACATGACATGAGAATTATTTTCTTTGTCCCCCCAAGATAACACATAATTTTATGGCCTTTCTACTAATGTTTAACATGATAGTTTTTTAAGTGAAAAATTATAGTTAAATGATATATAGTCAGTTTATCAAATAGCAAAATCATCAATTTAAATTTGAACAATACATACAATATTAAAGAAATAACAAGGTGGGAGAGCCTACTGTATAGCTGTATGCCCATATCCATGTTTTATGTTTGTTTAGAAGATATTGGGAACTTTGTAAGTTTGAATCCTATTCTTTTATATTTATTTGTATGAAGTCGCCAGAATCGATGCAATAAATGTCACCTGTGGGGTCTTATTAAAGCAGACAATATTTGAAATAAGCTGATTTTGACCAATGATCAAAAAGCATTTATTAACCATTTGCTATGTGCCCAGCACTGCATTAAGCAATGGGGATACAAAAAGAGACAAAAGATAATCCCTGCCTCAAGGTGCTTACATTGTAATGGGAGAGACAACATCACGACATATTAGAAACAAGCCATAGACAGGATAAGAAATAATTAACGGAGGGAAAACACTAGAATTAACAGGAGTGGGAAAGGCTTCATTTGGAAAGTAAGATTTTAGTTGAACTAGAAAGAAGTCAGAGAAACTAGGAGTCAGAAATAGAGTGACAGCCAGAGAAAATACTCAGAGCTGAGAAAATGAATTGTCTTGTTTGTGGAATAATAAAAAATATGAATCACTGGATTTAAAAGTATATAATAGAGAATAAAATATAAGTATATAATGGAGTATAAAATATATGATGGGATATAGCATAGTATATATAATGGCATATAAAGTATATACTGGAGAATAAAGTATAAGAATAAGATTGGAAGCAGAGGGACTGCTAAGGGCATAGTGAATAGACTGACAGGCCTGGTGTCAGGTTCAAATTTGACCTCAGATGCTTCCTAGCTGTGAAATCCTGGGCAAATCACTTAACCCCATTTGCCTACCCTCATCCTTCTTCCTTAGAGTTGTTACTAAGACAAAAAGTAAGGGTTTAAAAAAAGACTGGGTGGTGGGGGAGCAGTTATGAAAGATTTGGATTATGAAATAGATGTTTTGTATTTGATACTGGAGGTGATAGGAAAGCACTGAAATTTACTGAGTACAACTAGGGAGGGGAGTGAGTGAAGTAGAATGGTCAGATTTGCAGTTTAGGAAAAATCATTTTGGCCCCTGAAAGAAGATTGGACTGGGTGGGGAAGACTTGTGGCAAGTGGATCCATTATTTTTAGCAAGTACTTGTTGAGTATTTATGATGTGGGTGGCACTACAGGAGGGACAGGTTAGATTTAAAATGCATTAGGTCACCATTTCTGACTCTGAAGGGTTTACAATCTAGTTGAAAGGTCTGGGCAGAAAAAAGATGCAATACGATTTGTCTTCTTGCTTCCAGGCTCTTCCTTCTGCATGAAAGTACCAAATCTTTCTGTCTCCAGTTCTGCTTTGGCATCTTCTGTCTTATTCTCTTTGCATTGGAGAAAAAAGCATAAGGCTGTATCAGATTGGCTCTAAGAGGCATTCCTACTTCTCTTCTCCCTGGGCTCTAATCCTCGAGTAATGAGAACATCTTTTCCTCAGTCTTAGTAAATTACTTTCATCTCATTCCTCCAGGACAGAACAAGGGCAAAATATAAGTCTCACTTGCAGCTTTGTACAGTGGTGAAATATCCCTTTCTTTGGAGAACTGAAGTTCATTGAATGTCATCCTATAGGTGGTAAATGACTCCTTGGAGATGTTAAAAAGGTAATTCATGCTTCATGTGGAGGTTGGATTAGATGACTTCTCTGGTCTCACCCAGCTCCAAAATTTTGATTCCATGACATCATTGTGGTTGGAATAGAAAGCCCACATAGGAAACTAATAGAAGAAAAGGTGAGAGAAGTAGCTTAGGGGCAAGGAAAAGCAATTTCTCTATCCAATATCTTTCTGTTGAGTCACATACTGAATACACTTACACATATTTGGTGCTCTATTTAATAACATCTGAGACAATATCCCCTTAAGACAAACACCCTCTAAAGAGACTGTAACAGCAGAGACAAATGTGGGAACTTCCCATGTTCTCTGTTCAGCTGCTTTAATTAAAATGTCTTGACATGTTCTCCAAAGGCCACTGAGCAGAAACAATAAGGCATCAACCAAGAAGCTTCCGTTTTAAGTTCATGTAACTGAGAAAGAAGGTGAGAAATGCTCATCCTGCTGGGTAGCAGATTGATCATCTGTCCCCACTGCTTCTCAGTGATGCCATTGATATGTGAAGAACATTTTCAGTATTCTCCATCTGGTTCTTCTAGGTTGGGGAAAAGAAATCAAATTGCTTTATAACTCAAAACCTTTAAGGAGATTCCAGATAACAAAACCTGCCTTTCTCAAGGGACAACTCTCATCTGCAGGACATTTCCAGGATCCCAGACTTTGAGTGAGAAAAAACCAAGAATACTGAGGGTTATTCTGTCTATTGAACCTTGAGCTGAATAACTCAACACTGCTGGGTTTTTGTCTTGCTGAATGATCATTCATTATTAGAATCATGTGCCTAGTGAAAAAAAGCCCCCCCCCCTAGAAAATGGCCATGCTTTGCATTGTGCATGTTTTGTAATGACAGTGAATATCCATAAGTGTTTAGAGCTAATTTTTCTCTTATTTCTATCTCAGTTACAACTTCCCTAAGAAATTTAATTGCAGAATCTCAAGGGGGTTTGTAAACTTCCATTATTCCCACTATGGCCATCTACAATAAAGACAAAAAACAAAAACAAAAACATGCAGAATGAGAAATATTCTAGCCCCCTGAAAAGACAATACCAAACACATTCGCAAAGTCGACACAAAGAAATTAACAAATGACAAATAGGAAGAGCATTTTCCTTTACTCCTTTTCTGAACTTGCTATTTTAAGTAATCTGTATTTAGTTCATTGGCTCACAGACATTAAGGGGCTTCAGAAATCATCTCGTTAGTCCAAAGGGAAAAAAGGGAGCTCAAGAGACCTTAAGTGACTTACCTAAGTCACGCAAATAGTATATGATGGATTGTGCCAAGTCTGTTGGCCAAGCATTCTCTGTCTCCACTCAAAACAGAACCCCCCCAAAATGGTTAAAATTGATTTGTTACTTTTTAGTAACCCTTTGCTTTTCTTTACTAGATTAAATCATCTCAAGACCCTAAGAGACCCTAAGCTCTTTCTCATGAGTTTGCTTTGCCTAATATTTTCCATTGAATCCAGCAATTACCTAGTAAAAAATCACTGTTAGATACTAAGGAAACAAAGATGAAAATGCCTATCCCTATACTCAAAGAGCATACTTACTACTTATTCATTTATAATTCCACTGATCATTAACAAACTACTGTGGCTCCTTGTGGTTTCTGTAAGAAAATGTAAATGTAAACTCCTCAATTTTGCATTGAAAAACTTTTTTACCACCTGTTCCCACCTCCCTTTCCAGTCTTATCCTTCCTCAAAAAACTAGCCTTGGGGGCAGCTGTGTGGTTCAGTGGATTGAGAGCCAAGCCTAGAGACAAGAGGTCCTAGGTTCGGATCTGGCCTCAGACACTTCCTAGCTGGGTGACCCTGGGCAAGTCACTTAACCCCCATTGTCTAGCCCTTACCACTCTTCTGCCTTGAAACTGATACACAGTATTGATTCTAAGATGGAAGGTAAAGGTTTAGAAAAAAAAAATGGTCTTGCAGGAAGATCTGGGTTCAAATCCCAGCTGAGATACTAACTAACTGTGTGATCCTGCTAAGTCACTTAAAATCTGTGCCTCATTTTGCTCCTCTGTAAAAATATAGCTCTAAATATGATCCTGTGGCCCTGCCTCCATATCTTTTCTCTGGCTTCCCCTACTGAATATACTCACCTCTGCCTCTTAGGATACCTTGACTTAGCTCAAGCACCACTTTCAACATGAAGCTTTTCCTGATTCCTCTGACTCCTGATCCCTTCTCTCCCAAAGTTAACTTTTGGAAGGTATTCTTCCTCAAAATGTACTTATTTTGTATATGTTCTGTAGATACCAGTCTTTTTCCCCTCCAAAAGAATGTAAACTCTGGAGATCAAGAATGCTTTTAAATTTGTCTTTGTATCCCCCCATGTCAGGAAAAATGCCTGGCATGTGGTATAGTTGTAAAATCATACTTTTCAACTTCAAAAGTGAACTTTTGTATTCTCTTTGGGCCTCCACCAGCTCACTAGATTCTCCCATTTCTACTAAATCATTTTTCAAAAATTTCCTTTCATTTTTCGTTCATCCAACAATCGTTTTCAAAATTTCAAGCACTTTCAGTGGATCTCAGAGTGGGTGAGTTTATGCTTAACATAGGATTTAGGTGAAAGGGAGATAAGAATAGGGGGATATTTCTTGAATCTTTTTTCTCTCTAGAATTTTCTTTTTTAAAAAAAACAACCCTTACCTTTTGGCTTAATTTAAATTTTAAGACAGAAGAGCAGGAGGAACTAGGCAATAAGGCTTGTGACTTGCCCAGGGTAACAAAGCCAGGAAATGTCTAAGGTCATATTTGAACTGGATCCTCCTGACTTCTGTCCTGGTGTTTTATCCATTGTGCCCCTGAGCTGCCGCCTCTAAAATTTTCCAAAAACCTCAGAATTATTATAATTTACCTTCAGACTATAGGTAGCTAATCTTGACTTTAGTACTCAGAAGAAAGGAATGCCTTATTATTACTAAGCAGTTACATATTATTAATTGATAACTATTACTAAGTAATAGTCTTGTTGCTGTCAATTTGTACAACAGTCGAACAGTATATACTTAATCTTGAAATTCAACATATGAAAAACCCTGTAGCAGAATCGTGATACACATTGTTCTAAAAACCTTTCATTAGAAACATTCAGTTTCTTCCTTCCCACTATAGTAGTCTTCATCTCTGGCACATTTTGTAACACCATTTGTCAACCCAGGTCCCACTCAATATTATCCCCCTACCTTACTCCCCTCTCCACTTACTTTCTTCTCACCCAGCAGCCACATTTTAACTTCCAGAATATTTGAGTTTTGAGCTATACTACTTTGGGCTAGAAAGGGCAGCCGAGGCTGATGTGTTTCACCATATCAATGTCTTTCATGCCAATAATAGAAATTCAGGGGGCCAGCTGCTAGGAAATAAGAGTAAACTGATCCTTGGCTGTTCTTTTTAGCCAATGTCACTTTAAATGAGTTCCCATAGCCATAAGAACCATTGCAAAAAAAAAAAATAGGTGCAAGAAAACTGTATGAGGAGAAGGAGAAGCTAAGTGATATAAGGAGTCTTCTATGCCTCTTAATTTCTGTGACTCTAACTTATCAGCCAAACCAAAAATAAGAAAATATCATTCATTCCAGTATTATTTTCTTTGCCAGTAACCCTGATAGCATCACTAAGAAACTATGCAAAATGGTACCATTCTAACACCCTGTTTATGGTAAAAATCCAATATAATTTACATTTTTTATGCATGAAATGAGAGCTGCTTTTTGCTTACATTAAAAATTCCTCTCTTGCTAGAAACAAAACCTGACCAAAACTGTCATATATTTATTCATATGGAAAAATACTCAATTTCATTTCCTCTTAGCTCAAATGAGAAAATGTATATAAAACGTTTTTCAAACTTTAGAATGTCTTCTATAAATGTCAGCTTTACAATACAGTCTCCTACTTGTTAAGAACAAATTCGGCCCTGGTTTTGTCTGAAGTCTTACATTCAACACAAAAACAGAATTTTGCTTCCTTTGATACCTATGGTTGATTTTTGAGTTCTGAAAAGGGAATTAATTATGTATTGCAGTGAGAAGGTCAAGGAAATGTCATCTTCGTCTCCTACATTCCCCCCTCCACAACTCCCAGAACTCCTTTTTTCTCCTCTCTTAAAACATACTTTGCTAACTTTATCCAGCAATACTATTTTCTGACTCAGACAACATACATTCACAGACCTCCATTAGCAAGAGTGCAATAGTTCTTCTCATCACTTAGCCAAAAGACCTCAGAGGGGAAAAAAAAAAAGATTGTACCTGAGCTCAAGACAGCCCTGAGAACCAGTATCTCTTAATAATCCTGAAAGAGTATTCAGAATATTGTATACATGTAGGTCATTTGGCAATAGAACAAGTTAAAAAAGTTATTAGACTTCCGGGTAATCATGGCTGCAATCTAGACGCCACACGCTTCCTCTCCCCAACACTGAACGAAATAGACTACATCAAAGGAGCATAAAAATCACCTTTGGAGGAAGAGAAGGACTCTCCAGTACACCACAGAGGCAAAGGTACATGGGGTTTGAACATTTCCACACTATAATAAGAAGGAGGAAAAGCTTGCACAGAAATGTGAACTGAGCCACCCTTCCCCCCCTACCTCCCCCACCAAACCAGAGTGAGCTACCGGAGCACTCACTGGGACAGCGAGTGAGTGGTGAACATCTCTGTCTGGGGGGAGGGGGGAACACTCCAGGGTCCTTGGGATCTGGGGACTGCCAGGAAAAAAGTCTCAGGGCGGTTTCACGGGAGAACCCTGCGCTGAGCACAGGGGGTCCGCGGAGCTGTACTCGGGGCGGTTGCGCTGAGCATCTGGGCAGAGCTAAACACCAGGGGCAGACCATGCGCTGATTATCTTGGAGGACCTGAACACCTGGGCAGTTTGGATGTGATCAGGGGCCCAGCTCTCTAAGAAACCTCGGAGGCTGGGAAGAACTAGTCTGAGGCAATCTAAATTCACAGAAAACCTGCCCATATCACCCAGACCCCAGACCAAAAAGGAAAGGGGAATAAAACCACCAAAGGGATGGCTCACATGGCCCAAAATCAAGCCTCCAGGAAGAAAGGGAAAAAGGTGACTATTGAAAACTTTTATGGTGGAAGTACCCAAGGAAAAGAGGAGAATGAGTAGGAAATCCAAAAAAATTCAGAACACGCCTCCCAAAATGGAAACTATCAACAAGCTCTGGAAGATCTAAAACTGGAACTTATCCAAAAGATGGAAACCTGGAAAGAAAAATGGGAGAAAGAGATCAGCAGTCTGACAGATAAGACTGCTCAATTGGAAAAAGAGCTCAAAGCATCCAATAGAAGGGCAGACAAAGCTGAAAAGCAAAACCAGTCCCTAACGACCAGAATTAAGCAACTCGAAGAAAGTGAGATCATAAAACAGCAAGAATCAATAAAGCAAACCAAAAAAATTAATGAATTAGAAGAAAACATAAAATATCTCACTGAGAAGGTCACAGACTTGGAAAACAGAGGGAGAAGAGACTACCTCTGAATTATCGGTCTCCCAACAAACCAGAGATAAACAATAAACTCGATTTTATTCTACAGGAGATTATTGAAGAAAATTGCCCCGACATTCTGGAGCAAGGGGGCAAAATAGAAATAGAAAGGGTTCATAGAACACCCTCTATACTAAATCCCCAAAAGACAACCCCTAGGAATGTAATTGCCAAATTCAAGAGCTTCCAAGAAAAGAAGAAAATCCTACAAGAAGCCAAGAAGAGGAGCTTCAGATATAAGGGGGCTCCCATAAGGATCACACAGGACTTAGCGGCTAACACACTAAGAGACCGCAAAGCATGGAACACGATATTTAGAAAGGCAAGAGAGCTGGGTCTCCAACCAAGAATCAATTACCCAGCAAAACTGACTATATACTTCCAGGGGAAAGTATGGGAATTCAACAAAATAGAAGATTTCCAAGCATTTGCTAAGAAAAGACCAGAACTTAGTGGAAAATTTGATATCCAAGCACAGAAAGCAAGAGAAACATGAAAAGGTAAATATGAAAGAAAGGGAAAAGGAGATAAATCTTATCTTTTTCTTTAAGTCAAACTCTCTTCTATAAGGACTACATTTACATCAAATTATATATATATATATTAATATGTGGGGAAAATGTTTTGTGTAACTCTCAAAAATTGTAGCATCGTAAGAGTAGTTAGAAGAAACATGCATAGGGAAAGACTGGGGCATTAAGAAGATTTGGGGAAAGTGGGGGCAAAGAAAGGGAAAGGGAGGGGGGAACCATCGATAACACTAAGATTTACTTCAAGAAATACGGGGGACTTAATAGAATAATCTTTCCCATATAAAGATACACACGGGAAGGGGAGGGGAAGAACTCTCATATGAGAAGGAGAGGAATAGAGCGTGAATTGGAATTACTTAAACCTTACTCTCAGTGAAATCAAATCTGAGAGGGAAGATCATCTAGATCCAGTGGGATCCTGAATTCTATCTTATCCATTAGGGCAAGAAAGAAAGGAAAATTAAGGAGGGGGAGGGGGGAGCGAGTATAAAAAGGGAGGGAAAGAGAGGGGGGAGGGGAAGGGAGCATAAAAATGGAGGGGCTAGAAAGGGAAGCATCTCAAGGGAGGGGACTAGGGGGACTGACCTAAAGTAAATCACTGGTTCAAAAGGAGATAGCTAAAGAAGAAAGGTCAGAACTAGGGGAAGATATCAAAATGCCAGTAAATCCACAAGTGACAATCATAACTTTGAACGTGAATGGGATGAACTCACCCATAAAATGTAGACAAATAGCAGATTGAATTAGAACCCAAAACCCTACCATTTGTTGTCTTCAAGAAACACATATGAGGCAGGTTGACACTCACAAAGTTAGAATTAAAGGTTGGAGTAAGACCTTTTGGGCCTCAACCGATAGAAAGAAGGCAGGAGTTGCAATCATGATATCTGACAAAGCCAAAGCAAAAATAGACCTGATCAAAAAGGATAGGGAAGTAAATATATTCTGTTAAAAGGGAGTATAGACAATGAGGAAATATCACTAATCAACATGTATGCACCAAATGGTATAGCATCCAAATTTTTAATAGAGAAACTAGGAGAATTGAAGGATGAAATAGACAGTAAAACCATATTAGTGGGAGACTTGAACCAACCACTATCAAATTTAGATAAATCAAACAAAAAATAAACAAAAAAGAGGTGAATGAAATCTTAGAAAAGTTAGAGTTAATAGACATATGGAGAAAAATAAATAGGGACAAAAAGGAATACACCTTCTTTTCAGCACCACATGGCACATTCACAAAAATAGATCATACACTAGGTCACAGAAACATGGCATACAAATGCAGAAAAGCAGAAATAATAAATGCAGCCTTTTCAGATCACAAGGCAATAAAAATATTGATTGATAAGGGTACATGGAGAGCCAAATCAAAAATTAATTGGAAATTAAATAATATGATACTCCAAAATCAGATAGAGAAGAAATCATAGAAACAATTAATAATTTCATTGAAGAAAATGACAACGGCGAGACATCCTTTCAAACCTTATGGGATGCAGCCAAGGCAGTCTTTAGAGGAAAATTCATATCCCTGAGTGCATATATTAACAAATTAGGGAGGGAAGAGATCAAGGAATTGGAAATGCAAATCAAAAAACTCGAAAGTGATCAAATTAAAAAAGCCCAGCAGAAAACCAAACTAGAAATCCTAAAAATTAAGGGAGAAATTAATAAAATCAAAAGGGATAGAACTATTGATTTAATAAATAAGACAAGAAGCTGGTAGTTTGAAAAAACAAACAAAATAGACAAAGTACTGGTCAATCTAATTTAAAAAAGGAAAGAAGAAAAGCAAATTAACAGCATCAAAGATGAAAAAGGGGACATCACCTCCAATGAAGAGGAAATTAAGGCAATCATTAAAAATTACTTTGCCCAATTATATGGCAATAAATACACCAATTTACGTGATATGGATGAATATATACAAAAATACAAACTGCCTAGGCTAACAGAAGAAGAAATAGAATTCTTAAATAATCCCATATCAGAAAATGAAATCCAACAAGCCATCAAAGAACTTCCTAAGAAAAAATCCCCAGGGCCCGACGGATTCACAAGTGAATTCTATCAAACATTCAGAGAACAGTTAACCCCAATACTATACAAACTATCTGACATAATAAACAAAGAGGGAGTTCTACCAAACTCCTTTTATGACACAAACATGGTACTGATTCCAAAACCAGGCAGGTCAAAAACAGAGAAAGAAAACTATAGACCAATCTCCCTAATGAATATAGATGCAAAAATCTTAAATAGGATACTAGCAAAAAGACTCCAGCAAGTGATCAGAAGGGTCATCCACCATGATCAAGTAGGATTTATAACAGGGATGCAGGGCTAGTTCAACATTAGGAAAACTATCTACATAATTGACCACATCAACAAGCAAACCAACAAGAACCACATGATTATTTCAATAGATGCAGAAAAAGCCTTTGATAAAATACAACACCCATTCCTACTAAAAACACTAGAAAGCATAGGAATAGAAGGGTCATTCCTAAAAATAATAAACAGTATATATCTAAAACCATCAACTAATATCATCTGCAATGGGGATAAACTAGATGCATTCCCAATAAGATCAGGAGTGAAACAAGGATGCCCATTATCACCTCTACTATTTGACATTGTACTAGAAACACTAGCAGTAGCAATTAGAGAAGATAAAGGAATTGAAAGCATCAAAATAGGCAAGGAGGAGACCAAATTATCACTCTTTGCAGATGACATGATGGTCTACTTAATCAACAACTTTAGCAGAGTTGCAGGATACAAAATAAACCCAAATAAGTCATCAGCATTTCTATATAATTCCAACACAGCTCAGCAGCAAGAACTAGAAATCCCATTCCAAATTACCTTAGACAAAATAAAATACTTAGTAATCTATCTCCCGAGACAAACACAGGAACTATATGAACACAACTATAAAACACTTTCCACACAACTAAAACTAGACTTGAACAATTGGAAGAACATTAACTGCTCATGGGTAGGACGATCCAATATAATAAAAATGACCATCTTACCCAAACTCATCTATCTATTTAGGGCCATACCCATGGAACTTCCAAAAAATTTTTTTACTGATTTAGAAAAAAACATAACAAAGTTCATTTGGAAGAACAAAAGATCAAGGATATCCAGGGAAATAATGAAAAAAATACAAAGGAAGGGGGCCATGCAGTCCCAGATGTCAGACTATATTATTTTTTTTAAAATATATTTTATTTGATCATTTCCAAGCATTATTCGTTAAAGACATAGATCATTTTCTTTTCCTCCCCCCCATAGCCGACGCGCAAGTCCACTGGGCATTAGATGTTTTCTTGATTTGAACCCATTGCTTTGTTGATAGTATTTGCATTAGAGTGTTCATTTAGAGTCTATCCTCTGTCATGTCCCCTCAACCTCTGTATTCAGTCAGTTGCTTTTTCTCGGTGTTTCCACTCCCATAGTTTATCCTTTGCTTATGAATGGTGTTTTTTTCTCCTGGATCCCTGCAAGTTGTTCAGGGACATTACACCACCACTAATGGAGAAGTCCATTACGTTCGATTATACCACAGTATATTGGTCTCTGTGTACAATGTTCTCCTGGTTCTGCTCCTCTCGCTCTGCATCACTTCCTGGAGGTTGTTCCAGTCTCCATGGAACTTCTCCACTTTATTATTCCTTTTAGCACAATAGTACTCCATCACCAACATATACCACAGTTTGTTCAGCCATTCCCCAATTGATGGGCATCCCCTCGTTTTCCAGTTTTGGGCCACCACAAAGAGCGCAGCTATGAATATTTTTGTACAAGTCTTTGTGTCCATTATCTCTTTGGGGTACAGACCCAGCAGTGCTATGGCTGGGTCAAAGGGTAGATATTCTTTTGTTGCCCTTTGGGCATAGTTCCAAATTGCCCTCCAGAATGGTTGGATCAATTCACAACTCCACCAGCAATGAATTAATGTCCCTACTTTGCCACATCCCCTCCAGCATTCATTACTTTCCTCTGCTGTAATGTTAGCCAATCTGCTAGGTGTGAGGTGATACCTCAGAGTTGTTTTGATTTGCATCTCTCTGATTATAAGAGATGTAGAGCACTTCTTCATGTGCTTGTTAATAGTTTTGATTTCTTTATCTGAGAACTGCCTATCCATTTCCCTTGCCCATTTATCAATTGGAGAATGGCTTGATTTTTTGTACAATTGATTTAGCTCATTATAAATATGAGTAATTAAACCTTTGTCAGAGGTTTCTATAAAGATTTTTTCCCAATTTGTTGTTTCCCTTCTGATTTTAGTTATATTGGTTTTGTTTGTACAAAAGCTTTTTAGTTTGATGTAGTCAAAATTATTTATTTTACATTTTGTGATTCTTTCTATATCTTGCTTGGTTTTAAAGCCTTTCCCCTCCCAAAGGTCTGACATGTATACTATTCTGTGTTTACCCAATTTACTTATGGTTTCCTTCTTTATGTTTAATTCACTCACCCATTTTGAATTTATCTTGGTGTAGGGTGTGAGGTGTTGATCTATTCCTAGTCTCTCCCACACTGTCTTCCAATTTTCCCAGCAGTTTTTATTGAATAGTGGATTTTTGTCCCAAAAGCTGGGATCTTTGGGTTTATCATATACTGTCTTGCTGAGGTCGCTTTCCCCCAGTCTATTCCACTGATCTTCCTTTCTGTTTCTTAGCCAGTACCAAATTGTTTTGATGACTGCTGCTTTGTAATATAGTTTTAGGTCAGGGACTGCAAGGCCCCCATCGTATGTGTTTTTTTTCATTATTTCCCTGGATATCCTTGATCTTTTGTTCTTCCAAATGAACTTTGTTATGGTTTTTTCTAAATCAGTGAAGAAGTATTTTGGTAGTTCAATGGGTATGGCACTAAATAGATAAATAAGTTTGGGTAGGATGGTCATTTTTATTATATTGGCTCGTCCTATCCATGAGCAGTTAATGTTTTTCCATTTGTTCAGGTCTAGTTTTAGTTGTGTGGCGAGTGTTTTGTAGTTGTGTTCATATAGTTCCTGTGTTTGTCTTGGGAGATATCCTAGGTATTTTATTTTGTCTAAGGTGATTTTGAATGGGATTTCTCTTTCTAGTTCTTGCTGCTGAGCTGTGTTGGAGATATATAGAAAAGCTGATGATTTATGTGGGTTTATTTTGTATCCTGCAACTTTGCTAAAGTTGTTGATTATTTCAATTAGCTTTTTGGTTGAATCTCTAGGATTCTTTAAGTAGACCATCATGTCATCCGCAAAGAGTGATAACTTGGTCTCCTCCTTGCCTATTTTGATGCTTTCAATTCCTTTATCTTCTCTAATTGCTACTGCTAGTGTTTCTAGTACAATGTCAAATAGTAGAGGTGATAATGGGCATCCTTGTTTCACTCCTGATCTTATTGGGAATGCATCTAGTTTATCCCCATTGCAGATGATATTAGCTGTTGGTTTTAGATATATACTGTTTATTATTTTTAGGAATGACCCTTCTATTCCTATGCTTTCTAGTGTTTTTAATAGGAATGGGTGTTGTATTTTATCAAAGGCTTTTTCTGCATCTATTGAGATAATCATGTGGTTCTTGCTAGTTTGCTTGTTGATGTGGTCAATTATGTGGATGGTTTTCCTAATGTTGAACCAGCCCTGCATCCCTGGTATGAATCCTACTTGATCATGGTGAATAATCCTTCTGATCACTTGCTGGAGTCTTTTTGCTAGTATCCTATTTAAGATTTTTGCATCTATATTCATTAGGGAGATTGGTCTATAGTTTTCTTTCTCTGTTTTTGACCTGCCTGGTTTTGGAATCAGTACCATGTTTGTGTCGTAAAAGGAGTTTGGTAGAACTCCCTCTTTGATTATTATGTCAAATAGTTTGTATATTACTGGGATTAACTGTTCTCTGAATGTTTGATAGAATTCACAGGTGAATCCATCAGGCCCTGGGGATTTTTTCTTAGGAAGTTCTTTGATGGCTTGATGGATTTCAATTTCTGATATGGGATTATTTAAGAATTCTATTTCCTCTTCTGTTAGTCTAGGCAGTTTGTATTTTTGTATATATTCATCCATTTCTCCTAAATTGGTGTATTTATTGCCATATAATTGGGCAAAGTAATTTCTAATGATTGCCTTAATTTCCTCCTCATTGGAGGTGCTGTCCCCCTTTTCATCTTTAATGCTGTGAATTTGCTTTTCTTCCTTCCTTTTTTTAATTAGATTGACCAGTACTTTGTCTATTTTGTTTGTTTTTTCAAAGTACCAGCTTCTTGTCTTATTTATTAAATCAATAGTTCTATCACTTTCGATTTTATTAATTTCTCCCTTAATTTTTAGGATTTCTAATTTGGTTTTCTGCTGGGGGTTTTTAATTTGATCGCTTTCGAGTTTTTTCAATTGCATTTCCAATTGATTGATCTCTGCTCTCCCTAGTTTGTTGATATATGCACTCAGGGATATGAATTTACCTCTGATTACCGCTTTGGCTGCATCCCAAAAGGTTTGAAAGGATGTCTCGCCATTGTCATTTTCCTCGATGAAATTATTAATTGTTTCTATGATTTCTTCTTTAACTAAACGGTTTTGGAGTATCATATTGTTTAATTTCCAATTGGTTTTAGATTTGGTTTTCCATGTACCATTACTAATCATTATTTTTATTCCCTTGTGATCTGAGAAGGCTGCATTCATTATTTCTGCTTTTTTGCATTTGTGTGCTATGTTTCTGTGACCTAATGTATGGTCAATTTTTGTGAATGTGCCATGTGGTGCTGAGAAGAAGGTGTATTCCTTTTTATCCCTATTTATTTTTCTCCATATGTCTATTAATTCTAATTTTTCTAAGATTTCATTCACTTCTTTTACCTCTTTCTTATTTATTTTTTGATTTGATTTATCTAAGTTTGATAATGGTTGGTTTAAGTCTCCCACTAGTAAGGTTTTATTGTCTATTTCTTCCTTCAATTCTCCTAGTTTCTCCATTAGAAATTTGGGTGCTATATTATTTGGTGCATACATGTTGATTAATGATATTTCCTTGTTGTCTAGAGTCCCTTTTAACAAAATATAATTACCTTCCCTATCCCTTTTGATCAGGTCTATTTTTGCATTGGCTTTATCAGATATCATGATTACCACTCCTGCCTTCTTTCTATCAGTTGAGGCCCAGAAGGTCTTACTCCATCCTTTAATTCTGACCTTGTGGGTGTCAACCCGCCTCATGTGTGTTTCTTGAAGACAACATATGGTAGGGTTTTGGATTCTAATCCATTCTGCTATTTGTCTACGTTTTATGGGTGAGTTCATCCCATTCACGTTCAAAGTTATGATTGTCATTTGTGGACTCCCTGGCATTTTGATTGCCTTCCCTAATTCTAACCTTTTCTTCTTCGGCTCTACCTTTTAGTCCAGTGATTTACTTTGAATCAGTGCCCCTTGTCCCCTCCCTTGATGTTTCCCTTTTTAGTCCCTCCGTTTTTCTTCCCTCCCCCTCCCCCCTCTCTTTCCCTCCCTTTTTGTTCTCCCTCTCCCCCTCCCCCCCTTGGTTTTCCCTTCTCCTTACCCTTGTTGGGTAAGATAGAATTCAAGATCCCAATGTATCTGGATGTTTTTCCCTCTCAGAGTTGATTTCCCTGAGATTGAGGTTTAAGTAACCCCCCCCCCCCTCTCTTCCTCTCCTTCTTATAGGAGTTTTCTTCCCCTCCCCTTCCCATGTGAATCTTTGTGTGAGAACCATTATTCTATTTGGTCTTTCTTAACCCCCTATTTATACATTACATTTTCCCCACATGTTAGTATACATAGATTGATATAAATGTAGTCCTTATAGAAGAGAGTTTGAGTAAAAGAAGAAGATAACATTTTTCCCCTTTCCTTAATATTTACCTTTTCAGGTATTCCTTGCTCTTTGATTTTCGGTATCAAACTTTCCTCAGAGCTCTGGTCTTTTCTTTGCAAAAAGTTGGAAGTCTTCTATTTTGTTGAATGCCCATACTTTCCCCTGGAAGTATATAGTCAGTTTTGCTGGGTAGCTGATTCTTGGTTGGAGACCCAGCTCTCTTGCCTTTCTGAAGATCATGTTCCATGCCTTACGATCATTCAGAGTAGAACTTGCAAGGTCTTGTGTGACCCTGATTGGCATTCCTTTATATCTAAATTGTCTTTTTCTGGCTTCCTGTAGGATTTTTTCTTTTGTTTGATAGCTTTGGAATTTGGCAATTACATTCCTGGGAGTTGTCTTTTGGGGGTTTAGTGTAGAAGGTGTTCTGTGAGCTCTGTCAGTGGCTGTATTGCCCCCTTGTTCTAGAATCTCTGGGCAATTTTCTTTGATTATATCTTGTATCACCATGTCCAGTTTGGTGTTTATTTCTGGCTTTTCTGGGAGTCCGATTATTCTTAAATTTTCTCTTCTCCCTCTATTTTCCAGATCTATCACCTTGTCGGTGAGATATTTTATGTTCTCTTCTAATTTCTTGGTGTTTTGGCTTTGCTTTATTAGTTCTTGCTTTAAAGCCTGGTTTTCTTTTACAGTTTGGTCAAACTGGTTTTGTAGATGCATGAATTTCTTTTGCATTATTTCCCACTTTTCCTCCCAGAGGGCTTCCATCTTTTTGGTCATTTCTGATTCAAATTCTTCATGGGTTTGTGGAGAGTTTCTATTTCCTTTGGAAGATTTTGGAGAATTTTCTTGTATATCTTCTTCTATCTGCTCTGTATTTTGTATTTTGGCTCCATAGAATGTGTCCAAAGTCGCCCCTTTCTTCTTATTTTTCTTGGTATTTTGGGGCTTCTGTGCTTCTGTGGAGTTTGTCATCTCTGAATGTGGAGGATTAGCTTTTCTTATCTCTGTCTGGTGATCAGAGGCTTTAGTCCTGGGCAGATGTTGGTTCTATGAGCTTTCCCTGGGTTAAACTGAATATGCCTCACTGGAACTGGAATGGAAGGGTCGGACCACAAGGCCACACTCTCCCCCCGGCTCGCTTTCCGGAAGTTGCCTTCAGAATCGCTGGCCGTGAGGCTGTTTTGTCGGCCTGCGGGGGGATGGGCTGCAGCTTCCCCAAGCTCCGAGGGCAAGGACTTTCACTGAGACTTGGATAGCAGGATCCAGCCCGTGAGGCTGTCTTGCCCGCCCTGAGGGTTGCTGTTGTTTCGACCAGCTCTTTGCAGTGGAAGCCCCAGGCAGTAACTTTCACCGGGACTCAGGTAGAAGGCCCTGAGGGTTGTTGTTCTGAGGACCCTGCTCTCTGAGCCCGGCCGGGCTGCGGCTTCCGGGAGCCTTGGACTCTGCGCTCCTACCCCTGAGGTCCGAGTGATCTCGGGTTCTGGCTTTTGAGGGGAGCCGTACCTTTTGAACCAGGTCCAGGTCCAGGAGGAGGGTTCCCAGGGTCTGTGCTGTTGATCTTTTTGAATTTCGGCGCCTTAGGAGCTTATAGTTTGAGATCGGTCGGGAAGGGTTTTCCGGAGATCTGAACTTTAGCTTTCTCTAAGCCGCCATCTTAACCGGAAGTCGTCAGACTATATTATAAAGCAGCGGTCATCAAAACAATTTGGTACTGGCTAAGAGACAGAAAGAAGGATCAGTGGAATAGACTGGGGGCAAGCGACCTCAGCAAGACAGTATATGACAAACCCAAAGATTCTAGCTTTTGGGACAAAAATCCACTATTTCATAAAAACTGCCATGAAAATTGGAGGACAGTGTGGGAAAGATTAGGTTTAGATCAACACCTCACACCCTACACCAAGACAAATTCAAAATGGGTGAATGACTTGAACATAAAGAAGGAAACTATAAGAAAATTAGGCGAACATAGAATAGCATACATGTCAGACCTTTGGAAAGGGAAAGACTTCAAAACCAAGCAAGAATTAGAAAGAGTTACAAAATGCAAAATAAATAATCCGGAATACATCAAATTAAAAAGTTTTTGTACAAACAAAACCAATGAAACCAAAATCAGAAGGGTAGCAACAAATTGGGAAACAATCTTCATAAAAACCTCTGACAAAGGTTTAATTACTCAAATTTACAAAGAACTAAATCAATTGTTCAAAAAATCAAGCCATTCTCCAATTGATAAATGAGCAAGGGACATGAACAGGCAGTTCTCAGCTAAAGAAATCAAAACTATTTATAAGCACATGAAAAAGTGTTCTACATCTCTTATAATCAGAGAGATGCAAATCAAAACAACTCTGAGGTATCACCTCACACCTAGCAGATTGGCTAACATGACAGCTATGGAAAGTAATGAATGCTGGAGGGGATGTGGCAAAGTGGGGACACTAATTCATTGCTGGTGGAGTTGTGAATTGATCTAGCTATTCAGGCAATTTGGAACTATGCCCAAAGGGTGATAAAAGACTGTCTGCCCTTTGATCCAGCTATAGCACTGCTGGGCTTGTACCCCAAAGAGATAATAAGGAAAAAGACTTGTACAAGAATATTCATAGCTGCGCTCTTTGTGGTGGCAAAAAATTGGAAAATGAGGGGATGCCCTTCAATTGGGGAATGGCTGAACAAATTGTGGTATATGTTGGTGATGGAATACTATTGTGCTAAAAGGAATAATAAAGTAGAGGAATTCCATGGAGACTGGAACAAGCTCCAGGAAATGATGTAGAGCGAAAGGAGCAGAACCAGGAAAACATAGTACACAGAGACTGATACACTGTGGTACAATCGAAGGTGATGGACTTCTCCATTAGTGGCAATGCAATGTTCCTGAACAATCTGCAGGGATCTAAAAAATACTATCCACAAACAGAGGATAAACTGTGGGAGTAAAAACACCGATGAAAAGCAACTGCTTGACTACAGGGGATGAGGGGATATGACTGAGGAGAGACTCTAAATGAATACTCTAATGCAAATACCAATAACCGGGAAATGGGTTCGAGTCAAGAACACATGTGATAACCAGTGGAATCGTGCGTCGGCTATGGGAGAGGGAAAGGTGGTGGGAGGGGTGCGGGGAGGAAAAGAAAATGATCTTTGTTTCCAGTGAATAATGTTTGGAAATGACCAAATAAAATGTTTAAAATTAATAAATAAATAAAATAAAAAAAGTTATTAGAATGTATTCTTCCACTCAAGTCCTTTTCTGATTCTTCATCATAGAAGTTTTTCCAGGAACTTTGACTTAGGGGTTCTTCTTGGCTCTCTCCTAAACTAAGTAAACAGAGCACAAGTGTTAACTGTAAAAGCTTTTAGTATTGGCACGGTAATGTCCAATATCCTTAGCTCCAGACCAATTCAAGTATTCAGTAGAAAGTTGGTCATAGAGTGATGATCAACTCCAAAGACTGTCTACTGAAGCATAGAGAAGTTATGAGCTGCATTGAAATATGTACCCACCCCCCCCAATGAATTATGAATCTCTGGAGGTCAAAAGGGTAATTAATGCCTTAATTTCTAGCTAAGAAGAATCTTTTTATTTGTCCCCTAAACTGCATGAAGTAGCCAGATGCTGTTGTGAAATTTTCAGGCAACTGAGGTATGGATGATAATGAATTTTACAGCATCACTAAATAAGTTATTAAACAGTGGCTAAACCTGATCCAAGTAATCGTCTTATTAATTGTTGGGTTAATGATACTATTTTTGCACCTACAAAATCTTACATTAAAAACTCTTTATTAGATCATTGGCTTTACTTTCAAGATGCTTTTTCTTTAAAAATCCCAAGATATAGAACAAATCAGTAAGATTCCATTATTACAGGTTAAACAAATATGTCCTCCATGAGAAGAAAAAACGTCAAATGTGTGATACAAAAGTATCTTAAAGCTTCAGTTGTGGAATTGGAGAGGATGATGACTTAGTAGTCCATCTATCTCCAGAAAGTTGGTAACTGATATAGAAGAAACTGTGTTGGACTCAAATCACTCTTAGTTATGTAGTGTAGCAAAGCTTAAATACAAAGTACTCTCAGCAAAATAACCTAATGAATATGATAACTTTATCAAATATATTTATCAAGCTCAAAAGGCAAAGCCAATATGGTGGAGAAGAGTCAAGGCTCATCTGATCTCTATGAAATTACCCTCCACTAAACTAAGATATAATGCTTCAGAAAGAATTCTGGAGCAGCACAGCTCACAAAGAGAAAGCATGAAGCAATTTTCCAGCCTAAAACAACTTAGAAGGCTGGTGTCCATCTAGTCTAGAAGATCTAGTCCATCAGGGAAGAAGTAGAGCAGGCCTCACCATAGCAATAAGCCCTCGGCATAGTTAAAACAGCAGTCAAGACTTCCCAAACTCTCAGCCACAGACAGTAACAGAGGTTGGACAACTGTTTGGAAGGAGAATGCAGAGGTCTCTTTGCTGGCTCTAAGTACAAGACTCTTGTTGCATTGCCCAAATGCAGATCCAGGTAGCAGTCCTGGGGCGAAGTTTCAGGGTGAGGAGGAATACTAGCATACATCAGAAATGTGGCCATCAAACCTCAATTCATCTCTTTGCAACTTCTAGTGATTGCTTTTGATGGGGTCTTCTGGGACCAAACAAAGCAAGTCTAATCCTTCCTCCATAGGAGAGTTCTTCTAATACTTAAAAAAAGCTATCATGTCACCCTAGTCTTCTCTTTACCAGACTAAAAACATCCCCAAATCCCCAGTTCCTTCAACCAGTCTTCATATAATATGGATTCAAGGCTCTTTACTACCCAGATTTCCCTCCTGCATACCATTCAGCTTCATAGTATTCTTCTTCAACTAAGAAACCATTTCCTGAAGAAGTAAGTAAATGGCAAACCACTCCATCATCTTTGCCAAGAAAACCTCAAATGGGATCATGAAGAGTCAGAACCAACTAATCTACTAAACAACAATGAAAAGAGGCAAAGTAATACATGTTTGTGTAAGAGATTTCTATAAAGGATCTTCATGCTTTGGCAATCCTTTCGGGCCTAGAGACCCTCTCTTGTTAAAATAGAAAGCCTCTGGAATCCACATATTAAAAGCTCAGGAGCTTCTTGTATCAGAACATTATGCATAATCTGAGCAGCACACAAGGTTTGAAAAGGGAAGATTACAAAAGAGCTTCTAGGCAGGAGTTGATGGGATACAGAAAGGTACAAATAGTAGAGAAAAAAAGAAAATGCAAGAGGAAAATAAAATGGTAAAAGAAAGAAGCACTAGTGGTATCAAAAGAAAGTAATGTAGGGTGGTGAAAGGACTTTCTGCTCAAATTACTCTTGTTGTTTAACTTACACTCTTTGGGGAAAATAAATACCTTTTTTACTTTAAATGATATTATATAATTAAATTCTGAAGAGTATTGGAGGTTTCACAGGAAAACTAGGGCCCATGAACAGTGGATTTGAATAGATGACAAACCAGTCAGATTCTAAGAACCTTGCCACCTTGGGATAATGGAATACCACATACACATGGAGATCTACTAGTGAACAAATGAGGAGGAAGATGCAACACCAAGCTCAGAGAACAACTAGCAGTTCAATTTAGCTAGAATGTAGGCTACACAATAGGATGAAATAAGTCTGCAAAGGTGGGGTCAGATTATGGAGAGCCTTAAATGTGCAACTTCCTTCAGTTATTTTTAGTCATGTCTTCATGACCCCATTTGGGGTTTTCTTAGCAGAGATACTGGAATGGTTTATTTACCATTTCCTTCTGCAGTTCATTTTACATTTGAGGAAATTGAGGCAAACAGGGTTAAATGACTTTCTCAGAGTCACATAACTAGTAAATATCTGAGATGTGATTTGAACTCATGAAGATGAGTATTCCTAACTCAGGGTATAAGAGGGAGTCCCTAAAGATTTTAAGCAGGGGAGTAACATGAGACATACTGTGCCTTAGAACAATCATCTGGGCCAGTGTTTGGAGAATGGATCAGAGAGGAAGTAGACTTCAAACTAGGACACTACAAGGTGATGAACCCTGAAGGAGGGTGCTAGCAATATGAGAGGAGAGGAAGGAGATGGATGTAAGAAATGGCATAGCATAGTAGAATTGGCAAACCCCAGTCTTCTTTAGACACAGTGGAGGGAAAAGGCAGAAAGGGGTATGAAAAATAAGAGTTAAGATTACCCTAACTTAACTTGAACTCAGTCCAACTTTGTGAAAGGAAGATGAACCAAATAACATATTGAATTCCCTTCTGGCTTGAATTTCTAGGAAAGATATCTGCCCAAGTACTATCCATCCCACACAGGGCTACCTCACTTTTCTCCCCTTTGAAACCAGATCTGTAAAGAGCATGAGTTCCTATTTCACTCAATCATTTCACACCCACCTCCACACATTAAATTCTAAATTGATCCCTCTTACCCATCTGTCTTCCTCTTCTTTAAAATCATAGACCTTGTTTACTTTTTTCCCCTCTGTCAGATTATAGCAATAGCTGAGGTGTCTGGGCCCCAATTTCATCTTCACCTCTCCTGCCATTCCTTTTCATGTTTTTGCCTCTTCTGGCCCTTTCTACTTATCTTTACATTTTAAGTCTGTGGAAAAGTTAATGATACTGAAGCAACACAGTTCTGTTTAGGGTCAGTTCTTCAGACATTTCAGGGATCTTTTTGGTGATCACCAATAAGATACTTGGAGAGCTGATGCCTGATAAGGTATCAGGCAATTTTTCCTTAAGAGATTAAGGGTTACTAGTAAGCACATGAAAAGTAGGAATATTCTTAGGTCAAAATAAATATATAAAGGTATCAAAATGACCTTTATATATTTATGACATATTCTTTTACTACAAGCCTAAAGATAAAGCAGTGTCTTCCATAAAATAATAGAAATGGATTACATGTAATATCTGTCCAAAGAGTGTTACATTGTTTAGAAGAAAGATTCTTGACCTAATGGCCATGAACTTTTAAGAGATATTTTGTTACATTTACCTATGTAACCCTGGGCAAGTCACTGAACCCCCATTGCCTAGCCCTTGGTGCTCTTCTGCCTTGGAACTGATAACCTAGTACTAATTGTAAGATTGAAGGTAAGTGTTTTTATTAAATATTTTTATTTCAGCATTTCAAGATCATTGGTATGATTTGTATGCCAATGTTTTGTATTTCATGCATTTAAGTGTTTCTCTAAAGAGGGGTATTCCACCACACTGCCAGAGGGGTCTATGACACAAAAATAGGTTAGGATCCCCTGTCTGAAAGGAAAAAAAGAAATATGGAAGAAAGGAAGGCCCAGATAGTATTTGTTTGAAAAGGATCCAAGTAGGTGTTTGAAAGGACTTCAAACTCCATATACATCAGTAGTGTGATACAGGTTCCATTTTGATTAATCTGAGACTGCATTAAGAAAAACATACAATCTGGGACCAGAGAGGTGATAGTTCTTATATCCTTTATCTTGTTCTAATCATATCTAAAGCATAATGTTGAGTTCTTGGTGCTATACTTTAAAAGAAGTGTTGATAACCTAGAGAATACTTAGAAGGACAACCAAGATGGCTCATGGCTTCAAGACGATTAAACAATTTAAGGAAATGGGGATGTATAACCTGGAAACAAAAAAGTAGAAGGGATGCTATGCTCATAATTAAAAAGCTAATGGGCTCTCATGTGGAGGAGTCATTCTGCTTTTTGAGGTTCCCAATGCAGAACCAGGAGCAATGAGTGAAAATTGTCAAGGGGCAGATTTAGGCTTGCTATGCGGATAACTTCCTAATTTAGGGCTATCCTCAAGTGTCAGATGAAAATAATGGATTTCCCCTTGCTAGGAGTCTTCCAGGAAAAGCTGCATCAACTTTTGGGAATGTTGCAGAGACTACACTCGTTCATGTATACTAGATGGGACTTGAAGCCCCTTCCAACCCTGAAATTCTTTAATCCTGTGAATAGTCAACATATGTTAAAAAAAAAAAAAGCTTTGAATCTGAGCTTAATAAGAGGGCCAGATTCCTTCAGTTTTGCCTATGCCTCATAGGGAAGAGTTTGGCCAGCACCCACTCCTGAAAGAGAGATAGAGATATTGAGACAAACAAACAAACAAAAATGGGCAAAGAGGCAGAGTACATACAGAGGCTTCCTACTTCAGTTTATAGAAATGGAAAGTTACTGCACTAAGAAGGATGCATAAAAATGAGTACCCTTCCCTCACCCAGCAACAAGACAAGCTGACTTCCAGGCTTTTAGCTATGGTTCATTAAGCCATTTTCTTACCCCTTTCTCCATAAAGAAAATATTCTGCCTAAATGGTTCCAAAATAAATTGAAACAGTCCTGAAAAAAATTTTTTAAATCCTTGAAATTTATTCCTTAGACTAGTTATATTTGTACCAAATTAGCACAGAACTAACTTGGTTGATGGAAGAATTTTCCCATGAGGTGGAATTTTCCATTGGTCAGATTGGAGGTTAACAAGTGTGACAATATGAAATGTAATTAGCATAGTCAATGGTCTATATTGTCAGTCTTCCAGATAGAATGAAATTAAGTCTGTGAAAAAGTGGAAGAATCTTTCCTCTTTCACTGGTCAGGGTACAGTTCCAATATACTATTTGAATGTTGCTAACATGATTTCTCTAGTTTGGAGAGTTTTATTCTGATACTTTAAAACAAAATTAACCTTCTTGACAAGCAAGTATCATGTAAGGATTATGAGAAAGCACTAGGAGGTATGGTAAAGAGTCGTGATCTTGGAGTGAGAACAGTATTCCAAGACCTGGCTTATTAAGCCATGTACCCCTAGGCAAGTCTCCTTTTCCTCTGGACATTATTTGGATTAACTACCTCTTGGGTTTTTATGAGGGTCATATGGGAAGACAGATGTAAGGTGTTTTGTTACAGAGATGTCGTATACATGGCGTCTCAAAAGTCTCAATGCAGTTTTAAGGTATTAAAGCTTAAGCTTATTTAGCTCTTATACCTTAAAACTGCACTATGACTATTGGGACTGTTAAATTTTATTGTTTTGGACTTAATATTTAATTAGATGGTTTAAATTGGTGATCTCCAGGGATTTAATGTCTAAATCCCCAAATGAATTATTAAGGTAAAATGTAATTTATGATAGTTTTATTTACAATAGAGGGAAGACATTAAGGAATGAGAGAGAGAAAACTCCAGCTTCCTCTGAGCCAGGTAGAAATTCTAAGGCCCTAATCAGGGAAAAGAGTCTCAAGACAATGGGCCTTTCTTGGAGGTTTATACCTCCGAGAAACGCAGGGTTACTAAGTCAGCATTTCACTCACCAACAGTGACCATCTAAAAAGAAAGCAGTATGAGGTCTCCTGTATGAGCTCCTCCAGGGGTCCAGTTCCACAACCAAGTGTCTTCACTACAAGTCTGAGTGTCTGTCTTCCAGTCATTCCTCCAGTGAGAGTTTTTCAATCTAAGTGAAGTCTCAAATATTGAATTTTTTTTCTTCTGGCCTCTGGTCCTCTTTTTTTTATTATTTGAATTAGTTTATTTAGTAAATTTAGAACATTATTCCTTGGTTACAATAATCACATTATTTCCCTCCCTCCCCACCTCCCACCCTTTCCACAGCAAATGCGCAATTTCCTTGGGTATTACTTGTGTCCTTGATAAGAACCTATTTCCATGGTGTTGAGGTTTGCACTAGGATGCTCATTTAGTCCACATCCCCAACCATATCAACTTCGATCCATGTATTCAAGCAGTTGTTTTCCTTCGGTGTTTTTACTCCCACGGTGTTTCCCCGGAATGTGGATAGTGGTTTTTCTCATAGATTCCTCCAAGTTGTTCAGGATCACTGCATTGCCACTAATGGTGAAGTCCATTACATTTGATTGTACCACAGTGTATCAATCTCTGTGTATAATGTTTTCCTGGTTCTGCTCCTCTCACTCGGCATCAATTCTTGGAGGTTATTCCAGTTTCCATGGAATTTGTCCACTTTATTATTACTTTGAGCACAATAATATTCCATCACCAACATATACCACAATTTGTTCAGCCATTCCCCAATTGAAGGGCATCCCCTCATTTTCCAATTTTTTGCCACCACAAAAAGCGCAGCTATGAATATTCTTGTACAAGTCTTTTTCCTTATTATCTCTTTGGGGTTCAAACCCAGCAGTGCTATGGCTGGATCAAAGGGCAGACAGTCTTTTATCGCCCTTTGGGCATAGTTCTAAATTGCCCTCCAGAATGGTTGGATCAATTCACAACTCCACCAGCAATGAATTAGTGTCCCCACTTTGCCACATTCCCTCCAGCATTCATTACTTTCCTTTGCTGTCATGTTAGTCAATCTACTAGGTGTGAGTTGATTCCTAAGAGTTGTTTTGATTTGCATTTCTCTGATTATAAGAGATTTAGAACACTTTTTCATGTGCTTTTTAATAGTTTTGATTTGAATAGGCTGAAAACTGCCTATTCATGTCCCTTGCCCATTTATTAATTAGAGAATGGATTGACTTTTTGTACAATTGCTTTAGCTCTTTATAAATTTGAGTAATTAAACCTTTGTCAGAGGTTTGTAATGAAGATTGTTTTCCAATTTGTTGCTTCCCTTCTAATTTTAGTTGCATTAGTTTTGTTTGTACAAAAAATTTTTAATTTGATGTAATCAAAATTATTGATTTTACATTTTGTGATTTTTTTCTAGCTCTTGCTTGGTTTTAAAGTCTTTCCTTTACCATAGATCGGACAAGTATACTATTCTGTGTTCTCCTAATTTGCTTATAGTTTCCTTCTTTATATTCAGGTCATTCACCCATTCTGAGTTTATCTTGGTGTAGGGTGTGAGATGTTGATCCAAACCTAATCTCTCCCATACTGTCTTCCAATTTTCCCAGTAGTTTTGATCAAAAAGTGGGTTTTGGTCCCAAAAACTGGGATCTTTGGGCTTATCATAGACTGTCTTGATGAGGTCACTTACCCAAGTCTATTCCACTGATCCTCTTTTCTGTCTCTTAGCCAGTATCAAATTGTTTTGATGACCACTGCTTTATAGTATAACTTGAGATCTGGGACTGCAAGTCCTCCTTCCTTTGCATTTTTTTTCAGGATTTCCCTGGATATCCTTGACCTTTGTTCTTCCAAATGAACTTTGTTTTGGTATTTTTCTAATTCAGTAAAAAAGTTTTTTGGTAGTTCAATGGGATTGGCACTAAATAAGTAAATTAATTTGGTTAGGACTGTCATTTTTATTATGTTAGCTCATCCCACCCATGAGCAATAATGTTTTTCCAATTGTTTAGATCTAGTTTTAATTGTGTGGAGAGTGTTTTGTAGTTGTGTTTATATAGTTCTTGTGTTTGTCTCAGCAGATAGATTCCCAAGTATTTTATATTGTCTAGGGTGATTTTAAATGGAATTTCTCTTTCTAATTCTTGCTGCTGAGCTGTGTTGGAGATATATAGAAATGCTGATGACTTATGAGGGTTTATTTTGCATCCGGAAACTTTGCTAAAGTTGTTGATTATTTTGACTAGCTTTTTGGTTGATTCTCTAGGATTCTTTAAGTAGACCATTGTATCATCCACAAAGAGTGGTCCTCTTTTTAAAGACCTTTTTCTCTTGTGTTACCTCCCCTAAATTTCACATCTACCAATCACAGAAGACACTCCTCTCCAGCATTGCTCACTCTTTAGTTCACACCTTCTTTGGTTAGATTATACCTTTTTTGGTTACTTAACCTTTTTTTTTTTGGTTAGTTCACCTTTCATAGTTAGTTAACACCTTTTTGTAGTTAAAATGGGTACATATACTTCAAATACTGAGTTACCATCTTTTGGGAATTAAAATCTAAAAATAGATTGTGAATTACAATTCAATCTTTCCATTAAAGGAAGAGCTAAGTACCTTCATTGTTACAATCAAGAGATTACAATTTAATCTTCACAATAAAGGAAGAGTTAAGTATCTTCATTGTTATAATCAGGGGAGAGCTAAATCCAATCTTCATAGGACACCTTGTATTAAAGTCACTTGCTATTTTGTGACTTGTGCCAGTCCCAGAGACAGGATGTCCTAGGTTCAAATCTAGCCTCAGACACTTCCTAGCTGTGTGACCCTGGCCAAGTCATTTAACCCCCTTTGCCTAGCCCTCACCATTCTTCTACCTTAGAAACAATACCTCATATTGATTCTAAGGCGTAAGGTAAAGATTAAAAAAAAAAGCTCTAAGGCTGATAAAGCAGCAAGGTATTATACAAACATGATCTTATTTAATCTTTACAGCAAATCTTTGATGTGAGTCCTACAGATGCTATTATCCCTATCTTACAGACTAAAAAATTGAGGTTCAAAAGTTAAAATGTCCTACCTGGAATAACACATGTCTGTGGCAGAATTGAAACCCAGATCCCTCCTGACTCAGATTTGTATTCTTTCTGTTCCTCACATTAATAATAATAATAACCTAATGACTGGCATTTTGATAATGCTTTCCATTTTACAGAATGTTATTATCTCATTTGAGTCTTACCTTAATGTGTGTTGGTAGTAGCACAAGTATGATTCTCCCTATGATATAGTTGGAGATATGTCTGTTTTCCAAAAGGCATCACTTTTGGCTCAGAAGAAAGCCAGCAGTTTTTCATCCTGTGACCCATGTCAAACATTTCTCCTTCCCTCCAAAAAATATACACAGTTTTGGCCCAATTTCCATTTCCTTGGCTCTGAAAGAGTGAAGGTTGACATTTATATTTATTTCAGCCCCTGGAGGAGAGTGGGCAACAAGGAAGGGTTGACTGGGAGTATAAACAGTGATTAGGGCAAAGGAGTGAGATACCAGGAGGTAGTTATATCCACAAACTAACCACTGCTGGTAGTTGCTCTACAGCCTAGTCTCTGGCTTATTCCTTTTGACCCTCATCCCATGTCCAGTTAAAGAAAGAAACATTTTCTCTATGACCATAAAATCATAAATTTAGAGATGGTAGTAATAGAATAGGGCAGTGAGATGGCACAGCAGATAGAGTCATGGGCCTGGAGTCAGAAAAACCTGATTTCAAATGTGGCCCCAGACACACATACTTGGAATACTTGGTGACCCTAGACAAGTCATGGAACCTTGTTTGCCTCATCCGCAAAATAAGCTAGAAAAGGAAATGGCAAACTACTCCAGTTTCTTGGCCAAGAAAAACCCAAGTGGGGTCACAAAAAGTCAGATAAAACTGAAAAACAACTGAACAAAAATAACTTAGAAGTTCACAGAACTAACATTAAAAAAAAAAACATACATTTTGAGATAGAAAGGACACCTCAGGTCATGTAAGTAACCAAACCAGGATTTGAACCCATGCCTTTCAGCTCTAAATACTTGCCTCCTGATTCCACATCCACATAATAGAGATGACTTTGCTCATTTCTTTCACAACATTTTTCAAATACTACCTATATATTCAACCTTGTATTAGACTCTGGGGAACAAATAATCAGAGGACAGTCATCATCCTCAATAACTTTGCAGTCTAGTTGGAGAGACAGAGCATTAAACAACTGTGAATTAATTTTGCAATTTGACCCTGGTCTGTGCCAAGAGCTTCTCATGGCATGTACCGTTTTGCTAGCAAAACATGCCTGTTTGGACTGGGCAAGGCAATCTATGGTGATGGCATCTCTATTAGTGAGCACGTTTCTAATGGGGAAGAGAAGATTTTGCCCGAAGAGGGGAATAGGTAATCTTTGGTAGCCAGGCAAGGTTGGGATAAACTAGACATGTGGTGGAAGGGTTACCTTAAAAAAGAAGTGCCCCTTCTTCTTCTAATAGTATAGTGAAGAGATTGAAGACAGATGTAGAGAAAGAGTTATAAAGGCAAGAGTAAAACTGCCAGCAAGAAGCCTAGATCATATTCAATAAAGAAAATACAAGATGGTCTACTCTAAAGGATAATGAAGGCAGGAAGCAAGGATTTATTATGATCTTACTATGTGCCAGGCAATGTGCTAAGCACTTTCTAATCTGATCCTCAAAGTAACTCTGGGAGAGATCACTATGATTATTAGCCCTGTTTTATAGCTGAGAGAAATGAAGTAGGCAAAGGTTAAACAGTTTACCCAGTCATCCAATAACTTACACACAGTGGGAAGAACAATGGACCGGAAATCAGGAAGGCTTGAGTTCTAAATATGGTCTTAGATACTTATTAGCCATGTGATCCTGGGCAAGTCACTTTACCCTGTCTTCCTCAATTTTCTCATCCAACTAGGAAGGCTATTACAATTGAGTTCTTCATCATTCCAGTCTCTGTACTCTTTCTGATATACTACCTGCCTAGCAAGAAAATTGGGGGGGACAAGTCAAACAAGCAAATACATTTAAACCAGTGAATATGAGGAACAGAGAGAATCAGAAGGGACAGGAAGACCATTTGACCTAGATCTCAAGCTCAAAAAAGGACTTCCAGTTTCGTAGGTTTGTTAACATACCACCATGAAAGTGGAACTTTTGAATAAACTTGCTATATACAATTCTGCCTCAAAACTAGATTTTTCATCAATATCTTAATGTAATAAAACATGTTCATTCAAAAATGCAAATTATATCTCATTTTTCTGACTTTTGATTTTCATGTATCTCTTTTTATTTATGGCTAAAATCTTCAAAAATGTTAAGTGGCAGAAGACTGCCTGCCCTTTGATCCAGCCATAGCACTGCTGGGTTTATACCCCAAAGAGATAATAAGGAAAAAGACGTGTACAAGAATATTCATAGCTGCGCTCTTTGTGGTGGTCAAAAATTGGAAAATGAGGGGATGCCCTTCAATTGGGGAATGGCTGAACAAATTGTGGTATATGTTGGCGATGGAATATTATTGTGCTAAAAGAAATAATGTGGAGGAATTCCATGGAGACTGGAACAACCTCCAGGAAGTGATGCAGAATGAGAGGAGCAGAACCAGGAGAACATTGTACACAGAGACTGACACACTGTGGTACAATCGAATGTAATGGACTTCACCATTAGTGCAATGCAGTGATCCTGAACAAATTGGAGGAATCTACAAGAAAGAACACTATCCACATTCAGAGGGAAATCTATGGGAATAGAAACACAGAAGAAAAACAACTGCTTGATTACATGGGTTGAGGGGAAATGATTGGGCATGTAGACTCTAAATCAGCAGTTCTCAACCTCTCAATTTGTAGCAATGAGAATACATAATGCATATAAGGTATTTACATTCAGAATCATAACTGTAGCAAAATTACAGTTTTGAAGTGGCCACCAAAATAATTTTTTGGTTTGGGGTCACTGCAACATGAGGAACTGAATTGTAGGATCACGGCATTAGAAAGGTTGAGAACCACTGCTCTAAATGCACATCCAAGTACAAACATCAACAACATGGAAATGGGTTCTTATCAAGGACACATGTAATACCCAGTGGAATTACGCATCAGCTAGGGGAAAGGGGGGGAAGGGAGGTAAAGAATATGATTCTTATAACCAAAGAATAATGTTCTGAATTGACTAAATAAAATTTTCTAAAGAAATAAAAATAAAAAATTTTAAGTGGCCTAGATCTTATTCTGACTACTATGTTAATTGTTCTTGTTCAATCATTTCCAGTCATGTCTGATTCTTTCTGACCCCAACTGGGGTTTTCTTTTTTTTTTCTTTTCTTATTATTTTAATATAATTTTAATTTTAATTTTTTTTATATTTTTCCATGGTTACACAATTTGTGGTCTCCTCCACCTCCACACTCCCCTTTCAGATCTGATGAGCAATTCCACTGGGTTATACATATATCATCACTCAGAACCTATTTCCATAGTAATCATTTTTATAATAATCTTCTAAAACCCAAACTCTAAATCATGTACCCATATAGCAAAGTCATTTACATTGGATTATCCCACAATTTTTCAGTTACTATGTATATTGTTCTCCTGCTTCTACTCATTTCACTCTTCATCAATTCATGTAGGTCTTCCCATTTCTTATAGAAATCAATCAGTTCATCATTCCTTTTAGCTTTCTAGCCATATAGCTAACCATTGCCATCATATACCATAATTTGTTCAGCAATTCCCCAATCAAGGGTCATCCTTGATTTTACAGTTTTTTGCCACCACAAAAAGCACAGCTATAAATATTTTTGTACAAATTTTTTTATCTCTTTGGGCTACAAACCTAGTAGTGGTATTACTGGATCAGATAGATGGTAGGCAGTATTTTAGCACCCTTTGGGCATAGTTCCAAATTGCCTTCCAGAATTGTTGGATCAATTCACAACATGTCCTAATTTTGCCCAATTGGGGTTTTCTTGGCAAAGATACTGGAGGGGGTTGCCATTTTCTTCTCCAGCTCAATTTACAACTGAGGAAACTGGGATAAACAGGTTTAAGTGACTTGCCAGTACTCTATCCCCACCAAAAAATATGCAAAGGGAGTTCTAAGATTAACATATTTAATTTATCTAGAAGTGGCATACCAAGAATAATTGATGATACTTGTATAAAAAGTCATAGAAGCAAATGACATATTTTATGGGTGGAGAGTACATGCCAGGGCTGAATAGAAAAGAAGGGAAGACCATGTTGGACTGTGTTAAAATGCCAGAACATTTCTCAATTGGTGATAGGGAACCATTGAGATTTGTTTGTTTGTTTTAATAGAGAAGTGATATTATCAGATCTTTACATGAGAAAAAAATCATCTGGTAGCTCATGGAGAGGGCAGCCACGTGGCCCAGTGGATAGAGTGCTATGTCTGGAGTGAGGAAGATTCATCTTTCCGAGTTCAAAAATGACATCATAAAATTACTGACTGTGTGACCCTGGTTAAGTCATTTAACTCAGTTCCCTCATCCATCAAATGAGTTGGATGAGGAAATGGCAAATTACTCTGGTATCTTTGCCATGAAAAACTCCAATGGGATCATGAGTTCCAGACATGACTGAAAAATGACTGGAAAGTTGGTAGAAAGTGCAATGGAAATGAGAAGATTGATTAGGAGTTTTTTTTAATCCAGAAGGCTTGAAGTACAGGAGGGTAGGAATAAAAGAGAGTGGTAATGAATGCCTTTTCTGATGTAATTGCAGTAGAATTACAGAAAATAGTAGATAGTTTTGAGAACTGTTTCACAAGTAAAATCAATAGATCCTGGTAACCAGTTGGATAGGAGATATGAGAGATAGAGTGAAAAGAGTTAAGGAATGACAGTTGCAATGTGGGAAAATAAATGAGTACAGAAATAGTGAAATTAGGAGGAGGATCAAGTTGAGGGAGAACATAATAATCTTGGTTTGGAAAACATTTGATGGCCTATAAGCAGTTGGAATTATAGGTCTGGAATTCAGAAGAGACATAAGAATAGGATATATGGGTTTGATATGCTCTTTTTCTGGAAATGATCATTGAAGCTATAAAAGTAAATAAGATTTCCATTGGAAGGTATGGAGAGAGAGAAGAGGAAAGAATGGAAGACATTGCCTTGTAGAATATGTCCATCTTGCGAAGTAGGGAAGAAGATGAAGAGACCTAGAAGGAACAGTTAAATAGGTAAGAGAACCAGAGGAGATCTATATCACAGAAGCCAAGGAGGAGAAAGTGCCCAAAAGAAAGGAGTAATCAGTAGTGTCGAATGTTACAGAAGGTTACGGAAGGATGAAGACTTAGAGCCTATTTAGGTTTAATGATAATTTTGTGGGGGTTTGAGGTAAGCCCCTAGGGTTTGGGATGGGTACCCTTTGCAAGAATGCAAGACTACACAACTTCACTTAGAAATAAAAAAGAGAAATTTATTAATTTGAAATTCATGTTGAATTTGGTTGGGAGGACAGCATAGATGGAAAAGCCACCTCCCCGAAGGGATCAACTCTGAGGTATTTTTACTCTTTACAATAGGTGATACATGACTTGAGTAAGGTATGAACTCAGGCGTGTGTGTGTGTGTGTGTGTGTGTGTGTGTGTGGTCACTTGACCGGGATCAGAGCATTGTCTTATGTTCTGAAGACAAAGGGAGTGACCCTCATAGTTTAGGAGACAAAGAGATGTCTTAGGTACCATGGTATCAAAGCATAGCCTGGAGGTGTATCTCTGTGTCCATCTCAAAACCTAGGGGAGAATCTAGAAGGGATCTAGGAGGATAATTCTCTCAAGGGTCTTTCTTATCATTATCCTTTGAAGTTCCAGGGTTACCCTCTCTTTAGCCTTAACAAGAATGCAAGGAAGCAAAGAAATTTTCCTGCTTGCAGTTTGGCCTGAAACACTTCTATAATTTAAGGGTGCAAGATAAACCTAGGGTCCCATACCAATAAGAAGGCCATTGGTGACCTGTGGAACCCACAGTTCAGTAGAGTTGAGGCAACAGAAAGATAGCAAGAAGGATGACAGAGTGGATGATGAGGAAGTGAAGGCATCTCTAGTAGACAACTTTTTAAAATTTTTGGCAATAAAAGGGTGATGGCTTACTGGTTATTGCTAGGAAAAACTAAGTAAGCTTTCTGTTGAGGAGAAACTGAGCCTCTCCTCTCTATGGATTCCAAGTATGCAAGCAGTCTTATGACAGCTGTTTTCATCTTTTCCCAGATGTCTTCCCTCATGCACAGGGCTGATGTGAGTTCCTTCTCTAAATCTTCAGCTAAAGCACCCAGTGCTTCTGTGTTGAAGTGCTCACCAAGCATTTGAGCTATTCTTTGCTTTGTTGTGTCAAACAACCCAAAAGTTCTTTTTTGACATGGAACTGGGATTTCCAACTTAGTCGTTTATTTGCTTGTCTCAGTGACTGTGTTCCAGGCTTTCTGAAGTCATCTCCTGTGGGAGGTAAAGCCTGATAGAGCTTCAGTTTGATGAGCTTGCTCAACAGACATTTGAATTTTCCAATCTGCCCCAAAGATAGGATCAGGGATGTGTGTCCCACTAGAGAGTTAAGCCAATTCTTATGTAAATGCACCCCCCACTTCCAGCACCATCTGTCTGCATGTTTATATGGCCTGCTGGTTTGGAGCACTAAGATATGGGATACCATGAATCCTAAATCAGAGAGAAACTTATGGTATCTCAGATCTAATGTCTCTTCATTCCTCCAGTTTATTTGGGGAGGGAAAATAGAGTTATGTTTTCATTGGTTTAGGGAACCCCCCAGTGAAGAATTCCCTCTCCCAAGCAGATTAACATCTGCTCTTCAACATATAATTTTTAGAGGACTAATCCTTAACCTGGCACCCATTAATTTGTTTTTTTTTAAACATTTTTGATAACTATTTCAAAATAATCTCTTTCCTTTGCAATTCTATGTGTCTTATGTTCTGCATTTAAAAATAACATTCTGGAGGTATCACCAAACTGTCAATGACACAAAACAGGTTATGAAGAGCTGTCTTAAAGAATCACTTAGAATACTGAGAAGTTAGAGCAGGATTTGAACCAATGTGACCTTCCTGACTCCAAAGCCATAACTCTGTTCAGTATGCTAAGCTGTCTTTCTTTTCCCAATTATCCGATGGAGAAAGATGGAGAAACCATGTTGGCAGCAGGCATAATAAAATAGAGTTCTAGTACAGGGGAAATGGGAGAATAAGCATTTCTAAAGTGCCTATTTTTTCTAGAAATTATGCTACAGTGCTCTACAAATATTATCTCACTTGACCTTCCCAACAACCCTAGGAAGTAGATGCTTTAGCCCATTTTATAAATGAGAAAACTTAGGCAGATAGAAGTGAAATCATTTGCCCAGGGTGGCACCTAGGACATATCTTAGACTGGATTTGAACTCAGGTCTTCCTGACTCCAGGTTTTACAGCTCTATCCATTGTACTACCTAGTGCCTCTTTCTGGTACAGAACAGCCAATTCTCACTTATTCAGGAGGCCATTCTGCCTCCCCCTCTTTGCAAGTAATCAAGACTTAATGGTTCTAGTTCTCTTTCCATTTACTTACTCAATTAAGGAGACATACATGGCAAATTTACTTCTTGTTTTAAAAGCTCACTGACCCTCTCTGCTTCAGCTTCCTCATCCAAAAAAAAAGTCAGAAAGTGATGGAGAGGGAAAAGGGGAGAATTGGACTACATCAATTCTGAGGTGCCTGTCACTTCTAAATCTCTGTTCCCATAAACCAGTTTCCTTAAGTGAGATTTGCATTTGTTGTATATTGCATTTCCTTCTTTTTTTCCATTATCAGAAAACATTTTTAGTTCCACACTGAGATGCCTCTGATACATTTATGTATCAGAGAATGAAAAAAACTTCTTTTGGCTACTGTAAAGGGATAATACTGCCCTGACTCTTTGTGAGGTTTGAGAAATGGTCATTTCTGCAGGAATATAGGAAAGGGTTTTGCATTTTCCTGGAGTTTTCACATTAAAAATCAACTAGTTCACCATACATCAGGGATTCTCTATCCTGCCTCTCATAACCCTCTGCTTTTGCCTACATTATGCCCTTTGGCTGGAGTGCCCTCCTTCCCTCTCATGTAATGAATTAAATATTCTTTGAAGCCCATTTCAAATGCCACATGCTCCAGGAAATTTTCCCTGATTCCTCTGATCAGAAAGGATCTTTCTTTCAATCTAATTGAAAAATCATTTATTACATGTGTAACATGTGCAAAGCCATGTAGAGGTGAACGTCAAAAAAAAAACAAAAAAAAAACAAAAACCACTACATATTATTGACCTTTCCCTCTAAACTTCAAAGTCCTTTATTTTTAACTCTTCGGTCCACTTATTATTTAGCACTATGTTTTAGCTATCTGTATTTATGGCATCCCACTATTAGCCTGTATGTTACTTGAGGGCAGAGACTGTGTCTTTTATCTCAACTTTATATCCCACTATAAGGATGATATTAGAAATTGGGTACTGTTATATTAGTTTACAGATAAGAAGTAGAGAAGCTGGCTTGTGAAAGAATTGGAGTTTCAAACAATTAAGTCAGAATATCAGTTTCAAGTCTGTTTTTTTTTTCTGTGTGTCAACTGGCCTCTAGCAGTTGGCAGTCACATACAGAGGCTCTTGCTCTGAGGACTTTGAGGAGGTAATCTTTGCCCCTTTCTCTGTCTGTCTTACTCTGTCTCTGTCTGCCTGTCTGTCTGTCTGTCTCTCTCTGCCTGTCTGTCTGTGTGTCTGTCTGTCTGTGTGTCTGTCTGTCTGTGTGTCTGTCTGTCTGTCTGTGTGTGTCTGTCTGTGTGTGTGTGTGTCTGTGTGTGTGTGTCTGTGTGTCTGTGTGTGTGTGTCTGTCTGTCTGTGTGTCTGTCTGTCTGTGTGTGTCTGTGTGTCTGTCTGTCTGTGTGTCTGTCTGTCTGTGTGTGTGTCTGTCTGTCTGTGTGTGTCTGTCTGTGTGTGTGTGTGTCTGTGTCTGTCTGTCTGTGTGTCTGTCTGTCTGTGTGTCTGTCTGTCTGTGTGTCTGTCTGTCTGTGTGTCTGTCTGTCTGTGTGTCTGTCTGTCTGTGTGTCTGTCTGTCTGTGTGTCTGTCTCTGTCTCTGTCTCTCTGTCTCTGTCTCTCTGTCTCTTTCTCTCTGTCTCTTTCTCTCTCTTTCAGACCTGAAGGAGTTAAGTGTTTTCTTTTTCCAACTTGGGATACACTATTGACTATCTATTACTATATTTATAGATTGTTTAACTCTGAGAAGACCAAAGAAAGATCTGGTCTTTGGTTTGGACTCTGAGTCTGCTAATTCTTGTTGAGACTCAACCAGCTAGCCTTTTTTATTTTTATAACTTGGAAGTGAATTAAAATTTATAAGGACAATAGTGTAGGTTATTGTACAATACAGAAAATTTGGATTAGTCAGATCAGGAAGGATTAGTGTAGCCTGTTGAAAAACAGGAGAAGTGGTTCTTTGTGGAACCAGGGAGTTTTATTTGGGTGGAGTTAGAATCCCTTAGAGTTAGAAATCCTTCTATCCATATATCCATATATATTTCAATAAATATTTTTAACCATAGTCTCTTTAGCATCCTTGAACCTGGCCCTTTTCACTTTACACCACTCAATATCTAAGTCATTGCCTTACCCACAGTAACTAACAAGTTGTTGGCTGTCATTGGTCAGAAATTCCATGATCAAGGAAGATTTGGATCTGAGTAGAGTACTGGAAAAGGATAAGTTAACCGGCAATTTAGACCTGCCTTTAGTGCTCTATATTATAGTGGTAAACTGAAGGGAAGAGAATGAAATAATAAGAACTTAGAATAGATAAATCCTCAAATTCCATGCACTGAATGACTCTTCTTGAAGAGTAAGATTGGTAACTTAAAGACAAAGGAGTAAGATTAGATTGATTGCATTTTCCCAACTTTGGAGTGAAAAATGGGAATCCAGTGGGTCTGATGATCTGTTTGAGACCTTAGAAAAGACTTGAGGGAGGAGTGATGGCAACATGGACCAAAGTGAAGTTCTAACCAGGAAATAGCCTCAGCTCTGGCACTGAGGAACTGCCTTCTAATTCTCATCCTTACCATGAGTATTGCTCTGGGCACACAGCAGATGCCCGGCTCAGGAAATCCTTGTTGATTGATTGCTTTGATTAATTAAACTCCACTACCAAAAGACCTTACTCATTTATACCTCCTTCTGGTAAGGACAAGTAACAAATGGCTCTACCCATGCCTGCCAGCCCATTTTCTAACCAATAGAGCTTTCTGATTTGGCAACAGCAAATTGAAAAAACCTTACCTTGCACTTCTAATTTTGACTACTCAGTGATTTTTGTTTTTCTTTTCTTTTTTCGACAGCTCCAGAAGTCCTTGCACAGAAACCTTATAGTAAAGCAGTTGACTGCTGGTCCATCGGCGTGATTGCTTATATATTGTAAGTATCTCCATACTATACTAGTGTCTGAGAAAAGATACTATGGAAAAGTTAGCAAGAATTTTACTAAAAATAGAAATTGTAGTTTACTGATTGCCCCTATTGTGTATCATTTTGCTCAGATGCCATATTTGCCTCTCAAATCTAATTGATATAAAACTTGAGTATAATCTATAATCAGTGTTCTTTTCTTAAATTAATAATCAGCATGTTACATGAGAAGCTATATGGAATGGTGTATTGAACTACATTTGTCGTTAGGAAGACTCTCTTGATTGAATCCCATCTCAGACACTTACTGGTTCTAAAACTTGGAAACTATTTTCCTTATCTATAATATGAAGGAGGTTGGACTCAATCAGAGGGCAGCTAGGTGGCACAGTGTATAGAGTGCTTAGTTTGAAATCAGGAAGCTTCATCTTCTTCAGTTCAAATCTGGCTTCAGACACTTACCAGCTATGTGACTGGGCAAGTCACTTATCCTATTCAGCTCCATTTCCACAAATGTAAAATGGTCTGAAGAAGGAAATGGCAACCCACACCAGTATTTTTGCCAAGAAAACCCCAAATGGGATCTCAAAAAGTCAGACACAACTCAAAGGATTGAACAAAAGGGCTTGATGTCTTCTAAAATCCCTTTTGATTCTACAACAATGTTCCTGTGATTTTTTTATTTCAAAAAAGATTGACATTGTGTCATGAAAATAACAGTAATAGCATGTTTGTATAGCCCTTTTATGGCACAGGAATCATTTTCTTCACTAAATAGTACTATAAGGCATAGTGCAAATATATATTCCCATTTCATAGGTATGAGATACCCAGAAACCATAAAGTACTAGATTTTGTTCAGTTATTTTCAAGTCATGTCTGACTCTTCATGACCCCATTTGGGTTTTTCTTGGCCAAGATACTAGAATGGTTTTGCCATTTCCTTCTAGTTCATTTTACAGATAAAAAAAAAAAACTATGACATATAGGGCTAAGTAACTTGTCCAGGGCCACATGGTTAGTGCTTGAAGCCAGATTTGAACTCAGGAAGATGTCTTTTTGATTCTAGATCTGACACTCTATCTATTGTGTCATATAGTTGTCCTAAAGTGCCAGGTAAATGTTTGAAATTATTATAGATATTGTTATTAAAAGAAGGACTGGCAAATTGCTTCCAGAGAATCTTTTTTTTAAATCTATTTAGAAAGCTAATATTACAATTCCATTTTTTCCAGTTTTATTTTCAAAATCTTGTTTTAGAGTACCATTTTGGGATAGGACTAAAATAAAAATGCATCTTGGGCCAAATAATTTACACAATTGGTTAAAAACGAGTCTTCTTCCCAAATAGAGACCTGTCTCTGACAGAAATAGAAGGCCACAAACATTTCCCTGGAACATGAGGGGACTCGGGTCAGAGAAAGATCCGACTGCTGATTATCCTATTTCCCCATGATATTGTTCAGAGACTTACTCCCTTGACATTTACTTTTTTCCCCTCATTTTCTGAAAGATTCTTTGTTTTTCCCTGGCATACAATACTTTTTCTTACATAATTGGGTAGCTTGTTAATTCTATGGCAATTCAGAATGGCAATATATAGAACTGCATCCAAATATGTCTATTCCAGTGGGACATGCTTGGTCAACAGGCCTATGGAGGTAATGTGTTAAGACCCATTCTGTTCAATGAACTATGGATCAAAAAAGATGAAAATGATGTGGTTTCTGAAGGCCAGGGGGAATGGAACAAAGGCACAAGTATAATGCTTAGCATACTAGAATGAGACAAAGAAGAATTCCACACAAAGTGCCATAAGAAAATCTGAGAAAGGAGAGAGAACTTTAAGCAGTGAAAGGCTTCATTGGAAAGGTATCACGAAATGGACCTTGTGGGTAAAAGATACTAACCAGCAGATACTTGATGAGGTCCATTCCAGGTATCTAGAACAACCTGTGCTAACACATAGAGGTAGAGTAGGAAAGGTGAAATAGGGATAAGATTTTTTATATCCATTGAAGTCAATAGAACCACCATTTCAGGAGAATTTGTTCTTTAGACCTTATGCTTAATTATGAACCTCAGTTCTTTTACTCCAAATATAATTTTAAGAAAAAAGTACATAGCTGTTCATTAGTTATATTAAATAGTAAAAATATATATTGTACATGTAATATTATACATAATAGTGCATACATTTTATGCATTTATGAGTCAATAGACTTTGAAAGATATCTCTACATTTCTAATCTTTGTGTGTCATCATCTGACTTTCACATTCTTTTGGGAAACTTTAACTTTTTATTATTTTAACTTTAAAAAATAAATTGTATATATTTGTGGTATTAAAAGATAAAACATATTGAGATTATATAATGCTATAGATACATCTTATGCATTTCTGAATTTCTAAACTGGCAAACAACTCCAATATCTTTGCCAAGAAAACCACAAATAGGGTCATGAAAAATTGGACAGGACCAAAACAGCTCAACAACAAAAGATGTTAGGGAGATTGCCACTCCCAAACTCTCTTTTGAAGCAGGGAAGTGTTGTAGCAGACACTAGGAAATCATTCTAGGGAGCCTAGAGTTTCATTTTTGAACATTTGTTTACTGACATTGTTAACATGAATTCACTGAAAGTTATTACTGAAGGAAATCTTAGAATAATATGGTTCAGTGCCCTGGTTCTACAGATGAGGAAACTGAGGCCCATGGAAGGTAATTAATATGCCTAAGGGTCACATATACAGTGGGTGGGTGAGCTTGGAGTTGAGCAGCTTTTCTTGGTTCCTGTTTAGTCTTCTATCATGCCATGTGGTCTGTCTCTCATTTCTTTGGCTAGAAGCAATTACAAAGTTTTGGATTTCTTTTTTTTTATGTAGCAACTTTACCAATTATTGGCCTCCTAGAATCCATGAGGCTTCTGTACTATTTATGCAATAGTTAGAATAAGTCACACAAGGGCTACAACTCATTCTTTATGTGACTTTGGGCAAGTTTGTCCCCACTAGAAGCCTCTAGGTACTCTTTTGTAAAATGTGAGGTTTGGATTAAATGATCTAGAAGATTCCTTTCAGCTCTAAATCTATTGTTCTCCATTATTCTATGATTTCTGTTTGCCTATATAGTTACCTTAAAATTGCATGTTAAATGATTTGCATTTATGCCCATTTTTCCTTGGATTTATATTAAGACATGTTAAGACTTTATCCCTTTAAATGTCTTCTAAGGAGAATAATTCAATGTAAATGCCACTAGAGAAAAAAAGAATAGTAACAAAATTTCAGTAAAAGAATAGCGTCTAACTCAATGTTACTGGCATTAATCCTATTAGATTAATAAGAATAATTAATAGGCATTCAGCATCAAGCCATAAGAATTGATTAAGTGATTGCTTTGAATATACCAGTCATTGTGCTAAGCAATAGAGATACAAGACAAAAGTGAAAAAGTCCCTGTCCTTAAAGAGTTTACATTCTATAACATGGGGGCTGAGCATGATGTGCTAGCTAGCAGTGACCTTTTTTATCCCTATATTCTGAGTTGCATATGGCAGGCTGAGCACCAGGGATTCTACTGTCATCAAGCCTATTGGGTCTGAACCTCAGTGTCCAATGTTCAGTACTACTCAATTATATCATTTATCAAGAGGAAGACTGATCCCTAAATGACTGGCTGGCTGTGTGATCCTGAACAATTACATTACCCTTTAGGGGCCCAAGTAACTCTCTAAGGTTCTTAGCCACGTAGGTTATATTGGCACTGGGAATTTTCCTCATCCAAGAGTTCCCTAAATTGATGAAGTATAAGATCCAGGCTTTATGCACATTTTTTAAACTTATTTCCTAAATATCCAGACAAAAACAAAGGAGATGGAATTAAATTATAGACAGTGATAGCACCTAAGCTGAACTCCCTTAAAAATCATAGGAACTAACTGCTCTGAGCACTAAAATTGTTAAAAGAAAGAAGGGGAGAAAAGAAAAGAAAGAATGAGACCTTCGCAAGCCCAGGAAAGAAAGAAAAGAGACAAATTGCCTCATGGCAGGAGCTCTTACCATGATTGAAGGAGATGCTAAATTTTTCAGTTAGAGTGAAAATAAAGATGCAGGTTTTTTTTTTCCTCATCCACATTCATAGATCCTCCTGACATTCGTGCATAGCCCTAAGGAGCCCCAGGTTAAGAATCCTTGCCTTCCAGACTTCCAAAAAAAAAAAAAGGAGCAACACCATATATTAAACCTCCAATGACAGATGAGAATTTTAGGAGTTTGCCACCAGTGAGGGTTTGAAAAGGGAGGTGGATGATGATTATATATGGCTGTTTGCAGAGAGGAGGGAAGAAAATGGAGATGGGGATGAGGAGAATGGGAATTCACTGGCCTGACCCTCAAGCAAAATGAAGAGACTGATAGAGATTCCCTGGTGGCCAAGAGAAACACCATGTCTGCCTCTCCAACTCTTAGTCTTAAGTCCTCTCCAGAAGCTGGGCATTCCAGCTGTCAAGCCTTTGTCCATTGTTCTCCATAACCTGATCCTGCACTCCATCTACAGGCTAAACAAGAAAATGCACTTTCCACATTCTTGAGACTAGTCAGTCCTTAAAATCCCAGGATCATAGTCTGGATGTAGAAGGGACTTAGAGACCAACTCACCCAAGAGGTTCACTTTGCAGATGAAGATAGCTGGGACTCAAATTCAGGTCGTCCAATTCTAAAGCCACCATTGTTTGTACATAGTGTTCTTGCTTACTCCTAAAAGATACATTAGTTTAGGGTCAAAAGGATCCTGCCAAGAAATTACAGGAGACTGTGCCTTTGGCCTAAGGGATCTCTCAGGGTCTGAGAGTTCTGTGCTTTTGAGTTTTTATACATTGTTTCAGTTGGTTTTTACTATCATACATCATACAGAGAGCAAGCTTCAGAGCTTGGAAAACCCAAGTTCAAATGCCACCTCTGACACATCCTTTCTCTGTGACAACCTCTCCATCCTGACAATGGACTATCCCAAAATTCATTGGGATTGGCCTGGTAGCAAGAAGACTCATCCTCGGGGTACCCCATCACCTCTTTCTCCATCTGGTCCCTAGCCATACCAGGTCCAAGATGGTAGGAAGACTCACGAACACTGTGAGTCCCCATTTCTCTTGCCTTTACCCTTAGATGAAGATTCTTAATTATCCACAGTGCTTGGATGATATGAAAGTCACCAACTCCATTCTCCCAGTGAGATGGAGGACCATCAGGGCTTGAACACTGCAGTATTTTGCCTCCTAAGATTCTTTACACCTTATTCTCTTTGATCACTTGATATGGAGGAGGATATCACTGTAATATTGCTATTTAATAATCTCTTGGTCATTTGCTAATTTAAGCAGGGGGTGGAATTAAGTGTCAAGATAAGGCTCTCCAGCCTATCTCATTTATCAAGTTAACATTTAACAATGTACTCATGCCCTGCAACCACGTTGTGCTGTCATTTGAACTATGTTGGATCTTTTCTGTTGCATTATTAAGACTTAGAGGCCTTTCTAAAGATACTCTAAAGATACAGTAAAGAAGTGTTATCAAGTGAGTTTCTATTCTTTCATTCAAAATGCTTTCATTTCCTACCCTCATGCTTCTCTTTTCCCATCTATCTCTTGGAAACTATCACATGAAAAGGTTTGAGGTTGTTTAGCCCAGAGAAAACAGGGCAAAATGTTAGGCATGGTAGGTGTCTTAGGAATACTGTCCTATTGAAGAGCTTGGAGTTTGTTTCATGTGACTCAAGAGGGTGGATGAAAGCTACAAGGAGGGGGATTCTAGTGCATCCTAATGAAGAGATTTATCACACTCTCCACCAAGGAAATGGATGCCTCTTAAAGAAATGAACTCCTCATCCCCAAAGCTGATAAAGCAGGGGTTGGATAGCCTCTGCCAGAGAGTATTATGGAAGAGATAGATTCCTAAAAAAAAAAAAATCAATTGGGAGTTTTATTGTATCTCTAATCACTCTTCCCCCTGACTTCTAAAAACTCTCCACTTTGGCTACCATTAAGAATGGCTAACATTTATATAACTCAAAAAATATTGCACATGTTAGCTCACTCTTCCTAACAACCCTGGGTAGTAAGGGCTATTATTATATAGAAAAGGAAACTGGGACTGAGAAAGGTAAAAGAATTTGCATAGAGCCTCATAACTGATAAGTAACTAAAGGAGGAATTTGAGTCATTCATACTCCTAAGTCCAGCACTCTTACCCACTATGCCACTAACTAGCCTCCTATATATGTTGACTTCCCTATCTTTCTTATATTTTTATTCAAGCACTTAGTGGCTAGTTAATAAATGTTTAATTAATTTATTTATTCTTTCATTCAACATCTCCTTCCTTATAGTTAACATTCTCAAAAAATATGATGATTCTCAGACATCCTTTATTACCTTTAATTGCTGGATGGAGTAGGCAGATGCCACTTTATAGAGATTTAATAATCTCTTAGTCATTTATTAATTTAAATGTGGGAGAGAGTTAAGAGCTAGGAGAAGGCCCCTAACTTACCTCCTTTGACAAGTTCTCCCTTTTATGGTGCTCCATGAATATGAATTGTATTTTCTGTTCTTCCCCTGAGAACTTAAAAAGGTCATTCTCACGCTATATACAGGAATTTATTTCATTACATTTGGAATCGTATTTTAAAACGAGGCTTTAGAGTTTTGACCCAGTTCTGAACTTTTGATAAAGAACTTCTTGGGGGAAAATGTGATCAGGGTTATGAATATTTATGAAGCATATGCATGCTATGTGGTATTGTACAAAAGGCAAGCTAAAAGACTGAGTGCTCTGTCTTTACATTTTTATCGCCTAAAACACACCAACTTCATTAGAGAGGAAAGCTGGGGTAGTGGAAATTGAATTAGATTTGAAATCAGGAGATTTAATGTTTGAACCCCAGCTTTATTAAGTAACCTATATGACCTTACTCAAGTGACTGCTACCCTCTGGAGTTCAGATCCTTTATTTGTAAAATGTTGGGGTTGGATTCTTTTGTGACCGTCCTTATAGAAGATAAACAGAGCATTGGGTTCTATATCAGAGATGATAAAAAACAGTGAGCATCAAGGCCACATTCAGGACACATAAATAAGTGATTTTTGGCTCCAATTATAGGGGGGTTGGTTTTTTGTGATTAAATATGGGATGAAAATGTGAGTAGGGATCAGATTACAGGAATACAATAGGCCACTTCACATTTGGTCAATCAGTCAAGGCTTCTTGGAGAAGACAGGAAAATACAGAAAAGGAAAACTAGCTAGATTCCATTACTTTCTGCTTCGGACCACATGCCCTCTGTACCATGGACCACACCCGGGCAGGACATAAACCCCATTTTCTGGCTTCTACCTCACTGACATTTATTAGGGAGAAGAGTTTTTTTTTCCCTTTTTTCCTTTTCCAATAAAATACAGCATTGTGAAACTTTTCCATTTTCAATGATCAAAAAAACCTTCCCAGAACCCAAAAGCAAAACCAGCCTTGAGAGACCAAAGGAAGAAGGCAAAAAATTATTTCTGAAATGCCATTATTCACTGGACAAAGGCTTAACTGCTTAAGAAGGTCAGAACTTCTCCAAAGAAAAGGCCATCCACAAAGAAAACAAAGCTATGGTTCAAAGATGTCATAGGAAATGCTTCATTGTTTTCAAATCATCTTCTAATTCTTGGTCTTAATCATTTCTAGATTGTTATATCTGTACCCTATGGTGCCTTAGTAGGAAAATTTATTACTCATAAAATCTCATTTTAGCTGGTTGAATTTTAGCTGTTTTTTTCTCCCAACATAATTTTTAGTTATAGTGAAGACTGCAAACTCCTGCCACTGGGTCCCACTTACTCCTCATTAAACTTTCAACTCTGCTGTTAGAAAGAGCTACATTTAATATTTGGGTAAAGATGGCTTCTACCAAATTTCTCTCCTTTGGGCTTTGCCCCTACATGTGCTGGCTCAGATCCCTGGAGCTCATATGAGGATCCCCTTCATACCTTTACATAAATTGATTGGACAATTGGAAGCAATAATAAACTTTTTTTTTCCAAGAGAGAAAATTGTGCTATAAGCTTGGAAAGGAGCCTTCAAATGACAAAAGCACAGTGTTTTTACTTCAGCGCTGAATTGTATTTCACCTAGTCCAGCTCTTTTCTCATGATAGAATTTCAAAATGATTTTACTTAAAATAGCTTACACTGCTAGCTTCTCACATTTTGAAAAGGTATTTAACTCTTCTCCCCCTCCTTTCCCTACCAGCTTCCCTTCTGGTTTAGCATAAATTATGGATGGAATGTTTCTCCATACCTTATTCCCCACCCCTCCCCATTTCTTTCCACTTCAGAGGCTTAGTTCCAAGCCTAGAAAAATGATCTAGAGTATTTATATGCTGGATTCAGTCAGCATATTTTTTCTGAGACGTCTATTAATCCTCCTCTCACCCACATACCATTTTCTAAGCTAGCAAAAAAAAAAAGTAAGAAGTTACTAAATACTTAATCAAATATATGATTACAAATGTAATTAGGCATCTTTTTTAATTAGCAGCGTATTCACTGATCATCTTAAAATTTTACAAGGCTATGCAATATGTCTAACTTTTTTGTACAGGGAAAAGAACAAAACTTTTCTAGTTGTGAAACTGGGTTTTCAGATAAATATAAATGGTTCATCACCCCACAGAGTAGAGCTTTATGGGGTAAGATCTACAACCCATAGTAAATTCAGTCAAAGTCAGTATTTATCAAGGGTCTGCTATATATATAAAACCAAACCCTTGGGGAGGGGCAAGAGGTATTTTGAGGCAATTTGACAGAGCCAATAGAGTGTAGGTCTTGGGGCCAGAAGACTTGGGTTTGATTTCTGCCTCAGATACCTCTGAACAAGCTATTCAGAAGAGAAGTTACAAAACCTCAGTTTCCTTATTAGAAAAATGAGAACAATAAACTTTTTATGATTTGCTTCACAGGGTTGTTGTGAATCTTAAAGAACCATATAATCATAAGTTGCATCTATTAAAATAAATAAGGAACAATCTAAGCATCTAAGCAACTTAATGAACTTTTAACAAGCTTTGTTCATGAGGCTGTCAATGGTGGACATGTACATCAAGTTGGTGGATCCACCATCACTGGAGTTCTCCAGGAATGATAGGATCCTCAGGGATCTAGTGCAACTCCTACATGAAAGGAATCCCCACTGCAGCATCCTAGAAAAATGGTCATCTAGTGTGTTTGAGGAGCAACTAAGTAGTCCAGGTGATGGTGTTGTAAAGATTAAAATTAATATCCAATACTCCAACTATTATATTTAATACTATTTATTAAAATCAACTTAGAGCAAAGGGAAAGTAAAATCCAGAGAAGAACCCTACTTCCACATGAGTCCTGCCAGAAAGCCTTAGCCCTGTGACCCAAACTGAAACTGAATACAAAATTAAGCAATGATATAGGTACAGGAAAACAAAAAGGGGGTTGTGGGAAATGTAGTTCCTAGGGTTCAAGATTCCAATCAATACATTCTCCCTGTGGTTCTTTGGGAGACCAGTCTCCCCAATGGATCATGAAAACATAACTAACTTATAACTTGAACTAGAGTTATATGCAAATATTGCAGTTTAAGGGAAATTATAATAATTTGGAGATAAGAGGAATAAAAACGAAAAGGAGCAAATATTGTACCTTGGGGAGACACCACTGAACTTAGGAGCCTTCGCCATCCTACTTACCCTCCTCCTTGTGCTCTCCAAGTTCAGAAATGAACACAGAGCTCAATATGAGGTTAAGAACAGAGTATAGAGAAACTGTTCACCCCAATGTTCTAGCCTAAGTGTCTGTTTTTTTTAACTTAACCTTTTGTCTTAGAATCAGTTCTTTGAGGCACAAGAGCATAATGGCTAGGTAATTGGGTTTAAGTGACTTGTCCAACTAGAAAGGACCTATTCCTATCTCTCTATCTACTGAGCTGCCTAGCTGCCCCATAGTCCAGATGTTCTGAACCTGCATCCCATGACCTTATTTTTAAAAATATTATACCAACTTCATTTCAACACAATTGGTTTCCTTTTTTTTTTGCCATTCTCTGTATTTTATTTTATGCATTTAAAGGTACTGTTATTGAAAAGGCACTGAATATAATCTTTGCTAGATTGACAAATGGGTCCATGAAACAAAAAAGTTAGGAATCTCTGCTCTGTTTAGAAATGATCTTTTTGGATCCCTAGATCATCCAGGATGTTAGCAATCTTTTCCAAGCCATTGATAAAAATGTTAAACAACACAAATCCCTGGTATACTGTTGCCATATTGATATCAAATCCTTACCTACTATTCTTTGAGCTGTTCATTCAACTAGTTAGAACGTCACCTGAGTAGAAATTGTTGGGGCATTGTAGAGGTGATTCCCACTGAATTTTGGGTTAGTCTAGAGAATATAATGTAATATTATGAAAAAAAAAAGTCCTAAATTTGAAGTCAATTGAAGTCAAGGCCCATTTTCAAATTCCTAACTATTTTATTCCCTACATAACCTTCAGCAATTTCAAGTTACTTAATTTTTCTTGGCCCTTGGATGCTTTATCTATAAAAATGGTTGAAATGAATGATTTCTAAGGTTTCTTCTAGCCCTACACCCCGTGACTTCTGATGCCCAACTCAGAGGCTAAATGAAGCACCTTTGGGCCCATGATCGCCTAATTTCAACTTTGTGGTTTATCTAATTTAACAGAGGCTATGTTGTTTTGTTCCTTTATGAACTGCTAAATTGAACTGCTAAAGAGGTTTTTTTTTAAGAAAAGTAGATAGAGTACTGTTATTTGTTCCCTGCTTTGAAGAAGGCCCCAGCTATTCCTTGCATAATCCTTTATTTTGGCTTCATGCATGGAAGCATTAGGACTGAAAGATAATTTATTGAACACCTCTCTCCTCATGTTGGAGACTAGGAAGACAGTACTTAATCACCATGAAATAAAGGCTTGAGGCAAAGTCTGTCATGGGCTTCCATCTGGGTCTTAGCTATTCTAAAGTTCAGATTAGACCATCTGGTTTTTAGTGCCGTCCCTGCTATGGGAGTTAGTAGAGAATTTGACATAAAAAGATGCCAAAGAATAGAAGTGTTGCTTCATTTTCACAAAGCAGAGAATCATGGTCTCCAAACCTGGCCCACCTTCTGCCTCTCCAGCTCTTATTCCTTTAATCTTTCCCCTCATCGGCCCCAAGTGTTTGCTTCATATCTGCTCATTTATTTCTGGTATAGGAGACCTAGGCAGGTCATCTGAAGGGGCTGAGGTAGAATAGATAAGGGGGGGATCAAAATTAACTTTTAGAGAGCAATAATATAATACCGTCTTGAAAACTAGATCTTCCTCCCCCTCACATCTCTCCTTCACATACTTCATAGACAGTTAGACAATTCAGCGGAGAGAACACTAGGCTTAAAGGCAGGAGGACCCAAGTTCAAATCTTGCTTCTCTTACTAACTGTGTGATCCTAGTCAAGTAAAAACCTCTTTTTGCCTCCAGTTCTCCAAACTATCTCCCATAGTTATTGTGAGGATCAAATCAGGTCATGTTTTTCAAGCTCTTTCCAAACTTTAACCTGCTACATAGATGCTTTTGTTCCCGAGTCATTTTTAGTTATGTCTGATACTTCATAACCCCATTTAGGGTTTTCTCAGCAAAGATATGAGAGTGGTTTGCCATTTACTTCTCCATTTCATTTTACAGATGAGGCAAACAGGGTAAAGTGACTTGCCCAGGGTCGCACAGCTGAGACCAGATTAAAACTGGAGAAAAAGAGTCTTCCTCTTTCATCTCTTTAAAAGTACTATATTGTGGAGCAGGGACTTGTCCAATAACTCTAGAGAGAAATTTGGAATCATTCTAAAAATAAATGACTAACATATACAGATATTTTAGAGGTCCCATTTTTAGAGGTCCCACTAGTAGACACATTCCTCACAAAGGTGAAGGATACATTTGGGGCTCCTTCAAGATGCAAAGCTTCCAGACACACCACTTTTTGTAATATCTATGAACTAGGGAACAGAAAAACATATTATGGTATATGAATATATTAAGAAACAATTCTGATGATCATAGAAGTCTTCCTACATTTCTCTATAAACTGGCACAAGGTAAGGAAACTAGAATCTGAACATAGACAGTAAACCAATGTTAATGTATACCAACAACCAAAATCTATACTAAATGCCATGTAATTATAATGATCAATCTTGATGCCAAAGAAGAGATGGGTAACTGGACTCCACTCTGCTGTAGAGGTGGGGAACCAAGGTTGTGAAATATGCACAAGAAGGAGCTAAAGAAAAACTTCCTAATAGTTAGAATTATGTAAGATGGAAACTAGGATACCTACCTTAGGAGGACTTCTTATGAGGCAGAAACTACCACCTTCCAAGGAAGTCTCTAGTTATAAGTTAGACTAGCTGTCTCTGAGCTCTCTTTCAAACCCATGATTCTGGGATTCTAAGTACATTGCATTTTACAATTTTTCTTTTAAAAAATTAGTCTGTGTTTATTTGTTACATTAAAGTTCCCAGGTATCTTCTTCCGTCTCTTCCCTCCCCAAACTAGAGAAGGCATCATCGGACAAAAAGATAACTGTATATGTAAAATAATGCCTTGCTATGTTTCTATGATATCAGTTCTCTCTCTGCAGATGGGCATATACAAGTCATTCTTCAAGAAATATTTCTGTTGCTATAAATAATGTTCTCTTGGTTCTACTTGGGTAGATGTTTCTGTTATTTTTTCTTTTTTAAATTAATCTGCTTGTCATTTCTTATGGTGCAGTATTATTCCATTACAGTCATCATTTGTTTTTATTCATTTTTTAAAAACCCTTACTTTCCATCTTAGAATCAGTACTTTGTATTGGTTCCAAGGCAGAAGATGGGTAATAGTTAGGCAGTGGAGTTAAGTGACTTGTCCAAGGTCACATAGCCAGAAAGTGTCTGAGGCCAGATTTAAACCCAAGACCTCCCATCTTCAAGATTAGCTATCAATCTATTGAGCCACTTAGATGTCTCCCACAAATTTTTTAATGAGAAAAAAATTATCTCTCCTCCCTTCTGGGGGAAGGGGGAGAAATAACCTTTATAATAAAGAATATGCAAATAAAACAAATTTCTGCCTTCGCCATGACCAAAAATGTATCTTGAACCCATTGCTCCAATGCTTCATGATTAATCTTCTGGAATAATTAATAGTTGGCCATCAGACTCATCAGAGTTTTTAAGTCTTTCAAAGTTGCTTGTCTTTACTTTTTTTTTTTAATTTATTGCTCGTTACAGTCAAAATACCCAGACTCTCCCCTCTCACTATAGAAGGATTCCCTATCTTTACAATGTTGTTACTGAATAAATTATGCTCCAGGTTCTAATCTCTTCCATCCTTCTAGTCTTTGAAAAGACTCTCTGATTGTATGTGTTAGAGAATCCCTTGCATCTCTTTCAATGTTCTACTAACAGGTCATAAACGGAAAGTGTCTGGAATGTATGAATTATCAACTTTAGCTACTTAGAACAGAATCTGTCCAGAAAGTAAGAGGGGAAAATATCTCGAATGGCAGACAGCTGTCACAAAGCCCGTGCATTTTAATCTGAAGAATCGTAGAGCCATCTTACTGACTGTCAAATAAGAACAATAGAAATAGGAGAAACTGAAAGCCAATAAAAATGAGAAACATGGAGAGGAGAGAGAAGCACAACAAACTGGGGATACTTGGAATGTGATCAAATAGCCTTACCTAAACACTTCTGAGGACATCATTGTATTAACACAGCAATATAATTATAAAATCATAGCTTTAAAGATTAAAGGGTTTTTAGAGGCAGATGTGTAGCACAGTGGATAGAGAGCACACACCTGGAGTTGGAAGGATGTGGGTTCTCTAGCTGTGTGACCCTGGACAAGTCTCTTAACCCAATTTACCTAGCTTTTGTCCTTCTGTTTTAGAGTTTCTTCTAAGACAAAAGGTATTTTTTTAATATGAAAAGGATTTTAGAGGTCATCAAACCCAAGCCCTAATTTTATAGATAGTTGTGGATAGCTGAGTCCCAGGGAGATCAAATAATTTGTCAGAGTTCATATAGGTAATGAGTAGCAGAGGCAGGATTTAAATCCAGGTCCTCTGACTCAATATTCCATGCTCCTTTTATCACATTATGCCAAAATATTGGCTGAATCATGAAGAAAAAGTTAACGACTTTCAGTATATTCTGTTTATTAAAGCATGGTCAACTAAAATGCATTTTTGTAAATATAAGTGTTAATCATTTTTTTAAATTTTGAAGCCTAAGAGAATAAATTTCAGTTGTCTAAAAAATAGTTCATGAAGCAAATCTAATTTCCTTATGATCGAGATAAATGAACTGTTAATGTAGTTTCTTTGAATCTCTAACAGTGCTAAGCAATGGTAGACACTTAATAAAAACCTAATTTAATTGAACTGACAAAAGGATCCTTTAGGCACACTTAATCATGCCTCATACCCAGTGGGAGTGAAAACTAAATAAATGCTATTTGACATACTGAGGTTAGAAATTGTTTTCAATAGAGATAGAAAATAATTTTTCATTTTCTTCCTCTTCCAGATGGAGACAAAGTAATGTTTTCTATAATGTACTAGTTAGGCAACACTAGGTATTAATTTGTCTCATTTGTCAATTATGAAGCCACGGGTTTTTTATTATTAGCATTTATTAACCACCTACTATGTGCTAGGCATTGTACTAAACACTTTACAAGTATTATGTCATTTGTGTACTTCATTTTGGTGGTATATATCAGATAACTTCGCATCTTCCCTATTTTCTCATTCATAAAATAATTGACATGTTTAGAAAGATAGCTAGTAGAGCTCTCCATCTTTTTCAGTCAGAGACAGACCTGTGAATTTGGCTTCATAAATAAAATGAAACTCTTTCCTTGAATGTAATTCAATTGTCACCACATCATTAGTAGTATAGAGTTTAGAGCAAGGGAAGTTTGATAGTCTGTGTTCCAGTCAAATTCTAGCTCAAGTATTATGTTAAACTCTAGGTGTGAATCAGCTCACAAATTTTATTAAGTATGCCCTATGTGCTGGGCACTGGAGGTACAAAAATAAGTCAATAAATGAAAATTTACTAAATGCCTACTCTGTGCCAGCAACTACGCTAATTGCTAAAAAGAGGCAAAAAGGAGTACCTGCCCTCAAGAAGCTTATAATTTAATGGAGGAGACAACATGCAACCAAATATATACAAAGCAAGGTTTATACAGAATAAAGAGGAAATAATTAACAGAAGGAAGGCTCTGGAATTAAGAGGAGTTATAGAAAGAAGAAGAAAAAAATCTCTGCCCTTAATAAGCTTAAATGCTAATGAGACACACCACATACATAAGTTGATACCTATGAGACACGTTGTTGTTGAGTCATTTCATTGATGTCTAACTCTTTGTGACTCCATTTTGGGGTTTTTTTGGCAAAGATACCAGAGTGGTTTGCCATTTCATTTTCCAGCTCATTTTACAAATGAGAAAACTGAGACCAACAATGATTGAGTGACTTGTCCAGGATCACACAGCTAGTAAGTGTCTGAACCCAGATTTGAACTGGGAAAGATGAGTCTTTCTGATTCTAAGCCCAGTGTGCTATCTCCTGCATGCTTAGCTGATGAGGCACTAGCAGCTGGAATGGCATTTTAAGGGGTGTCTTGGCAAATTATAGCAAATTGAGAGAAAGATGATCTAGAAAGTAAACGAACTCAACACTTTACAAGGAAGTTAGTAAATTGAAGAAACTGAGGATATTAACCAAAAATGACCATTTAGGAATGCCATATTCTTTTATGGAGTAAGGGAATGAGGACTAAATTTGTGATGCATTGATAAAGGTAATAATAATAGCTAACATTTATATAGCACCTTCTATGTAGGCACTGTGCTATGTGCTTTACAAATATTGTATCATTTGATCCACAAGTATAATCACCTCATGAGGTAGAAGCTGCATTATACCCATTTTACAGATGAGAAAACAGAGGTTAAATGACTTGTACAGAGTCACACAGCTAAGTAAATGTCTGAAGCCAAATCTGAACTCAGGTCTTCTTGACTCTAGGCCCAGTGCTCAAGCCACTATACCACCCAGCTACCATACAGGTATAGGCTCAATAAAGAAACTTCTTCTAAGTAATTCAATGATCCAGGACAATTCTGAAGGACTTATGAGAAAGAACACTATCAATATCCAAAGAAAGAACTGTGGGAGTAGAAATACAGAAGAAAAACAGCTGCTTGATCACATGGGTTGATGGAAATATGATTGGGGTTATAAGCCCTAAATGATCACCCCAGGACAAATATCAATAATATGGAAATAGGTCTTGACCAATGACACTTGTAAAATCCAATGGAATTGTGTGTCGACTATGGGAGGGGTTTACAGGGAGAGGAGGGAAAGAACATGATTTTTGTAATCCTGGAAAAATACTCTAAATTAATCAATTGACTAAATTAAAAAAATTAAAAAAAAAGTTTAGGCTTGGTACAGAAAAAAAGTTTAGGCTTGGTACAGAAAAAAAAGAAACTTTTCTACATAAAGGTCAGAACTTGTTCTGCCATTTGTATTCTTTGAGAGTAACCATAGAGTACTGAGAAGTCAAGGTGCATAGCCAGTATATGCCAGAGGAGGGATTTGAATTGATCTTCCTGACTCCAGAGCCAATTCTTCATCCACTCCATAACACCTCTCTAGTTCAAGTTTCTCATCTTCAAATATTTTAAGGGCTCGTTTGTAGAAAGGCAATCTGTAGAGTTCCAAAGGGCACAACTAAGAAAAATGAAGAAAGTAGAATTATTGAGTTCAGTAGAAGAAAGAACTTTTTAACATTTAAAGTGTTCTAAAACTGGGAAGAGCTCACCATCACCATTAATATTTGGTGAAAGGGCAGATGACCATTTTTAGAGGACACTAGGTATATCACAGTGAATAGAGCCCTGGTCTAGGAGTCAGGAAGATCTGAGTCCAAACCCTCCCTGAGATACTTACTCACACGCTGTTACCCTAGCTATTCAAGTCACTCAACCTCTGTCTGTCTTGGTTTTCTAGGTTGCCAAATGGGAATAATAATTGTACCTACTTACTTACATTTTCACAGAGTTATTGTGAAGATCAAATGAGAGAATATTTTAAGGCAATTTGCACTATTAAACATCTACTATATATTACATACATAGTTCAAGCTTCATAAATGCTTCCTTCCTTCCTGTTTTGTAGGAATTCTTACATTGAATAGAGTTAGACCAGATGACCCACCTAGATCTAAGATACTATGATTTTGCATTTTCCAAATTGAGTGGTACTGACTATACATGCAGTAGTTCAGAGAAGTGAAAAATCAGCATGGGCTAGAGTAGTGTGGGTGGACTTGGGGTTCTATCTAAGTATTGAAGAACAGGTAGGATTGGAAGAGTGGAAAGGTGTGTCCCTTAAGCAACATCTTGCTTTTCTTCTTTTTTTTTAAATAACAATTTTACTATGTACAATATTTTCAGCTGACTCTGTTCACTTCACTTTGCATCAGTTCATGTAGATCTTCCTAGTTTTTTTCTTAAATCACTCTTCTCATCATTTCTTATAATACAATAGTATTCCATTATGCATCCCAGAGCTTGTTCAACCATTCCCCAATCGATAGGCATCCCCTCAAGTTTCCAATTCTTTGCCACCACAAAAAGTTGCTTTACATAAGAAATGTTAAGGGGGCAGCTGGGTGGCTCACTGGATTGAGAGCCAGGCCTAGAGATGGGAGGTCCTGGGTTCAAATCTGGTCTCAGACACTTCCTAGCTGTGTGACCCTCTGTAAGTCACTTGATCCCCATTGCCTAGCCGTTACCACTCTTCTGCCTTGGAATCAATATGTATTGATTCCAAGATAGAAGGTAAGAGTTTTTTTTTAAAGAAACAATTGTTAAGACAAAACCTTAATTAGAACATTGTAAAATATTTATAATCAAAGAGGAAATGCTACATGTCCTATACTGGCCAGTTGCCTCCTTACCTTCCCCCAAAACCCAGTTTAAATTAATGTTTCCCTTTTGCAAGCCCATCTGGTTTTTTTTTCCTTCTGTACTCTCTGAAGGAACAGAATCTCATTAAAAGAAAGGCAGAAGTGGGTGCAGAAATGGCCCAGGCAACAGATGCTTAAGCTATGCTAATAATGGCAATTCTCTTTAGCAGACATGTGTTGAATCCTGGGAAAGAAAGGCAGGAAACTGATGCCAACTAATACTTGAGTGAAACCCTCCTGGGGAAAATCAAGCATGTTTTCCCAGCAAAGAAAATAATTTATTGTTTACTCTTCTGGTTTGTTTGCATATACATTGAAAAGGCAGACCCAACACTTTGCACCAAGATTATTGTTTTTGCACATAGCCTCTCACTTCAGACTCTAAGGAAACACAACTTAAACAATGAAGCATTGATGGAATTGGAGGCTTTTTATTCCTTAAGTTATGATGGCACCTCCTCCTTTTTTAATTGATGCAAGCAGAATTTGCTCAATTTAGTACCAAGAAGATGAAGAGAAATGTTAACTATAGGCACATTTGTCAAAACAGGAACTTTGACAGATGATAATTTATGTCAAATGACTAAAAACATATATTACTACCAGGGTATGTGCATCAGGAAGCAATAATTGATTAAAAGTGAGGGAGGGGGAAGATTTTTTCTCAAATTGAATAATTTCTCACAAGATCTTCTATATTCCATCAAGGAATCTACCTCGTTAGTCTATCAGTCTTATCACAATGGACAGAAAGAATTGGAATTTCTTAGGCTACTATTGAGCTAATAAGCAATTCATTTATACAATTTTCAGATTGAATACGGGAAATCCATAACCCTTATATCAGAGGTTTGTTTCTTACTCAAATATGTTCAGTACACTTTCAAGCCCTGTCATTTAATTTACTCTGGTCCCACCCAAGAAGTTTCAGTATCTTTGACACTTCTGTACTAGTGGTGATTTTTTAAGTTCCCCTTAAATACATTCAGGCTCACAAGGCTTCAAACAATGGATAAGTTTGTGTACATAGCAAAGGACACAGAAAGGACTCAGCTGAGTGCCGCAATCGAAGGGAAGAGAGCTAGAGAACAATAATTTCAGGATATTGCTGGGTCAATGACAAGATTTGAGGGAGAGAGGAAAAGGAATGAACATTTATTAAACATCGGAACATTGTATTAAGCAGCTTTACAGTTGATATTTCATTTGATCCTCATAAGAACTCTGGAAGGTAGTTGCTATTAATGATCCCCATTTTACAATTGAGGAAACTGAAGCAGGAAAGTTAAGTGACTTGCTCAATAGTATATCACTAGTAAGTGTCAAAGGTCAGATTTGAACTCAGGAGTTCCTGATTCTAGGCCCAGTCTATCCATTGTACCACTTAGGTACTTCTATCTAGCTTAGCACAGAGGAGATGCAGAGAATGGGAAAGAAGCCAGAAGAAGAATGAATGAATTGAATATTACAGAAGGAAAGAGTAAATAGTGAAGCAGGGTCCTGGGGAGGTTAGTTGGAAGAGAAGATCAAAGGTATATGTGAAGTAATTAGTTTTGGCAAAGAAACAAACTTTAAAAAAGGTAGGGAGGGGTGAGGTGGAACAAAAAGGTGGGACAGAAAGGAGCCTATAATGGAAACTTTAGTAAAACTACTTTTCCATTTTGCTTACACATTATTTCCCATCAAATACTCTACAGCTCAATCAACTGGACTTCTTACAGTTCTTGATGCATTTCTCATCTCCATTATTTTTCATGTCCCCCATGCCTGAAATGTATCCCCTCCTCATCTCTGCCTCTTAGAATGAATAGCTTATTTCTAGATTCAGCTTGTGTTCCATTTTCTACATAAAACCTTTCCCAATCCCCCTACCTGCTAGGGTCCTAACACCCATCATCTTGTATCTAACTTCTAGATACCTATATAACAGGGCAAACCTACCTTGTTTGCTTCCTACAGATCATGTGTACCAGCTAAGTACCTCAGTGCTTTGTGGATGATTAAGTCTCTGGTTGCTTTTGGCTGGCCACAGGTCAGTGCTGAAAGGCTCAACTTTTAGGATATTATAAAGCAATATCTTTTTTGACCTTGAAAAAGAGAGTGACTCTACCCATTCCCTCTCTTCTTTAAACCTTCCGGTGTAACAAGTAGCTGGCTATCACATGTATGTATATGTATGTATATATTTGGAACATAGTGGGTACTTAATAAAATTGTGTTGACCTGACTACCTATGTATATATTTCCCCTTATAGAACCCAGTGTTCTATATCCAACCCAGTGACTATTTTTGTTCTTGTCCCCAGTGCCTATTACACAGTACATGCTTAATAAATTCTTGTTGATTGATTGAATGGATGATGACTCATTTGAGTTTTAATAGCATGAATGTTTGATGAACCTAGTCAGTCCAATTTTGTGATCTCTTCCTGTAATACTCTAGGACAGTGATGGTGAAACTATGGCACAGGTGCTAAAGATGGCATGCAAAGCACTCTCTGTGGGCACATGCACTGCACCACTCCCCCCACCCCATCAGAGTTTACTTGAGCTGCTCCTCTCCTCCTCTCCACCATGACTGATGACATTTTTTCACATCACCCACCACTCTGCTCAGTAGCCCAATGGGAGCACACAGGGGTTAAGGTGGGTAGCTTAGAGGTGGCAGAACTGGAGGGGAGGGGAGTGCTGGAGCCACTCTCCTCTTCTTTCTATACTCACTAAAAACATTCCTCACTTCACCCACTCTTCCACCCAGCAGTCCAGTGGGGGTCCTTCCTCCCTCCCCTGTCTGGGGAAAGGGAGTAGGAGGGGCAAGGTAGGGATGGGGCAGGGGTCAGCACTCAAATCTTGGGAGGGACAGGGAATGGCACTGGTCTTAAAAAGGTTCACCATCATTGCTCTAGGACTTGGAGCAGAAGGGGATGAAGTAGATGGTGGGAAAAGCTTAACAATAAGGATTTGCAGAGCAAAAGTAACAGAAGGACAAAGGGGCAAGTAATTCGAGAGTGGGGAATGATGGCTTCTTAAAAGGGCTACATAAGGTGTCATAAGACTGGGAAATAAATTGAGAACAAGTAGCAGACCAGAAAGGACTGAATGACTGGAGGTTGAGATGAAGGTAAAGAGCAGTCTAAGGAGAAAGGAGGCTGTGAGAGAAATGGAAAGATGGGAGTTTATTCAGAAAAGTGAAATTCCCTTTGTAATCTTGGGTAGAGCAAGTTTTATGTGAAGAGGAAGTCTGCAGTGTGATTATTAGGCATGTACCTTATTGTTCTTATTCAATAACACAATGTATTCCTTGAAGATAGGATCTAGGTTTTAGATCTCTTTTTTTGAACCCTTAATCCCAATGACCTACTTTAAATAAATGCTGAAAGTATTTGTTCATTGAAGTATCTTTCAGGAAGGAGTTACAAAGGTGAAGGATGGAAAGGGGGGCTCTTCAACTGCTCTCTTACCACCTGCTTTTTGGACAGGAGACTAAAAGTAGTTGCCTTTTACATAAATTCAGCTATAATTAACATGGGGCCAGCTGGAACCTGGCTTTTTATTAACTTCAGAAAACTTGGGACTTTTCTCTGACTTTATCTATGGGCTGCTGGTTGGATCCACTAAGAGTGATTTCTTTAAAAAAACTCGAACCAAATTTCCAGTGACTTTAGAGTCCCCTTACTGATTCTATGGGCCCTGAGCACCATCCTGCAAGAGACTAGATTATTTACAATCTTCTGTTCTTTTGCAATTTCATGGGTATACTAAGGCTCATTCTGAAGCAGCTGATGGAAAAGACAGCTTAGAAATCCTTACAGGAGACTTCTTGTCTCTTAGGGACACAGATACATAGGACAAAAGACAAACGAGCTGGAAAAATATTATGGCTGTTACATAATAACTTAATATAGCATAATTGCTACAGTAAACTAATGGGGCCTCATAAGAGTTCTTCTGTTATTATAGTGTTATGGTTTCCAAGAAAAATTATGCATTACTGAATCACTCATGATTGGCCATTGTGGAATTTTATATTAACATGCATTAAAGATCTTCTGCTTTATGCAATATGACAGGCATTTTGTGTAAGCTACAGTGGGTAGACTTCTTCCCCTGGGGAAGAGAAACAATATTTAATATTACTAGGCAATGACATACCTAGATCAAATACCAGCTATATGCTTTGTTTTTTTTTCTTATATGTGCAGTTAAGAGCTTTATTGCCAAAAGAAAAGCAGCTTTATTATTATTATTATTATTATTATCTTAACCCCTTACTTTCTTAGAATCAGTGCTAAGTATTGATTCCAAGGTAGAAGACTAGTAAAGACTAGGCTATTGGGGTTAGCAGCTAGCACAGTGTCTTCCACTTAGTGGGCACTCAACAAATGCTTGTTCATTATTAAGCTGTCGGGGTGGCTAGGTGGCTCAGTAAAGAGAGTGCCAAGTCTGGAGTTGGAGGACCGAGGTTCAAATCTGACCTCAGGTATGACCCTGGGCAAGTCATTTAACCCCCATTGCCTAGCTCTCACTACTCTTCTGCCTTAGAATTAATGTATTGATTCTAAGATGGAAGGTAAAGTTTTGAAAGAGAAAAGAAAGTGGGGGATAAAATGTGAATAAATCAGGTTAAGCTTTAAAGAATATCATGTGTACCTTTTTTTTGCCAATAGAGCTAATTATTAAACATTTACTAGTACACCACTGGGACTAGCAATCTAAAATTCCTTTATCTCACACCAGTTAATGATGCTCTTTAAGAGAATTGAGATCAGATGTCAAATAAACCATAGCCATGATGAGCAATTAAAGTTTCCTAAGTTCAAGACAGTAGAGTATTGGGAAATTTTTTATAGTAAGTTCTCCTCATAAGAGGCAGCAGTAGATGGAGCGAGGGACTTTGAATCAGAGGATCTGGGTCTAAATGTAACAGCTGTTACAACCTTGTGATCTTGGGCAATTCACTCATTTTCCGGATCTGTAAAATGAGAGGATTGGACCCATTGATTCCTAAGGTCCTTTCCAGCTCCAAATCTGTCGTTTTACAAGGACAAAAAGAACCCAAAGCAATCATCTCTTCCATTCATTTCCCTTTAAGCAAGACTGCATATGGCTACCTCTCTCATATCATTTTTAAAAGGAGAAAGGGGCCCCTACAAGTCTGGTGGGTTACCCACTTTACTGTTTTAACCACCTTCCTTAATATCTGCATAATATACTTGTTTCCAAGTCACATGCCCATTTTTCCCTGCATCTGCCCTCTGGAGATAGAAGCATTACAATGTAGTACAGAGCTGAGTTAGAAGAGGCACATACTAGGGTGTTTAATACAAGAAGAATCTTTCTTCGAATTTTCCTAAGGACTTCTCTTTGGAAAAGAAACATGAGATAATGAAATGAACCAGAATAACACTTTGAGAAACAAAACCTCACTTATCCAAAATCTGGACATTTTGGAAGATGGATTCACATTTTCTTATGTCTGCCTTTCCCATTATATGTAGTTACGTTCTACCAAATGCTCATTATGGGAAATATTTAAGTATCAAGTCTCTCTGTCCTGGATTCCTTTGGCTGCCTGAAGCTTACATCAATATGTGCTTAGTGGTTTCTAAAGCATGTTGTTCCCCTCCCTCCCCTTTTCTGTCTCTTTCTATGTCTCTCTCTGTTTGCCTATCACTGTCTGTCTCTCTCTCCCACTGCCCCTTTCCAGCAAGAAACAACAAATGGATGAAATAAAAATTTTCCAGGCACTTACCCCCTAAATAAACCTTACTAGAATAAATGGTTTTTACCACCCACCCACCCCCCTTTCAGTCTGCAGGAAAGCTTGCAGCCAGGAAAAAATGTCACTAACCCTTCTCCTTCATGAGCAATACCAGGGTGGTGGTGTGCCCTCTGGCTATGTGAGCCTGAAGAATTAGCTTAACAAAGTTGTATTTCAAATCTTTAATAAATTTCTTATTTGCCCACAGCCTAATTCCTAGGAGTTTAGGGGCCTGTTGAGTCCTGCTTATTTGTTTCATTAAACCAGACTAGCGCAGTACCTTTGATAAAATTGAGCTTTACAGAAAGATTTATGACTTGGTTTCTGGGCATGCTCTTCCCCTGACTGTAAATCCCCTGGTTTTCAAGCCCCTGAACTATTTACTTCCCAGCTTCCAGAATTAAGCCCATCTTGGTCTCCACTGACTACTTGCAGTTGGGAATGTCTCTCTTGCCCTAGTCCTACTGTTGATTCCAAAACCAAAGTCTTGTCCCCCATTGTATTGTGTGACTGGCATACCCCAAATAATTTTTACAGGCTTTTATAGCTAGCTTTATAAAAAAAATGGCAGGAAATTAAAATAATCACAGATAATCAAAACTAGGAAGTACTTTAAAGATCGTGTAGTCTAAATCCTAGGAGTAGCTAGGTGGCACAGAGGATAGAGTGCTAGGCCTGGTGTCAGGAGGACTTGAGTTCAAATCTAGCACCAGATACTTACTGTGTGCCCTCCAGCAAGCCACTTAACTTTGCTTGCCTTTTCCTCTGCTGTAAAATGAGCTGAAGAAGGAAATGCCAAACTATTCTACTTTGCCAAGAAAATCCCAAAATAGGATCACAAAGAGTTGGATGTGGCTGAAATGACCAAACAGCAATTAAAGAATATGGTAAACTATCAATCTGTCTGGGAAGGTGGAAGAAGGGATATCTGTTGTTCTACTATTTTTTTAATTAAGGAACTGTATTCCTCTCCTTCCCCTGCCATCTTCAAAAGTTTGGAAAGTTTGCCATGTTCTATGCCTTCCAATTGCAAATCTGCTCCTCTCTTGTTTATTCCTCATCATTAGGGCAAGAAGGCAAGGGAATAGGAACAATGAAGACATAGAGGCATTTATCCATCTGGGCCTCAGAGTAGAAAAGCCAAATGTCCTGGGTTCCCTCATTTAAAACAAGGATATTCACAGGAGCTCCTGACACTTTTCTGTGGCAGCCCACCAAGTTGCCTCAGCTAAATGCCAGATCCAAAGAATCCAATGCTTCAAGGATCTGTGATTTTGTCAGTGTGAGTGCTTTCTTTCCCAACGAATACCAGGAGTTCTTCTAGACTTAGTAGATCACTTACAAAAATGAACAACATGGAAATATGTTTTGCCAAATAACACAGGTATAACCTTGGGAGGGGGAAAGAAAGGAGGGAGATAAGTTCCATCATATAAATTAGGAAAACTTGTATAGAAATGTATTATTACATGTAATTGGTAAAAAACAAAATAAAAATATTTTAAAGTCATTTCCATATATTAAAAAAAATGTAGTAAGAGGTCTAATAGAGTTGGTAAGGTTGAAAGATCCATCATCCTGCTGCCAGACTACTAAACATCTCTAGGCTACTCCTGAAACAACACAAATAGAGTCTATCAGGGGGTCTGTACTCAAAGCCTTTCCCTTGTGCTCAGCTAGCTTGGCCTTCTAGAATCTCATGTAACCCTTACCCATGGTGAATTTGGACTTCCAGAGAAGGATGTCCATGGGCAACAGACTAAACATTGTCATTTAACTGGATCTCACTATTACATCCTCTTTATATTTATTAAATACCTACTGAGTACAAGGCAGAGAGTTACATCTTGAGGATCCAAAGATGAAAGAACAGAAAAGTCATTTTCCATTCCTCAAGGAACTGACATTCTCCTGGGACATACAACATGTCAACAACTAAGCAAATACAAGTTAATTGAAGAGGGAAACAGTATGAACAACTAGAAAAATAAGGAAAGGCTGAATGTGCGTCAACAGCTGAGCTTAGCCTGGAAGGAAGCTAGGGATTCTATGAGGACTCAGGGAGGGGAGAAGGAGCATTGAAAGCATGAAGAGAAGCTTGTGCAAACTCACACATGTGGGAAAATGGAAGACAGTTCCAGGAATGGCAAGTAGGTCATTGGGGCAAAAAAAGGAGAGTGCCTGCAGTGAACAATAGGAAATAAATCTGGAAAGATAAACTTGGAAAAAGATTGTGCAACATTAAATAGCAGTGTGAGATCTGTTTTTCATTCTAGAAGCATTAGTGAGCCGCTGAGGATCCTTGAGGGCAAGGAGTAGACTATGTCATGTTGACTTTAGGAAGATAATTTTAGCAAATCTGTAGAGGATATATTGGAAAGGAGAGAAACTGGAAATTTGGGAACTCCCACCCTAGGACCATGTTGTCCTAATTGGTGAGTGCCTCAGTCTAACTTAGCCCACTGACTATATGAAGACAGCTCCAGACCAATCAAACCATATGTCCCCCTCTACCCATTCTTCTGTGTCCTTTCTGCTTCTTGATATCTGCTGTTCTCCCACATTCCTCTCTTCTCCAACCTCTTGCTCTTGCCCTTATCCCCTGCTTTCCACATCTTGCTGTGGAAACAAATATTAAACCTGTACTAATGCTTCTGGTATGTCAGTCTATCCCTCTTTGGCTACACTCACTGTTCCTGCAACTTCTCAGATGAGAAAAACCTTCTCAGGCCACTATTCCCCTAATATGTTGTTCCTTCTTCTTGAAAATAAGTTTCTTCAGCACATGATATATTTTGTTTTTGTATTTTTCCCCAAACTTTTTAGTGCAATGCTTGGACAATGTGAGTGTTTTAAAAGTACTTTTTATTCATCCATTAATTAATTCATTAAAAGAATAATTGCAATCATATGAACAAAAGGCAATGAAAAGGCTATGCAAATAGAGAGGAAATGATACATTCAAGAGATATTATGGAGGCAAAACCTTAAGATTTAGAAACTAATTAAATATGGGAGTAAAAGGAGATGGAAGAGTTTGGGGTGATTGATTCTTAAAAGTTAAAAAAAATTGTGCTTTGAAATATTTTAGATCTGGAGCAGCTAGCTGGCTCACTGACTAGAGAATGATGCCTGGAGACAAGAAAGAGGTCCTGAGTTTAAATCTGGCTTGAGACACTTCCTTATTGTGAGATCCTGGGCAAGTCACTTAACCTCAACTCCCTAGCCCTTACCACCTTTTGTCTTAGAACCAATACTTAATATTAATCCTAAGGCAGAAGATAAAAGTTTTTACAAAAATGGCTTAGATATTAATCACTGGTGCTATTCTTTTCAACAGGTGCCAATATTAGAGATATTGATAAGCCTTCAAACCTTGAGACTCCAAGAAGGGTAATACTTTATTCAAGGGAACCTGTACCCTAACCTCAATATTGAAATGACCATTTCTTAAGAAGTCCATCTTTTACTATAATACATACTATTTTTTAAAATAAGTTTAATTGTACCACTGTAGGAAGTGTTACTCATTTGTTGTCTCAGGAGGGAGGGAGAGAGAGAGAGAGAAAGAGAGAGACAGAGAGAGAGACAGAGAGAGAGACAGAGAGAGAGTGCAAACACACTGGACCTGGAGTCAGAAAGATTCAAGTTCAAATTTAGCCTCAGTTAACCTCTGTTTCAGTTTCCTCAACAGTAAAATAGGGATAATAATAGCATCTACCTCCCAGGATTGCTGGGAGGATCAAATGATATATTTGTAATGCACTTAGGACAGTTTCTGACACATGTAGGTGCTTAGAAATGTTTCCTTCCTTCCAATAGCATGCAAAATTAGAGTTGTGCTAAATAAGTGCACTTTTTTCATTGAGTAGCAAACATTGGGACTGATATCTTTTTGCTATTTAACTAAAATATAATTTGTATTCATCCTTTTACCTAAAGAATGTATGGAATACTTTCTGAGGTTTTCTTTGTGGTTTTAAGCATTTTTTGATTTAAAAAAAAATCTCTTTTGTTCTCGTTAAAATGCAAACTCCATTTTGTTTGTGATCCAGCTGTTCCAGGTCCTTGTCACATTGTGTCTTTCAGGCTCTGCGGTTATCCTCCCTTCTATGATGAAAATGACTCCAAACTTTTTGAGCAGATTCTCAAGGCAGAATATGAATTTGACTCTCCCTATTGGGATGACATCTCAGATTCTGGTAAGCAGCCAACCTTCCTGAGGGTTCAGCACATGCCATTTTCATGGCCAGCCACCTACTGCCATTAGAGCCCCATCATTTCTGAGGATCTCATTAAAAGCCACATTTACTACGCATTCCCCAAACCTCCGGGAGATCCTTGTGCAAAGCCGAGAGTAGGCTTGTCCACCAAATCCAAGGGAAAAGCCATCACTAAGGATGTCCTGATCTGGAGTTTGCTAGGGGGAAATATTCCTTCTTATTAAGTGTCTTAGATAAAGTAACCAAGGGCAGTTAGGTCATGTAGTGGATGAGTACTGCACTAAAGTAAGGATAACTCATCTTCCTGAGTTTAAATCCAGTCTCAGACTCTTGGTAGCTGTGTAACCCTGGGCAAGTCATTTAACCCTCTTTGCCTCAGCTTCCTCATCTGTAAAATGGGGACTCCAGTATCTTTGCCAAGAAACACCAAAAAGGGTCATACTTGACAGAAATGACTGAACAGCAATAACAAAAGTAACCAAGCCTACTAAAGATCTAAGTTGCCCCTTCTCCAAGAACTCCAGATAGAAAATTTCTCCTCCAATAACTCCAGTTTGCCCCTGCTTCAGTGATAAGGAGCATAATTATTCAGAAATTACTCAGTTCATTATTTGGCATCCAATCAGCATGCATTTAACATGCCAACTGTATAGAGGGCCCCGAGCTGTTTCATCTAGGATCCATGGGGAGTTTCCAATGAAGAAGAAGTGGCAAACTAAAAAATTAAAGAGAGTAAAAAGAAAGGAATTCACTTCTTGCTCAAAGCAGTGGCCAGCCATGATCGGACAAGGTTTGCTGACTTTTGATGTGAAATGGTGTAACTTACCTGCTTGATGCCACATTATTCCCTGAATCTAAAACAGAGGTGAGTTAGCAAACCGTGGCCTGCCTTCAGAGCCCACAAACTAGTGTTGCCCACAAGCTGTGATTTAAACTACAGAATGGTGGAGCGCATTACTAAGCAGCTTTCTGCAAATGTTCCTTATCACAGCCATTGTACGTAGGACACCTGTAATAACATTTTCCCATTCCACTGAAATCTGGCAAGTTGATTTTACCACAAATGATTTCTGTAATTCTTTACCTTGAGCAAAAGACAATGCAGCCTCGTGTAGAGGAGATTCAATTCTAGAAGGAAAAGAATGTGGCTTCTAGTCCTTGCTTTGCCCGTGACTCAATGGATGGTGCCTCTAATGCCTGTTTCATAACTGCCCCTTTCTCAGATACTGGTACTGTGTAATTTGCAATTTCTGCTAACTGTGTGGTTAGAATTTTAAAAATGTAATGCCATAAATGGTATGATCGCAGCTTCTGGTGGCATCATGGAGCCCGATCTTTTTGAAAAATTCCTTTCTTTCCACCTTAGAAACAATACTGTGTATTGGTTCCAAGGTAGAAGAGTGGTAAGGGCTAGGCAATGAGGGTTAAGTGACTTGCCAAGGAAGTGCCTGATGCTAGATTTGAACACAACACCTATCATCTCTAGACCTGGATCTCTATCCACTGAGCCACCTAGCTGCCCCTATAGAGCCATATTTTAAGGTACAAATCAGATTCACTCTTTTTTTTTCCCCAACAGCTAAAGATTTCATTCGGAATTTGATGGAGAAAGATCCCAATAAAAGATATACATGTGAGCAGGCAGCTCGGCACCCCTGGTAAGAAAAATCATACTGCAGAAGATAATAATTGCCAAATTCTTTTTTCACTACAGTAGTAATTGGGAAATTTTAATTATGGAATCCATAGGTTATCATCATACCTTATTATAACCAACATTTTTAGTCTTCTCCCTAAGCCAAATCTTGGCTTCCTTTCCCCCTCCACTCTCTGATAGGTGTTAATGAGGAGCTGATTGGCTAAAAAACAAGAGAAGCAATATCCACTCGTTGGACAATCAGTCCCTTAGCATTAGCTTGCATTCATAAGACCCTGTGAGACTGATAGTACATGACACTATTCCCAATAGGTAGCAAAATGGATAGAGCACCAGGCCTAGAATCAGGAAAACCCAAGTTCCGATCCAGCCTCAGAGACTTACTAACTGTGTGACCTTGAGCAAGTCACTTCACCCTCTTTGCCTCAGTTTCCTCACCTGGAGAAGGAAATGGCCCAGTATCTTTGCCAATAAAACCGCAGATGGGGTCACAGAATTGTAAATGACTAAGATAAATGAACAACAAATTCCCATTTTGTGGATGAGAAAATTGGAGGCAGAGAAAGATGAGTGACCTGTCTGTGGCCACATGGCTAGTGTCAGAGACACTCAAATTCATCTTGCAATTCACCAAACCAATGCTCCTATCCCTGCAAAAGCGGACTGTACAGGCATATGTTCCCTGACTTAAGTAACTCTGATACATGGAAATCTGAATGAACTCAGAAAAGATTTTTTTAAAAGAGATTGTTATTCACTGGGCCAAAAAGGATTTTTCAGGCTACAGTAAGAGCCCCCTTAAGATTCCTAAATAGTGTTGTGTTCTAGTATATTTAAAATGTAAAGGACATGTACTTATAGAATGTATCTGTCCTATAAAGAGTAATTCCCTTTTAATTACATATTCATTACCTATATTGATAAGCCCTCACAAATTTCATCAAGACTAAAAGGTTTCAAATATGGATCAGATAACAAACTGTAGTAGCTTTCTGAAGGTCAATTTACCAAAATATGGAGACTCATCTCCAACAGTCTGGCCACTGGTGATGAATTCTTTGGCTCTGGATATATAAGGGAAAAAAAGAAAAGCAAAAAATATCCTCTAGTCCTATCTGTCCATCTTTTTTTCTGTTTCCATAGTGATGGTGGTAGGATGGCAGAAAAGAAGGTAGGGAGCTCAATTTAATTTTAAAACATCTATAAACATTCATTTAGCTGTTGAAATTAAATCCCTTTGTTCAAGGACAACTGAGTTCTTAAGTGCTATGAGAACAACATAAGCTTATCAGTTTTCTTGCTATAAATTATATTAGAAAATATAAAGAAACCATAGCTAAATGTATAAGGAGGTCTTACAGGTTTCTCCTCGGAGAGACAAATGAAGGATTTGATGGTGTTGTTTCTATCATGTACCCAAAAGCAGTGAAAACTATCAATTCAATTATTTTTCTATCTGAAATGATGAGCAGGCTGATTTTAGAAAAATCTGGGAAGACCTACATGAACTGATAGAAACAGAAGTGAATGCAGTGGAACCAGGAGAATGTTGTATACGGTAACAGCAATATTGTATGATGTCCAACTGTGAATGACAGTTATTCTGAGCAGTACAATGATCCAAAATAATCCCAAAGTCTCATAATGAAAAATACCATCCACCTTCAGAGAAAGAACTGATTGAATCTAAATGCAGACAAGAACAAACGATATTTTACTTTCTTCATTTTTTGTAGGGTTTTTTGTTTTGTTTTGTTCAAATTCTCTTCACAAAATGACTAATATGGGAAAGTATTTTACATGATTGTACATGTAAAATCAGTGTAAGATTACACACTCTCTCAAGGAAGGGGGGAGGAAGAGATGGAAGGTATTTGAAACTCAAAAAATGTTTTAAGAATATTCAAAAGGTTTTTACATGTACATGGGAAAAGTAAAATATTGATTCATGGGTCACTTAGTCATCTCACCTTATAGTGCTAATGATAGGCAAAAGCAAAAAGACCCCCACAGAAATAACTGAAACTTTTATGCTAGGATCATTTGTAGAGAAAAAGGAGAGAACATCTACAAAGAACTTTACCCTAAACCATGTCTCTATATACCTTGACACTTAATGACTTGGTGTATAAAAGTAGACACCGAGTAGGATATCAAATAGATAAAGAAAAAAAGAATTGAAAAATTATTTATGATTAAGAAATGAACCAGGCTTGGTAGTGCTAACTGTAAATCCTTAATAGTGAAGAAGCTAAGCTAGTGGAAGCTTGAGCTTAGAAGCTTTAACATCAATCAAGTGCCCTGGTGTATTTTTAGTTGGAAGAGCATAGACTTAGTGAGGAATCAATAGAAAGTATAGAATTGACTATTACAAAATAGGAAATAACAAATGACATGATTCATTTCAAAATTAGTTGTTTGTGATCATGTATTAGTTATTGATTCAAAGTAAAAATTATTAATAAATTAAAAGCCAGGAAAAAGAAGGAACTGTATGAAATCATTTTTTATTTTAATTTTAATTTTTTCTGTTACATTTAGAAACACTTTTTGACATTTTAAAATTCAGATTTTTCTCCCTCACTACTCTCCCTTACCCCAGGCAGTGAATAGTATGATATAGGTTATACTTGTACTTTTTTCAATACATATTTCTATATTAATCATATTATGATAGAAGACACATATTACACATGCAATAGAAACCTCATGAAGGAAATATAGTGGAAGATGACCTGCTGTCATCCGCACTCAGATTCCAACATTTTCTGCTTTAGCTGTGGATGGCATTTTTATCATGAATATTTTGTGATTATCTTGGAGACTTGATTTCCTGATAATGGTTTAGAGTCACTCACAGCTGATCATCATGTGATATTTCCATTACTGTTTACAGTATTCTCCTGATTCTCCTCACCTCACTTTTCATCAATTCATACAAGTCTTTACAGGTTTTTCTGAACTTATTCTGTTCGTTGTTTCTTATAGTACAATAGTATCCCATTACAACCATACACCACAACTTGTTCAGCTACTCCCCAAGTGAGGGATAACCCCTCAGTTTCCAATTTGCCACTTCAAAAAGAACTGCTAAAAATATTTTTATATAATTAGGTCCTTTTCCTTTATCTCTGATCTCTTTGATGAGTCAAAAGGCACGTATATTTCCATGGCCTTTTAAGCCTATTTCCATATTGCTCTCTAGAATGATTATATCAGTTCACACTTCTACCAACAGTGAATTAGTGTCCCAGTTTTCCAAAATTCTTTCCATTTATCATTTACCTTTTTGGTCAAGCTGGCCAACCTGGTAGGTATAAGGTGATATCTCAGAGCTATTTTAATTTGCGCTTCTCTAATCATTAGTAATTTGGAACATTTTTTCATGAATATGGATAATTTTAATTTCTTCCTCGGACATCAACTAGTGCATATATCCTTTGACCATGTTTTAATTGGGGAATGCTTTGTATTCTTATAAATTTGTCTCAGTTCTATATATTTGAGAAATTAAGCTAAGTTCAGTTTATTCCAGTGTTTTCTAATGTTTTATGAGGAATAGACGTATTTTGTCAAATGCTTTTTCTTAATTTGTTGAAATTATCAAGTGGTTACTGCTGGTTTTGTTATTGCTATGGCAAATTATGCTGATGGCTTTTTTTAAAATATTGAACCATCGCTGCAATTCCTGGTATAAAACCTAGATGATCATGATGGATAAAATGTTGTAATCTTCCTTGCTAGTGTTTTATTTTAAATTTTTTCAACAATGTTCTCTGGATGGATTGGTCTATAGTTTTTTTTCTCTCTGTTTTAGTTCTTCCTGGTTTATCAATTCCATATTTGTGTTATGAGTTTATAAGGATTCCCTCTTCACTATTTTAATAAATAGTTTATGTAGTATTATAGTTAATTATTTGGTGGAATTTACTTGTGAGTCCATTTGGCCCAGGGGCTTTTTTCTTAGAGAGTTTTTTGATAATTTTTTTCATTTTCTTTTTCTACATTGGGATTGTTTAGGTGTTCTACTTTCTCTTGTTATTCTGGGTAGTTTATATGATTATGAGTATTCCTCTACTTCACTGAGATGTCCAGATTTATTGGCATGTAGTCGGGAAAAATAACTACCAGAAGGGGGCAGCTAGGTGGCTCAATGGATTGAGAGCCATGCCTGGAGATGGGAGATCCAAAGTTCAAATCTGACCTCAGACACTTCCTAACTTTGTAACCCATTGCCTAGTCCTTATCATTCTTCTGCCTTGGAACCAATACACAGTATTGATTCTAAGATGGAAGGTAAGGATTTTTTAAAAATTTAGATGATTACCAGTAATTCCTTTACTTTCTTGTTCATTGGTAGTGGTTTTACTTTTTTTATTTTTGATACTGGTAACTTTATTTTCTTTTTTAAAATTAAATTTTAATTTACTGAGTTTTAGTGTTTCCTTTTCCATTTAGCCAATCCTACTCTTTAATTAGCTCTAATAATGATAAAGTTATTAATTGTGTTTAATCAAGTTTTAATCAGTTTAACCAATGGTTTATTTATGTATTTTTACATAAAAGCAACTTCTTGTCTCATATTAGTTCAATGCTTTTCTCACTTTCAGTTTTATTAATATCCACCTTGATTTTCAGTATTTCCGATTTGGTTTTTAATTGGGTGTTTTTAATTTATTCTTTTATTTTTATTTATTTTTAATTTCTTTAGTTGCATGCCCAATTCATTGATTTTCTCTTTTTCTATTTTATAGATGTAAGCATTTATAGATATAAATTTCCCCCTAAGTATTGCATTGGCTACATCTCATAAATTTTGATATGTTGTTTCCTCATTGTCATTTTCTTTCATAAAATTGTTAAACGTTTCTATCATTTGTTCATTGAAATAAGGGTTCTTTGGGATAAGATTATTTAGTTTCCAACTAATTTTTAGCCTTTCTGCTGCCCTTTGTTGAGTTTCATTTTTATTGGGTTATCATCTGAAAAGCATGCATATAATATTTCTGCTTTTCTATATTTGAAATGTGAGGTTTGTATGACTTATTTTGTGGTGAATTTTTATACACTTTTTGTAAAGGTGCACTGTACTACTGAGGGAAAGGTGTATTCCTTTCTATTCCCATTCAGTTTTCTCCAGAGGTTTATCATATCCATTTTTTCCTAAAATTTTAATTACCTCCTTAACTTCTTTCTTGTTTGTTTTTTGGTTGTATTTATTTACTTCTGAGAGGGAAAGGTTGAGGTCCCACAATAGTAACATTTAATTGTCTATTTCTTCCTGAAAACTGATGTAACTGTTCCTTTAGGAATTTGGACACTATGACATTTGGTGCATAGATGTTATTTCATTGTTAATGGTGCCTTTTATCATAAAATAATTTCCTTCTTTATATTTTTTGACTATGTCAGTTTTTACTTTTGCTTTATTTAACAACATAATTCCTCCCCCTGATTCTTTTTTAGCAGAGTCATAGTAGATTCTGCTTCAGCTTCTTACTTTAACTCTTTGTATGTCTCCCTGTTTTAAATGTGTTTCTTGACAGAATATTGTAGGGTTCTGGTTTTTAATCCATTCTGCTATCCTTTTCCTTTTTATGGGTAAGTTCATTTAAGTTATATTCATAGTTATGATTACTATTTGTGGGTTTTCCTCCATCTTATTTTCCCCCTATTTACTCTTCCCTCTCTTCCTTTAATCTTTTCCATATTGACAGTGTTTTGTTTTTGACAACCACTTCACCAATTCACCCCGTTTTGTCCATTTCTTCCTTCCCTCCTACTCTATAGGGTAAGAAGCTTCTCTGGTAGACTCAATGTGGGTGTTATTCTCACTTTGAGTTAGTTCTGATGAGAGTGAGGTTCAGTCATAGCCACCACCATTCATCTTCCCTACTGTATTTGCGATTTATGTACCTCATAATGAGAGGTAGTTTACCCTCTTCTTTTCTCTTCTCCTCATGTGTTCCTCTTTCCCATTCCCTTTTTTTATATCAGCCTGTCTTATTTAGTTTCCTTCCTTCTTAATATGTATATTCCTTTTCATTGTTCTAATAGTGACAAAATTCTTAAGTATCTTGGGTACTTTAGGTATCTTACTTTTTTTTCAAGTATCATAGATATCTTAATTATTTAAATTATCATATTGCCATGTATAAAGGTATTCAACCATATCAAAACACTTAAGTTTTCATATTCCCTTTTTATGCTTCTCTTGATTGTATATTTTGCTCATAAGTTTTTCTTTTTAGCTGTTTTTGTTGGTCAGAAAAGTTGTAAATTTCACTATTTCGTTAAACATGAATTTTCCCCCTAGATGTTTGATGCTCAGTTTTGCTGAAGATGTAATTCTAGATTTTTGTCCTAAATCCTTTACCTTTTGGAATATTCTATCCCTTGCCTTTTGGTCCTGATTGTGACTCCTCAATATTTGAATTGTTTTCTTTTGGCTACTTGGAGTACTTTTTTCCTTGGCCTGGGAATTCTGGAATTTGATTGTAATAGTCCTGGGGTATTTTATTTTGGGGATTATTTCAGGAGGTTATTGGTGAATTCTCTGAATTTCTATTTTTCCCTCTTATTTGAGGAAATCAGGGTACTTTTCCCTGATGATTTCTTCTAATATGATTTTTGGCTTTTTTTATTGTGACTTTCAGGGATTCCAGAGATTCTTAGATTCTTTTATCTCCTGGACCTATTTTCCAGGTTGGTCATATTTTAAATTTTCTTCTATTTTTTTCATTTTAAAAAATGTTATCTTATTGTTTCCTGCTGTCTTATGGTTTCATTAGCTTTGACTGTCCAATTCTAATTTTAAGAAGTTATCTTCCTTGAGTTTTTGTGTTTACTTTTCCATTTGGCCTATCTTACTCTTTAACGAGTTGTTTTCTTCAGTGCGTTTTTGGCTCCATTTCCATTTGATTCATTTTATTCTTTAGGGAGTTTTCTTCAAGGTATTTTTGTACCTCACTTTTCCTTTTGGCCTAGTCTAGTTTTCAAGGAGTTGATTTCTTCGATGATTTTTTTCCTGGAGCTGTTGAATTTTTCTGTTGATTCTCTTGTTTCTAGACTTTTTAACTTCTTTTCAAATCTTCCAGGTTCTTTAGGCTTGAAATCCTTTCATCCTTTCCTTTGAGGCTTCACATGTTTCATTTTTGACATTGTTGTCCTCTTCTGAATTTGTATTTTTGTCTTCCCTGTTACTAAAATAATGTTCTCTGTGTGTGTGTTTTATTTTTTTTTTAATTTCTTATAAAAACCTTATCTTCTGTCTTAGAATACTGTGTATTGATTCTACAGCAGAAGTGTTGTAAGGGCTAGACAATGGAGGTTAAGTGACTTGCTCATGGTTACACAGCTAGGAAGTGACTGAGGTCAGATTTGAACCTAGGACCTCCCATCTCTAGGCCTGGCTCTCAATCCACTGAGCCACCTAGCTGCCCCTGTGTGTATGTGTTTTAGAGGGCTCACTGCTCCAGATTTGCAAAGTACTCCTCTCTAGTACTTGGGATAGGCCTGACTGCTCTTGTTCCTCATGGTGTGTCTGTTGAAGAGGTGGTTCTGCTGACTTGCTTTGTAAATCTGGGAAATTTTACAGCTGTTTTGTGTAGCTATACTCATTACCCCCATGCAACCAGTTCCCCTGCTGTTTTGTGGGCTGGGCTGGTCCCTGCTCTGCTGCTTCCCTGCCCCTACCAAGTGTCCTGGGCTGGGCAGGTTCCTTGATTTGGGCTCTGCTGCCTCAGGCACTATGCTACCACATGGGAGTGAGTAGATTATTATAGTTTATCCCAATAGCACTCTCCTTCATTGCCCAGGATAGAAAAAAGCATTAGATGACATTGAATGGAGTTCTATTCAATATTTCCTTGATTCTGAGGTATTAGGAATTCCTAGCTCTTCCACTTACTAACTAAATGACCTTGGCAAGTCACTTATCCTCTCTGACCCTCGGCTTCCCCATATGTAAAATAAGGATAATTGTACTTTCAGTATGTACCTCATAGGGTAAGAAAAATACTTTGTAATTCCCCAGATTTTACATGAATATGAACTATTGAGAAAAGAGAAGAGAGGATGGTGTTGGAGGCTAATGAAGAAAGTTGGTGGAAGGAAAAAAGGAAAGACTCGAGAGGCAGGAAGCACAAAACCTACAAGTTATGTTACAATACCAGAATTTCATTCAAAAATAATATCTATAAATTGTAAGATCAATAGGAGAAAGCTAAAACGTTGGTGAGAGAGAATGGCCAAATTGAATGAAATGCAAAGACATACACCCACAAATTGAAGTGGAATGTTAGTGAAGTTAAGGTCCATCTAGAAACATTTATAAAGGTGATTAATAGCAGTAAATATGAAATGTATCCATAAAGATATCCTGAGAAGTGAGTTCTGAATTGCCTCTAGCTCCATTTGATGCTTAATTCTTAAACAAGTACTAACTCAGTTTGAAATTAACATGAACTATTTCTACTGATCAATTTGAAATTTTGTGATGTCTTATATATGCAATCAACTCTCCAAGACATTAAGTGGCAGATAAGATGCCAACCTTTATTGGTAGAAGGACTTTCCACATCTGAGAGTTCTTCATACCAATGAAATCACAGTCCCTGACTATGTATGTTAGCTACATAGAGAACTCATATAAAGCAGGACACATAGAGTAGGAACCAGTTCCATAGGGTTTCAGATCATAATTCTGATAGACAGGTGCTGATGTTTAAAACATGAAGATAGAAATCCCTTCCAATTTTTCCTCACTCCATCTATTTACTTTGGAGCACAAGGATCTAGCCAGTATTAGTCAGTACCCATCCTAGTCAATTCCACAATTCTTCTCCTTTGCTGAACAAATCATTTCCAAGAAGGAGTTGGCTGCAGAAAATTTTGATTTGGCATCCCACTCTGAGGATGTAACTTCTGAAAACAGTTCAGAGGAGGAAGATTCAAATGAGTTCTCTTGAGAACAAAGGCTTACTGGAGATTCCTGGAGCATCCTGCAAAGCCCTCTGTTGTTCTTGCCTTTGGTGGGCTTGGCCATCCAACATTCTGTTTCTATTTTACTAAGTTGTTATCTAGGAAAGAGAGCCAAATGAAAGTAGAGGAAGGGAAATCTGGTTAGCTGCAGTCTGTTTCAGCATGCTCTTCTGCCAAGGTACTTTCATCTTGACCTAGAAAGAGAGCTGCTGTGAGAAACAGGGAATTTTATTGAAGCATATTGCCTTTGGCAAAGCCTGAGACTTGGACCACAACCTGATGCTCCTATAAGATTCTTGGTAGCTCAGGAAAGCTGGTACACTGTTTCATCTTCTTGATCAGGAATGTCAACAAATATTTTAATCCAGAGTTGCTTTTTGTATGTGAATAATGCCCAATTATTTTCCCTTTGCCTTCCCCAATTAGTCAAATATAATCGTTTCTTGGATTTCAAATCTTTTTCATAACCAGAGCAGCCTAGGCATAGGGAAATAAGGGAGGTGCTGGCTCATATATACATTTACCTTCCTACGAAGACATATGTTGAGTATCGTTGATGCCTCCTCCAGGAAATGTTGCTGAGGCATTATTCCAGAAGTGGCCTATTCCACCACTCCAGTACTCATATTAATTAATGCCATAGTTTCTTTCTTCTATTATATAATCATTTCTAAGAAAGTGTTGGCCATTGACAAGTTTGAATTGGCATTCCTCTCTAAAGATGTAACATTTTAAACTACCTTTCTGACTCCAGTCTGTACCCACAGCAATGGGCCCAACTCTCCATCTTTTCTTCATTATTGAACCACAAGATCCAATTATATAACATACATGCTATTGTGAATAATCTTTTCTCCAATAACAAAAATAGTGGAGAATCAAAGTATTTAATTAAAGCTAGGAAAGGTTTGTAATCCTAGGACTAAGAGTGCATTTGCTTTATTAGAAAGGGTTTCAGTGTGGCAGAAATATCTTCTAAAACTAGGGATTTTAAAGTTTTGTAAACTGTTGCACATTTTATGACAAAAATTACTTTCAGAATATTAGCATAGTGTTTTAGAAATCTTCCAAAAAGTGCAAGTGAATTTTTAAAATGTCATTAGACTAACAAAATAGAGATAGCATGATGGCATGAATACAGTGTTGGAAATCAGGTCCTAGAATTCAGCCCTAGAAACTTACTGGCTGGATGACCCTGGGCAAATTATAATGTCCTGATTCGGGTTTGAGAGGGTTGGACTAGGTAGATGGCCTCTAAGGTCTGAATAGCTTTAAATCAATGATGCTATGAAACTATGAAATTTTATGCTGTTACCAATTCTCCTAACAAATAAAAACTTTACATCCTAATCAAAGTTACCTTTCAAAGTTGTCACAATAGAAGAAGATCTAGTTATTCCAACAATGATGCTATTGCCCAAAATATTTTCAGAACATCTCTTGCAGATTTGTCATAAAATCCAATGGCACATTCTTTTGACTAGGTTCATCTATAATTTTTGACTAGTCAAGTCTTAAAGGACTTTAAGGTGGGAAAAGTGCCCATTATTCACTAATTTACCCATCTTGAAGTCCCGTAGAAATGAATAAGTGACAACGCAGCCAGTATGGACACACTAGGAGCTATACCCTGGGCATGGGCAGTCCAAGGTCACGGGACCCAATCTGTGGGAATGCCCTCTAAACTTATATAAAACCAATCAATCACAGCTAAGCACACTGTCTCTCACCCCAAAATTATGATGTCCTTTTTTCTTCTTCAATAATAAAGGACAGAACAACAAGACAAGTCTTTCCACTTTGATGTGGAACCAGTGTTTTGAAAAAGACATTAAAACCAAGTCTGGTGAAGAAAGTAGTTGATCAAGTTGGGTAATACCATTTAATGTCAAAAATATAAAATAGATGAAAAGATGTTAACAGAGATCTCTTTGATGAGACTTAGAAAAAATATGAACCAGTGATTTAACAAGAACAAGGATGGCCTCTAAGGTCTGAATAGCTTTAAATCAATGATGCTATGAAACTATACTTCGTTAATGTTTGTTCATTATCAAGTGATCTAGAGGAAGACTCTGGATTGAGATTGTGGATGAGAGTTGCACAGGATAGTCAGGCAGGGAGAGATTGGCATCTGCTTCATGGAAATGAGGGTACACATTCCTATGTGCTCACATACCCATTAAAATATTGAAAATGCTATCAAGTAATGGTCACATGGTTTTAAAGCTAAAGCTGAAAGTAAATGCCAAATTACCAGAATGAAAAATAAAAAGGGTAAGTGCACCAACACTGAAGATGAAATTAAAGCAATTTTTAGGAGTTAATCTGCCCAATTAAATGCCAGCAAAATTGACAAGTTAAGTGAATATTTATAAAATGAATATTTCCAAAAATATAAATTGCTCAGCTTAACAAAAAAGGAAACATTTAGTTGTTTCAGTCATGTCTGCCTCTTCATGACCCCATTTGGGGATGTTTCTTGGCAAAGATACTAAAGTGGTTTGCCATTTCCTTCTCCAGATCATTTTGTAGATGAGGAACTGAGGAAAACAGGATTAAGTAACTTGCCCAGGAGAGGAAATAAAATACTCAAATAATCATGTCTTAGAAAAAGAATTTGAACAAGTCATAGATGAGCTCCCTAATAAAAAATTCCCAGGACCACCCATGAAGTATAAGTGAATTCTACCAACATTTAAGGAACAATTAATCCCAACACTCTGTAAAGTATTTGATATATAGATAAAAAAGGTATCCTACAAAATTCCTTTTATGACACAAATATGGTTTTGATATCTTAAACTAGGAGAGCAAAAACAGAAAAAAACAATAAACTAGTTTCCTTGATGAATATTGATGCCAAAAAATTCAAATAAAATACTAGCAAGGAAGTTACAGAAATATATCATGAAGATTATTCACTATGACCAAGTGGGATTTATACCAGGAATGTAAGTCTGGTTCAATATTAGGAAAACTATAAGCCTAGATGACCACATCAATAACAAAAACAAGAATCATAGGATTATATCAATAGATGGAGAAAAAGCTTTGAACAAAATACCATACCCATTATTTTACCATGCCATCCTATTAAAAACACAAGGGTAATTAGGTGGCTCAGTGGATAGAGAATCAGGCCTGGAGAGAAGAGGTCTTAGGTTCAAATCTGGACACTTCTAGCTGTGTGACTTTGGGCAAGTCACCACTTCAATTGCCTAACTTTTATCATTCTATCTTAAACACATACACATGCATACAAACATACACACACACACATGCACACAGCGTATGCATAGGAGTAAATGGAGATTGTCTTAAAATGATGTGTAATATCTATCTAAACACATGAAAACAAACATTGTAATGAGGATAAGCTAGCAGCCTTCCCAATAGATCAGGGGTGAAACAAGGGTATGCATTACCACCATTATTATTCGATATTGTGTTACACTGGCTATAATAAGAAAATGAGAAAAACATAATTGAAAGAATTAAACCAAGCAATGAACAAAAATATCACTCTTTGCACATGATGATGGTATACTTAGAGAACCCTAGAGAATCAACTAATTGAAACAACTAACAACTTTAGCAGAGTTGCATGATATAAAAGAAACCTACATAAATCATCAGTATTTCTATACATATATATTACCAACAAAATCCAACTGGAAGAGAAATTAAAATTCCATTTACAAAACAAATGCAGATATTTAAAAGACATTTTGCCAAGACAAACCCAGGGACTATCTGAACATGTTTACAAAACACTTCATGCCAAAAAGACAGATCTAAACAATTGGAAAAGTATTCATTGCTCATGGGCAGACCAAGCCAATATGAAAAGAAAAACAACTCTACCTACATTAATTTCTTTATTCAGTGGCACACCAGACTATCAAAGAATTATTTCATAAACGTAGAAAAAATAATAAAATTCATCTAGTAGAACATAAGGACAAGGATATCAAGGTGATCAATGGGGGGAAAATGTGAAGGAAGGTGATCTAACAGTACCAGATTTTAAACTATATTACAAAGTCATAATCATCAAAATATTCTGCTACTGGCTAAGAAATACAGTGGTTGGATCAATAACTGAGGTACCAAATACATTGTAGTAAATAACCATAGTAAAATTGTATTTGATAAACCCAATAATGCAAGCTTTTAGAGCAAAAATCTCAACATTTGACAAAAACTACTGGGAAAACAGAAAAGCAGTTTGGCAAAAACTAGGCAAAGACCAATATCTCTCCCTGTAAACCAAAATAAGGTTAAAAGGAGCAAATGATTTCCCAATAAAGTGTGACACTCTAAGTAAATTGGGGAAGCATAGAAAAATTTACCTGTAAGGTCTATGGATAAGGGAAGAATTTATGACCAAACAAGATACAGAAAGAATTGCAAGAAGTGGAAAACTTCTGATTACATGAAATTTTTAAAAGTTTCTATAAACAATAACTATACAGCTGAAATTAGAAGAAAAGCAGGAAAGTAGAAGGAATTTTATAGCAAATTTCTCTGATAAAGGCCTTATTTCTCAAATTTATAAAAATAAGAACCATTCTACAATTGGCAAGTGGTCAAAAGATGTGAGTAGGCAATTTTCAGATGAAATCAAATCTCTCAAGTCACATGAAAAAATATTCTAAATCATTATTGAAAAATTGCAAATTAAAGCAACTCTGAAGTACTGCCTCACAAATCAGATTGGCTAACATGATAGAAAAAGAAAATGATAAATGCTGGAGAGGATGTAGAAAACTAGGCACACAATTACACCACTGGTAGAGTTGTAAACTGGTCTAAATATTCTAGAGAACAATTTGGAATATGCCGAAAGGGCTAAAAACAGTATATGCCCTTTGATCCAACAATACCACTATTGGGTCTATATCTCAGAGAAATAAAATTAAAACTGAGAGGACTTATATTTACAAAAATATTTATAGTGGCTCTTTTTGTGGTTGTCTAGAATAGGAAACTGAGGAGATGTTGTAATAATTAAAATGGTTGAGGACATAAACTGTAGTGATTAAAATAGTGGAAGATTTTAATTGTAGTAGATATAAGAGTGGGTGAGTAAAATTGTGACCGCAGAAAATGTATTCAAGACAGTGTCTTGTTTAAATCAAATATAAGGTGGTCTCCAGGGAAGAATTCCCAATTATTAAATATACCCAAGTCAGCTGGATTTTATAGAGATTTTAATTAATACAAATGAGGAATTAGAGAGAGAGAGAGAGAGAGAGAGAGAGAGAGAGAGAGAGAGAGAGAATAATGAGAAAAGGACTATACCAGCCTAGGCCGGCATGAGCCAGCCTAGGAAGAGAGGGATCAGTCAGTCTTTTATCACTCACCACAAGATCTGTCCAAGCAAGAATTCAGAGGGACAGAGTCTCCTCAAAGGGAGTTCCAGCCAGAGTCAGCCTCCCTCAGACTGTCTTCAAGAGACTGTCTCAAGAGACTGTACTTTGCTCTCAGATTTCTCATCTCTTTATAAAGGGAATTTTCTCCTATGTCACCTCCCCTAAGTTCTCCCATCTACCAATCACAGTAGACGTTTTTCAAAGGACAGACCATTCTTAGTTCACACCTAAGAAGACTAATCTTTTGAGTAATTCACACCTGAGTAGACTAGAATCTCTGAGTAAGTTCTCACCTCTTCACTCCTTGTAAGTTCACAAGTCGCCTGACCTTTATAGGTACTTAGCACCCTTTTATATTAGTCCTAAAACAGGCATAGCTTAAGAACTTTTTGTCTTACTATAAGTATGGGTTTAAGTACTTTTCATTGTTCAGCAAAGAGTTTACAACTTTATCTTCCCCTAAGGCATGCTTAAGTATGGTGAAGTAGAGTTCTCACATTCCTGATCTAAGTAGAGTTCTCACATTCCTGATCTAAGTTACTTCATTGTTTAAAGTGGGGAATGGTCTTAAGCCAACCTTATGAAGTAGGGTCTGGGAATTTTTTAAGGTTCACAATGTCCATCAAATGGGGAATGGCTAAACACTTCATGTTATGGGTTGTGATAGAATATTATTGTGCTATAAGAAATGGTGGTTTCAGAAAAACCTGGGAAAAAATATGTGAACTGACTCAAAATGAACTGAGCAGAACCAGAATAACATTGTACAGTAACCACAATATGGTAACATTGATCAACTGTGAAAGACTTAGCTACTCTGATCAACAATGATTTAAGACTTATGAATATTCAAATATTCAAAGGATTTGGGATGAAAATGGTGTCCATCTTCAGAGAGAAAACTGATAAACTCTGAGTACATATTGATGCATACTTTTTTTTCTTTCCTTATGTGTCTGACATATTTTTTTCAACATAGCTATTATGAAAACAAACAAAAAAAAGTAAAAATAAAACCCATGCTGTAAAAAAAAAAGTATCATGAGAAAGATGATTCAGTAATCAAGATCCAAGTTCTCTCTTTCACTTCCTCATTCAAAATTGAGAAAGAGGGAATATGAAGTATCCTTTGGAGACAGGCCTGGGTTGGGATATAGTATTACCTTTGTCAGAGTAAACACTTCTAAAAAAGGAATTTTCTGTTTCAGGATTGCTGGTGATACAGCCCTTTGCAAAAATATCCATGAGTCTGTCAGTGCCCAGATCCGGAAGAACTTTGCAAAAAGCAAATGGAGAGTAAGTCATAGATTCCCTCCGCCTATTGGCATAAATTAGAAATTAATAGAATCATTCACTACATAAATCTTAAAGGAGGGGATGAATAAACAACTGAATAAATGAACTTTGGAATGAATCAGTAGATGCTAATTCATGAAATTTTTGTTTGCCTTAATTCTGAATTAATGGGAATCCCATAATGTCTTTCTGTGCAAAATCTTAGAGATCACCTGCTATATGACCAATGAGGATACCGAGTATCTTCACTCAGTGAAGTGACTTGTCCATGGTCACAGTTAGTTACGGACTAAGCCTGGAGAGGAAACCTAGAGTTTTTTTTGTTTTGTTTTGTTTTTTATGTCTCAATGCCAGTTTCTTAGTCTTTAATGTATTTAACCTCTTGGCATAAAATCTAACATATATACCTGGAGATTTATAATTCAGAGAAGTAATAACCAAATTAAAAATTAATATCTTTCCAAAGCTTCAGAACTTCACCCAAGTGATCCTAATTTCAAAAGATTATAATAAAATTCCACATTTGCATATCATATTTTCTTTACCATGACTCTATGAGATAAGTGATGAAATTATTCTCCCCATTTTATACATAAGGACATTGAGTTTTTGAGAGAGTAGTGATTTTCCCAGGATTATACAATCAGTCTTTCGTAAGTGGAATTCTAAATTTCTAAGTCTAGTGTTTTCTCCATTAAACTTTAGTGCTTCTTTACAAGAAATAAATTAGGTGAGAGTATTGAGGAAATAGCAAGGTCAAAAAGAGGTGAATATCCAGTCTGAAAGGGATTTTTGATAATTTCCCTTCAGGAAAAAAAATCAAACCATTTCTTATATTTTCAGAGAGAGGTTATCTGGCTTGAAAATGATTCCAACCTCTGATTTGTGAAGATGGAGGGAATGCCTACTTTCCTCCAAGATAGTACTTGTATATGAAACCTTCCTTAACTCTGAGTTGCTAGTGCCTTTCTGCTTCTAAACCCCACCCCCAATTTTTATTTATTTTTTACATATTTGATATACTTAAGTGAGCAGCTAGGTAGCACAGTGAATGAAGCTCCAGCCCTAGAGTCAGAAAGAACCAAGTTCAAATACAGTGAAAGACATTTACTGGTTTTGTAAACCTCAGCAAGTTGCCTAATCCTCTTGGCCTCAGTTTCCTCAACCGCAAAATGAGCTAGAGAAGGAAATGGCAAACTACAGCAGTATCATTGCCCAAGGAAGCCCCAAATGGGGTCATGAAGAAATGGACGCAATTGAATGGACTGAACAACAACAAATATGCATATAAAGAAAGATATAGCTGTCAAAATGCTTTCCTTTCTCTACTCTGATTACTGATCACCCTAACTTCCATCAATTCCCAACTAAAGTCCAAGCTACTACAGGAAGCCTTCCCTCACCCTGCTTAACTCCAGGGCTGTCCCTCTTTTAATTATTTCCTACTTATCCTATATGTAGGTAACTTTGTAGACTGTTGTTTATATGTTGTCTTCCCCATTAAATTTTAAGCTGTCTTTTGCCTCTTTTTGAATCACCAGTTCTTAGCATACTGCCTGGCATGTGGTAGGCATTTAATAAATATTTACTTATTGATTTTAAAAAAAATAGATACACATCTCTCCTCATACACTGAAAGCTCCTTGAAATCAGCAATTATTTTTCTTTTGCCTTTGCAACGCAGCACCCAGCTTAGAGCCTGACACAGAGAAAGTGTTTAATACTTATTTATTGATTGGTTTATTAAATGAGAGGAAATGAGCAATTTTCAAATATTTGAATGGCTATCACTTACCAGCGATCATGCTTACTCTGAGTGGCTCCAGAGGAAAGAACTGAAGGGTAGAAATTATGGAGACACCAATTTCAATTCAATATAACAAAGAACTTTAAAAATTTTTTAGAGCTGGGGAAGTTATTAAAGCCAGGTCTGTAGCCTGGAGGTCCTAGATTCAAATGTGGCCCCAGATACTTGCTAGTTGGGGGACCCTTGGCAAATCACTTAACTCCAGTTGCCAAGAGCTTTCTTCTGTGTTGGAACCAATAATATCAATTCTAAGACAGAAGGTAAACATTAAAAAAAAAAGTTGAACAAAAGAATATTCCAGTTATTAAGATTCTAATTTTAATTAGCTTGCATTTACCTCATGGATGTTGTTGTGTAGATGGAATATCCCTTAAATAAAATATCCTCTACAGCTGAGGTTCACATTATAGCCTGGCACAGAGGGGCTTAATCATTGCTTCTTGACCTGACTTGAAAGCAGATGAAATGGTTGCTTTCTAGCCTGGTGGACTCTAGTAAATGGGAATGGTTTTAGGTAAAGGAGCAACAAGCATGAGAACTTTGGAATACTTGAGATAACTAGAGAAATGAAAGAACAAAGTGCCTTTTCCAATTAACTTGGCTATTCTTTGTGGATTTTCCCTCCCCCTTTTCCCTTCTCCTTTTAAATCTCAGCAAGCATTCAATGCCACAGCCGTCGTGAGGCATATGAGAAAACTGCATCTCGGCAGCAGCCTTGACAGTTCAAACTCAAGTGTGTCAAGCAGCCTCAGCCTGGCCAGCCAACACCCTGATGGGACAACCCGAAAAGATTGTGAGTACCTGGAGAGAGACCACTCAGCTGCCAGTACTTGGGGACATTCTGGTTGGGAAGGGATTCCCAGTCAGCAATCACTTTCAGGAACTCAGAATCCAAGCTCACCTTAGCTTACTTGTCTCTCTTCTACTTTTGGGTGCATCAAAATAAATGAGATTTATGCATTATCTTTTTTCTTTATTAGCTAAAATGCAAGTATCTCTCGTCTTTCTCTATACACACACTCCTACAGGTTGCTCCCAACTTATGAATGAATATATTGCACTTAAAATCTGTTGATTTCAACTCAAAATGCCACATTTTCCCTTAGGATGAGTGTAACTGATGGCTTGATTTCCAGTATGGCCAGAAAAGCCTAGTTAAACTTGAAAGAGAATTGAGTTAATAGTAATAATGGCCCTCGTCTTGGAATGCTTGTGCATGACGGTTTCTAAATTTGAGAGATTTGTCTTATTAAATGGCTACAGTAGATTTAGCATGCCATTACTGGACTCTTTCTGTCTTCTATTCAACAACAAAGACCAAGCCTTTCCTTCCATTGTTCTTGGCTTCTCAGGTCAAATCCATTTACCCAATCTGTCCCCTAAAGTCTAGCAAGTGATGATTGAGCTACTCATAAATGACTCCATTGTCAGGGGGCTTCAGGAATACCAACTCTGTACAGCTGAAGTGACATATGAGAGAGAGTGTGTCTTAGAGGACAGCAAGCCCATTTCAGTCAGTCTTGGCCCTCACTCTCCCCGACTGTGTGACCCAGGGCAGTCTCTTCACCTTGCCATGTCCCACACAACTTTCCAGGACTCTCAGATCTAGCGAAAGGACTGATCTGGATTAGTAGAGAGACTTGCCTCATAGAAAGTTCATTACACTGCTGAAATCGCCACCACAGTCTAGGGGGCAAAAATAAATAAAAAACAGCTCTGTGTACTACTTTCCATTATTCATTTGTCTTAGCTTAGGTTTAAAGTCCTAAAAAAGATCTGTTCCATATGTTTCCTGCTAGACCTGCTTCTGTCCTCTAGTCCTAAACTGAGCTGCTGCCTTTGATCTGTAGAAAACTGAAATCTTTCCAGGGCAGAACCTTCTGGCTTCTAGTGGAAGCAGTGCCAACTTCAGAACTACTTTCCTCATTTTTTTTCTACTTTCCTTATCAATTTAACTAACCAGCTCCTTCCAGGAACCCCCATCCTTTCAAGTAGCACCTAAAATTGTGGCACCAATTTCTGGGCTTGTTGGTTCATCTGTAAAATGGGTGGATTAAATGCTGTTGTCCCTTCCAATTCTAAGTCTAGAATCATGAACTCTTCTCATTAACCATCCCAGAATTCTATTGATTTAGAAGAGAAAAGGGGAAGGGACTTTATAAAAATTCCAACTGAAGACTTGAGATTCTGGTACCATCTTGTTCATTTCCCTTTCTGGCTTCTCTTCCAGGCCTGGCATCCTCCACACTCTGTAGTTTTATTTCCTCCTCTTCGGGTGTCTCTGCAGTAGGAGCTGAGCGGAGACCGAGGCCAACCACTGTGACCACAGTCCATACTGGCAGCAAGTGACCGTCCCCAGAGGTGGAGGCTGGGCTGGTGAGGTAGAGGAAAGCGCTAGGAAAGAAGGCCCCACCAGTGGCCAGCAGGACGTGATCTCACCTGAGTGATTTCACCTTGCATGGTGCCCCTTCCTGCACAGGACTGGAAGACAGAAGCTTTTTTTATGGCCATATTTTATACTGCAATTCTGAAGTGTTCATTTCTCACAAACTTTACAGACTCAAGGGGAGCCAATTTAACTGGTTGGATCTGGTGCTGTATATATGAGTCTAGAGATGCTCTAACTGAATGGACCTTCGCATTCCTCGCCCCCATCCCCCTCTCATTTACTCTCTTCTCAGTGTAGGTAACAGTATATGTTGTATTTTTTCATTAATGGGAAAAAAAGGTTTCAACTGGATTATTTAAATATTGGTAACTTTTGTGCATTAGGTATTTCTTTTCTTTTTAAGAAATATTTCCTTTCCAATCTATAATTCTTCAAGTCACACAAAGCTCTTTAGTGAGTAGAGATTTACATCAACCATACCCACTGATTATTTTTTATTCCCAGGGGGATTGAAAATGATTTTCTAAAGATCTACCAAAATAGGATACAGGCTCTATCTCCTAGCATAATTATTCACTTTGCTTCGACTTCTCCTTTTTATTATCTCACTTCTTAGGAAGGGCAGCTCATTGTACATGACAACACAGCCATTCAACATTTGGAGTTATTCTCTTCTGAGGAGACTTCTCTAGAAATGTGCTGCCTGTCATGAGCCTTTCCACATTAGCCACTCCAGAACACTTAGCAAACAAATCCAGAAACAGTAGCCATGGCATGATTTGAGTCATAAAGAAGATGAAGCCTATTCCCCAGAGGCCTGAAACTTAAGAAACTCTGATGCAATAAGGAGAGGGCTGTCCTTCCATACCAGATTGAGAGCTCTGGAGTCAAGGACTGAATCCTATTTTTTTGGTAAAAAGAGCCCTTCCTCTGGGGATGCCCTACAAAGCTGGTATTTTTCCATAGCATCTTTATAGAATAAATTTGCTATGGTTGACATGCTCATACATTAATGTTTTGGACGCCTTCTTTACATGAGAAACCTACCACAACTTTATTGTTAAAGTCTACTGCCCATGCATAACCATCATTTCTCAAAAGAGGGATGACATCTACAAGCTCTGCCCTCTGTCTCGAAGCTATGCAGATTTACAATTTTCTCTTTCAACTTTTTGAAAAGATTTTTCATTATCAATCGAAAATCCCTTCTCCCCCAAACTCATAGAAGTTGCTACTCCAGATCTCCAACCTATTCCCATCTGGACTGGTGGGGAGAACCAAGGGAGAGTTCATTTCACTGGCCACATTCAGCAAACATTTAGTGGAAAAAAACTAGTGACACCCACATTGGTATAGTGAGTTGCAACTGGCACTTTTATGTCAGCCACAGAATTTGTAGAATTAGATGAACCAAAGACCCATCTATAGGTACACACCACTAGCAAGTGCACAGTAAATAAGCCAGGGTGAATTTGTTCTTCAAGTAGACTTTAAAGATGCTGTTTAAAGGAAGCATGAAGGAGACAGGTGAACTCAGAATGCTGATTTGGCAAAAGATGGCATCCTGAGCCCAGAATTTCATAGAGTCAGCATCTAGCCATTCAGAATATCCATGAGATGTGCCAGATGGAGATGATCTGCCTGCTTCCCTGGGAATAAACTGTCCTGGCCTTTGTCCTTCTGCCCTCTGATAGAAGGGTAGTCTTACAGAAGTCCAGTGAATTCCCCAAACCTCCAATGCATTTCTACAGTTAGGTTCCCTCAGGTCATATGCCCCTCATTGCCCTACCTTTGTCAGTCTCCAGACAGATAGTTTAGTGCCACTCACCACAGTGTTGGCATACACATGCTTCTTGCTCTCTATCTCTGAAGATGGTATTGCCAACAGGGAAATACTCATTCAAGGCACTGAAAAGGGTGAGCCCTCTAGCAATATGGCCATTGCTACTGCTTTGGTGCCCATCATGCTCTGAGCTGCATGGTGAAAAAGAAATCAAATTGTCTTTTGAAGATTTGTTTGCTTGGAAAGTCGAGAAATGTATTACTTGGATGTTTTCAGAAAAGACTGTCATACAAGCTGGGAAGACATGCATAATTCTATGCAGTAACTGTGTCTAGAGGGTTTCCAACTTTGGAAGGAGAATGATTTTTGTGTTATACACAGGCTTCAAGAAAAGTCCAGGGTTTCACCATGAAATTAAATAGCCCTCAACTGCATGATCAATGGGGAACATCTAAGCTTATGCAATTCATGATTACAAAAAGACAAATGATACTTTGCAAGGAGTGATCCTTTACCTTAGTCCGGCACCTACAGTGCATGCTTTAAAAGACAACACTTCATTTGGAAGCCTTGTGTATAAGCATCTGCATTTATTAAGCAAAATTTGAAGCTACATTCCGAGAGTTACTCATGATGACAAAGATTTTTTTTTTCCTGGAGGAAATTTATGAGATGCATGTTATACAATGAGTGCATGCACTTAATCTGAAATAATGACATGATTGGAAGATGCAAAATGGCTAGACAGCTTTTTCAAAAATCTCATTGTGGATATGCTCTTTGATTAAATTGGGTCATTTCTCTGACACTCTGCAGTGATTCTGTAAGCCCTGTCTCAAATTAGCACTTGGAGGTAGGTATGGGGTGATCCAGGGGGACCAGTTCTTTTCTATGTAAAATGTGATGATGCAGATTGGATTTAGTATCCCCATACCTTGCATCTAAAATGGAATAGAATAGATATTTCCATCGAAACTTTATGCTTCAAGAGGGTGAGGAATATCAAGCCTCATGGAAAATGACTGGTTCTCCTCAAACAATGAATGAAAAAAGAATTTGCTAAGCACTTCCTATGTGCTAGGCACTGTGCTGTGTGCTGGGGGTACAAAGACAGAGATGATCCCTTTTATTACAAATGGGAAAATCAAGGATTTACTAGAGATATTCAACCTAGAGAAGACTGGGGTTGGAGGCATGCTGGCAGGCTTTGAGTGTACAAAAGTTATCTTACAGAAGAAGGATGAGACTTATTCTGCATGGACCTAGAGGCCAGAGCTAGGAATAATGGGTAGAAGTTGCAGAAACACTGATTTAAGCTTATAGTCAGGAGAAAATTACTCAACAATTGAGTGGCCCCATTGAGGAAGAAGCTGCCTCCAGAAAAGCAGTCTGCCAAGCAATGAGAGCTCATTAAGGGTTGACTGTTTGCCAGGCACTGGACTAATCATTTGGGGGTACAAAGAAAGGCAAAAATAAGCCCTTGACCCCCAAAGGGTTTACATTTCTGATGGGAAACAACATGTAAATAACTAGGGACATATAAAATACACAGAGTAGACAGAAGGCAATCTGAAAGAGGAAGGTGTTTCCCAATGCTAGAGGTCTTCAAACAGACTCAGTGACCATTTGTCAGGAATTGGGCAATGGTGATTCCTGTTGAGGCCTGGATTGAACTGGGTCCCTCACAATTTTGTGAATTTATGATTTTACTTTTACTTTGGTTTCAACAGGAAATAATTATATTTTGGTTTTCAGAATCCAGTTTGCAAACCAGTGGATTTATAATCAAAACAGAAGAGAGTGTAGTTAGAACAAAGCAAAAGGATGAGGGGTAGACAATGTTTGATCACTGGCTTCAAAGAAACCCAGCTAACATCTGATTTCATGGGACCCAAAGTTCACATTTGGCCCTTTACCTCTTTAGAGCAAATGTCTCCCTCTCCCTCCCTGTTTATCTTCTTCCCCCAAACTAGAGGAGAAAATTTGAAATGATGTCTAAATATCTTACACTGTTGTTTCTAACTAACCCCCTTTACTTCCCATCCTCTTCTTATAGCCTTCACCATTATCTTCCCTGAAGCACACACTAAAGTCTGTCCTGTAGTAATAACACTGAGGAGAAGAGAAAGACAAGCTCCTTAGGTTCCATTCTGGTTTCTCCTCCCAGGACAGTTGAGGGGAGTCCCTTATCTCTCCACTGCACTTTCTGGGTTGCCTCCAGCTTCTCTAATGGAGCACTGCCTTCTCTTCCCACCATATATTAAGTGAGTTACAATCCTGGCCATCAACTTTGGTAGGCACAGAGGGAAAGAGAGATATGTAGTACCAACAAAAACCATGGAACTTTGAAAGGCCCTTTCGTACTGGCTTTGGAGCTCTGCCTAGGTAGACATTGACTTCTTTGCCATTCTGGTCTTGCAAGTCTAGAAATAGAGTTAGGACAGCTTTTTTTATTTCATGCTGTGACCCTGGGCAAGTCACTTAACCTCTGCCTCAGTTTCCTCATCTGTAAAATGAGGATAATAATAGCACCTACCTCCCAGGGTTGTGAGGATAAAATGAAATAATATTTGTAAAATGCTTTGCAAATCTTAAGGCACTATTTGCACGTTAACTAGTATTATCATTATTATATAACACTGAATTTCTCACCCTCCATATTTCCCCATTTTAACATAAATGTGGGAACAAGAGCCTTCCTTTGACCTTCTTTTGCATTAAAGTGGTCATGCATTTGGAGGGAAATTAAGTCACCTCCATATTTTTAAGTAGTTCAGGTCACCTGGTGTTTTCCCACTGCCAGGATATCACAGTGCCTCTCTCAATGCAAGCACTTCTAAAGACCCAGAGAATTTCTGTAAGTAATATTAGTGTCAGCAATAAGGAAAGGCCCTAGCTTCTCTACATCTGGATATCCAGTCGGGCGAAGTAAGAATTCTCTTGCATAGATAGTACAATTAGCTAGGAGGGATATGATACAAGAATCTGAAAGGTAGCCTCAGCTTTCAAATCTAAACTGTAACTTTTGGCCCTACCTGCTTTCTGCTTTGGAAAGCCTTTCCTGAGTACGCTCTGTGAGACTAGTTCAAGTGTTCTCAGGAAAGGATTTCCTTCTAGGGAAATTCTATGAACCCCAAGGGTAGAAGGACCCTGAAAGAGCCGTCAAAAGAAACCCCAAAGGTCATCTCCCCAAGTAGAACTTGGATTCTCTGGCCTAAATCTTTCAAAAGTTAAGCAGTGCAATCTTACCTTTTGGGATTTGACCTTTGATGAGGAGCAATCAGATTGAAACAATAAGATCTATCATCCCAGGGCAAATGATCAAAGTCAGATTGTCCGAGGATGCTGTGACTCAGTTAGCCTCACAGATGGTTCCACAAAAAAAACTTCATTGAATGAATATAAACTGAAATCTTTTCCCTAAGATTTTAATGCAAGAGAATTAGAGTTATTCCCCATACTTCTACTTCTGAATGGAGTTTTTAGCTCTAAACCCCTAATCTTCATGTTATTTTTCCTATACTCCCAAGAAGAAATAGGGATACTAGGGTATTTAGTTTGGCTTTGTACAAGGTATCCCAAAAGTCTTGGTGAAATTTTGAATTTTATAGCTTTAAGCTCCACTAAGATTTTTGTGATATCCACAATCAGTAGGTCAAGGGTTTCCAGCTGTCCTTTCCTAGTGTTTTCATAGTCAAGAAGAGAAAGAACATAGATCTCCAGGGTCAAATAAATAGTTGCCAAAAAAAAATGAAATCAGTGTCCAATCATCTGACCCATTTGTGGAATTGTACTGCCTGTCATTAAACCATAGAGCCTCTTCTTTCTTTCTCCACCTCCATCCCTGAAGAGGTGGCCTTTCCTTTAAACACATTCCAGACCAAGCACTGTCCAGTTTGTTTTTTGGGGGGGAGAAGTAGAGATCATATAGATACCTGTATGTCATTAGCCATTGTTTGTAGATGTTGTGGCCTGAATGGAGAGCTAAATGCATGGCTGGTATTAGCAGGAAATGTTCCAATCTTTTGATTTTCACGATTGGAAACACTGACTTGCAAGAACTGATGTTTGGGGAAACAGTCTATGACTGAGGGCAAAAAACAGAGTTTTCCCTTTCCTGAAATTCTACGCAGCTAGAATGTAGAATGAATGTAGAAAGGCAGTTGGTTCAAAGGACTTCATCATAGGCTGCAGCCAGTTCTGTATGTCTGTTGCGAGGATGAGGAAAAGTTAGAATAGTTACTTTCCTTGTGGTTCCAGCACCTCTCAATTCACAGCCCAGTCACCTGCAAACCCAGTATCTCTCAATATGCACCAATCTGTTTGGCCACACCATGAAGTCCACCATGCATGCTAGCGAAGGCTTGATCTTTCTCATGCTTTATAGAATAGGTAGCACCAAGGCTAAAGCAGGAAGTCGTTCAGCTCACATTCTATTCCTTTCCTTCTCTCTGAATCGGGAGCAGTTCTTCTAGCCAAGTTTTGGGGGAATCTGCTTTCAGCAAACCCAAGGAGCTTTATCTTTGGAAGCCAAACCCTCAGCATGTGGCCGCTAAATTTGGTCTTGTAGACTAAGCAAATTGTGGAATGGCTTCAGTTCCTGTATCTTTCTTCACCAAAGGGATGAACTCTGTTGCAATGACCCTTTGTAATCCCTATTGATGCTTCTGTATTTGCCATAAAAACAAGTTTTTAATTGTCTTGTCTCCAGGGACCTTTGCACATTATTGTATCTTCCAAATGCTTACCATATTATTTTACTTATGGGTGATTTTATTTTCTTCTGGGACAGGAAATAAAGATTGTATAGGGAGAAGTTTGGATCTCTGGCAACAGATATATAGGACTGCTATGTCTAAAAGTTCCAAATGTAAATCGTATATCAATGGTAAGGATGGCTGTCATTTACTCCCCACTTCCTATCCCTTCTTGCCTGCCTGCCCCACATCCTCAGCAGGGCAGCAGAGACCAAAGCATGGTGCTAGCCCAGAAAATGATGCCATCTTGGTTTGGGAAGAAGTCAAGTGAAAAAGAAAGTGCTGCCTAGAGGCCCTGGGTCTGATGGCAAAAGTCATCATGCTTTCAAACTAAGGACACTTGGTTTTGTCTGGTAATTGGTCCAAAAATGACAAATTGTTTCTTCTTGAGAGTCACAGGCACAGTGACATGATGATGGCATCTTCACTGTGGGTCCTAAAGGCCAAGATTTCAGAAAAGCATCATTTCCTCTTTCAGTGTTCCAGTCAAGAGGCCTTCATTGTACATTCTGTCCAGAGTCAAATTTGCAATAATTTCCAAATTGGCATCTGTTGCTACACGTCATGTAACTGGCCCTCTTTCTCTTCCCCTAAATGCAAGCATGTTTTCTAAAAGCTTACAACTTTGAATTCAGGAATGTCCATGTGCCTATTATTATCAGGCTTGTGATCGGTTCAATTTTTGCTTGTCCAAAAGAAGGGAAATTGTGTATTTACTCCATGCATGTAATAAAAACTGCAAAAAAAATTTAACCCACATAGGTTTGCGAAATTGCAAAATTGTTCATGGGGCTATGTAGCAAATGATTCTCTGCCTTGACAATCATGTATACATATCAAAATTTCTATCATAATGATAAAAGGGATTGATGACTACTTGTTTTCCTCCAATAAAGATAATTAAATCACCAACAGATGATGTGGTTTTTAATAAAGAACAGAAGAGAGCTGTTTCTGCCTCATGGCCACCTTTCGGACATTCTATCTTCCTTCCCCCCCAGTTCTTGGTTTAGTAGAAGTAATGATCATGATATATATATGTATATATATATATATATATACATATATATATAAAACACAAGAAGATTCAACAAATCTTTATTATCACCTGCATAAGGATTAAAGTCTTGTAGAGAAACTTGTTTTTGTGGTTCTTGTGGATTTCAAATAACTTTCCTAATTTATATATCTGACCATTTTATTCTCCTACTCAAACAGCCTCATTGGCTTTCCACACCCAATAGAATAAAATACAATTGCTTTATCTTGGTATTTCAGGTCCTTTAATATTCTGGCTCCAACATTGTAGCATTTCATTCTATTCATCCCCTCACACATTTTAATTCCAGTAAGGAGGTAGCCTGATACAAGGGAAAGAGCACTAGATTTGACTCAGAGCACTGGATTCAGGTTTCAACCTCCTCTTCTATCTGTGAGACCCTGGTCAAGTCCCTTAGCATCTCTACATTCCAGTATCTCATCTGTAAAATGAGGTGGTTGAACTAGAAAACCTTCAAAATACCTTTGAGGTCTAATTATATGATCTGATGATCCTATAATTTAAATAAAATTTATTAAGCATATGATATCTTTAGAGCACTGTGCAATGTGCTTGGGGTACAAAGGGGGAAAGGGTCTTGATTTCAAAGAGTAGATAAAATAATAAATGCTATTAGATTGTAAGCTTCTTGGGTGCAGGGACTGGCTTTTGCCTCTTTTCGTACTCCAGCACTTAGTGCAGTGCCTGGCACAAAATAGGCACTAAATAAATATATACCAAATTGAATATGGCACACCAACAAACTCAAAATTTCCATTTAATTTAACCAACATGCCTCTCAATACCTTCAGAGAAACCTAGATATAATCCTCTAGGAATTAAGATGGGAGAGATCATTTTCAGCCAAGGAAGAAAATCAGGAAAACCTTTTTGGAGGGTGACACCTGAACCAGCTCTTTAAGAATTTTAACAAAGATAAGAAAGGGGGAACAAATTCCAAGCATGAGAGGGAGCCTAGACAAATTCATAGAAGTAGATATTAAAAGGGAACCTAATCCCTAATGTCTCCTGCTATACACATGATTCTTACACCTTTTATGGGACAATAGAAAGAACACCAAGCCTGGTGCCCAGAAGACTCAACTTCCTAAATTCAAATGTGCTCTCAAGACACTTCCTAGCTGGGCAACTTATTTAGCCTGTTTGCCTCAGTTTCCTCATCTATCAAATGAACTGGTAAGTACCTACTATAACCAGGTATTTTGCAAGGTAATGGACATGCAAAGACAAAAGAAGAAACCATCATGCTGAGCATGACAGAAAGGAGACTATGAAAACAGGTCATTTAGGAAGACACAAGGATCCGTACCTAGGAGAAGCAGGGAAGTCTTCAAAGAGCAGGGAAGTTGTAAGAAACCTTGAAGGATGATAAGCATACTGAGGGGAAAATGAGGACGGGAGAGTGCATTCCAGGGATGTGGAGGGAAAGAATAATAATAACTAGCATTTTAAGGTTTGCAAAGTGCTTTAGAACATTAACTCATTTGATCCTCACAACAACACTAGGAGGTAGGTGCTAGTGGGAACTGAGGTACACAAGCCTAGGGTCACAAGCCTAGATAGTATCTGAGACTGGATTCGAATTCAGGCCTTCCTGTTTCCAGGTCCAGTTCTCTTATTTACTGTACCACCTAACTGCCTAGCTTGTTCAGTTTTTCTTTACATTGAGCTGAAATTTGCCTCTACAAGCAGAAGAAATCTTCTACGTGCCAGCCCTCCAGCTGCTTGAAGACAGCTCTCATAATCCTTCTAAATCTTCTCTTCTTCAAGATCAAAATCCCCCATCCTCTCACCTGACCTTTTAGAACATGGTTTCCAGTTCCCTTAATATCTTGATTGCTTTCTTCTGGCCCTGAATGCTTGTCAGTAGTCCTTTCTAAAATGTCAACCCCAAACTCCAGAAGACCAGAGCAGAGGACGGTGGGTATATCACCTACTTTCCTCACAAGTATTACATGAGGTTTCTTGGTTTCATTACTATACTGTTGAGTCTATAGACTACTACTGCCCCCCCCCCCCGCCTCCACAACCCTCCACTCTCTTTTTCAGACAAAACAGATGTCTTGCCATACTTCCCATGAATTATACTTGGGGAAATTCCAGCCCCCAGTTTTTACTGCAGCTTAAGCCGCTTTATATTATTTCGGATTAAATTTCATCTTATTAGATTCAGCCTAACATTTTAACCTGTCAAGGTCTTTGGAGGATCCTGGCTGTCCTCCAGCCCATTAGTTATTCCTCATAAATCTAGGAACTTCTCCATGAAGCTGTCCAAAATCTGGGTAGATTATTCTTTTAACCCGCAGCTCCTTTGGATGTTCTTAGCTTGTCTCACCTCCATCTTGATGTGGTACATATCTTAAAGGTGAGTAAGCACAAGAGGAGCTGAAAGCTTTATGAAGGGTGGATTAGAGCGGGGGAGGGGAGATCACTTTGGAAACTACTGGAATGGCTCCAGTGAGAGATGATGAGACATGGGCTTGGGGGTAAGGGGTTGGCAATTTTTTTTTAAAACCTGTATCTTTTGTCTTAGAATTGATTCGAAGTATCAGTTCTAAGGCAGAAGAATGATAAGGGCTAGGCAACTGGGGTTAAGTGACTTGCCCAGGATCACATGGCTAGGAAGTGTCTGAAGCCAGATTTGAGTCCAGCATCTCCCATCTCCAGACCTGGCTTTCTATCCACGGAGCTACCTAGCTACCCTACGGTGCTGGCAATTCGAGTGGAGAAGAGAGGAGTAGATATGAACAATGCTGTCGATTTTAAATTGGCAGGATAAGAGGAGTGAAGAAGAAGAAGCAAGAGTCAATGATTACTTCAGTATTTGAAGCCTAGGTGACCTGGAAGATGGCAGTACCATAAACAGAAACAGAGAAACTAAGAGAATATGAAGGTTTAGAGGGAGAGTACCGTAATTTCCCTCTCGAGGATATGGAGTTTGACGTTGGAAGGATCCAGATAAGTGGTAGAGGAACTCAAGGATGACTCTTAGCCTGTATATGTATGTGTGTGTGTGGATATAGATGTGGATATAGATGTGGATGTGGATGTGGATGTGGATGTGGATGTGGATGTGGATGTGGATGTGGATGTGGATGTGGATGTGGATGTGGATGTGGATGTGGATGTGGATGTGGATGTGGATGTGGATGTGGATGTGGATGTGGATGTGGAGAGGGAGAGGGAGAGGGAGAGGGAGAGGGAGAGGGAGAGGGAGAGGAATTTGGGACTGTTTGTATAAAGATTGTCATTGAAGCTGTGGGAGTAGTTGAGTTCACCACAAGAAAGTTATAAAGATAGAGAAGGGCAGAGGACAGACCCTTAGAGAATATCCACACGTATATACCACTGAAACAGACTGGGAAGTTGCCAATGCAGGAGGAGAAGGAAGTAGGAGAGAAAAGGGTCATGGGAAAATAATATGAATAAGAGAAGAATGAGGATGTCCAGCAGTGTAAAAAACTAGAAAAGTTCAAAGAAGTCTGAGAAAAGGCCATTGGACCTGGTTAAGTAATCATTATTGGCATCACTGAGAACACATTTTATTACTGCACATTAAAAATGATGAATATGAGTAGAGAGACATTCGGAAGACATATTAACTGATACCAGGTGAAACAAGCAGAATTAGTATGAGGACAATAATGCTAAACAATTATAATAACCAATCTGGGCTTGAAAGAGATGAGAAAGCTCACCTCCATCCTTTCTTCGCAGAGATAGGTAGGTATAAAACACTGCATGTACTCTTGATTACTGATTAGTTTTGCTGAACCTTTGCTCTGCCCTACTTCTTGTTCTTTTGAGACCCTCTTTGGGGAAGGTGAGAGGAAAGATATATTTGGGAAGTGAAGGTGGTACATAAAAAAGACCAATAAATTTTTAAAAATTAAAACGAGAGCACATTCTAGTCAAAGTAGACTACAGGGTGGTTCCAGACTAAGATCAGGTATGCCCTATATTCTTCCACCTCCATGGATTTGCATGGATCATTCTCCATGCCTAGAAAGGTCATCTTCCTTAGCTCCAACTATTGAGATTCTCCTCTTTTAAGTCCTAGCTCCAGGGTCACTTTCTCCATAAAGAGTTCTCTAATCTGGCACTTAGTTGGCACTTAATAAATGTTCATTGAATGATCTACGGAGTAGAAAGGGGCTTCTCCCCACTGGAATTTTTTATAGCCCTTTCTCTGGATTTTTTATACACCTAACACGAAACACACAAGTGTGCACGCACACACACATACACCACACACACACATATATATACATATAATTTGAATGCTCTCCTGACTCCGAGTCACAATTCTTTCCATTGTATAATGGTCTATCATTTATCTGAAAATATCTTCAAAATATCCTTTACAGAAATGGATTTTAAAAGGAGAGACATGATGTGAACACATGCATTTGTCATTTAAAGTCCTTTCCAGCCTAGCACCTATCTCCTTTCTCAGCCTCACATTACTCTCTTCCCTACACACTGCAATCCAGTCAAATTGGCCTTTTTTAACTCCTTGTGGGGGAAATTTCATCCTCCTTTTCTATGCCTTTGCACATGCTGTTAACCATGCCTGGAATGCACTCTCTTCTCACCTCTGACTCTCAGAATTGCTTGTTTCTTTCAAGGCTCAGCTCAAGTGCCATCTTCTATACGTGAAACCTTTTCTAATCAGCCTAGACACAAATGCCTTTCCTGAAAATCATCATCTTATATTGATTTTGTTTCCCATAATAAATATACATCAAAAGGTACACAATGATTTCCCAGCTGGGCTATCTACTACCTGAAACCAGGGGAAATTACACTTTTGCTTTCACTTGTGTCCAAAAGATCTAATAAAATGTCTGATGCATAGTGTTAAATCAATGAATAAAAAATCATTTATTGATCAGTGGTGTAGTCACACAAATATATTTTAAGTGATGCAACCTAAATTATTTTATATATTTAATGAAATAATCCAATGGGGTTAATTTATGAAGCTAGATATGCTAAAAATAAAATTCATTTGGAGAAATAAAAGGTGAAATATCATTGGAAACTGTGGAAAAAAAATAGGGAAAAAGGAGCTGGCCAGTTAGGGCTACTCACTACAGCAATTTGAATAAAGACTTTCTGTGTCAATTTGAAATGTTTTAAAATAAGAAGACTTGATACCCATTTCAATTCTTATATTTGAAAAATGAGTGATAATATCACAATTCAGTTCACTTGTGAATGGAAAGAAAGAAAATCTATGCATAAGACTGAGATCCAAATGGAATTTATTCAAGATTGCTATTCACCTGAAGGATAGCTAAGTGGCACAGTAGATAGAGTGCCAGGCTTGGTGTCAGGAAGATTCATCTTCCTAAGTTCAATTGTGGCCTCAGACACTTATTAGTAATGTGACCCTGGGCAACTCACCTAACTCTGTCTCCATTTCCTCATCTGCAAAAAATGAGTTGGAAAAGTAAATAGCAAGCAACTCCAGTAACTTTTCCAAGAAAACCCTACATGAGGTCATGAAGAGTCGGACATAACTAGAAAATGACCGAACAATAAATTCAGCTGACAGAGGCCTTGATATGGGAGGGTGAGTGCTGAAGTCCTCCAAATCTGCATCTACTTTGCGGTGGAGGTATGGCACATCCAAAGATTGCTTTCCCACTTTTCCTTTTAAGAGAAAAAGTAATCCTATCCATGTTGTATATTAAGGATGCCCCCTCCTTGCCAGGGGTACCAAGATGGCAGTGGATGGGGGGAAATAAGGTATCTATTATCACTTCTTTCAAATCTCTGTTTTAGGGTCTTTGAATGTTATAGTTGATTAATGGGGCCAGAACCAAGAGAATTGGAATGGTCTCCACTTTCCTCAAGATCAGCTAACATGCAAATATATCTTTCTACATGTTGAAAGAAAGGTTAGGGAAACCACAAATCAGATACTATGAAATTAATCACAGAAATCATTTTTTAATAATTTTTATTTGATCATTTCCAAGCATTATTGATTAGAGACAAAGATCATTTTCTTTTCCTCTCCCCCCGCCCATAGCCGACACGTGATTCCACTGGGTTACACATGTGTTCTTGATTCGAACCCATTTCCAAGTTGTTGGTATTTGCACTAGAGTGTTCATTTAGAGTCTCTCCTCAGTCATTTCCCCTCAACCCCTGTAGTCAAGCAGTTGCTTTTCATCGGTGTTTTTACTACCACAGTTTATCCTCTGCTTGTGGATAGTATTTTTTAGATCCCTGCAAGTTGTTCTGGGACATTGCATTGACCCTAATGAAGAAGTCCATCACCTTCGATTGTACCACAGTGTATCAGTCTCTGTGTACAATGTTTTCCTGGTTCTGCTCCATTCACTCTGTATCACTTCCTGGAGGTTGTTCCAGTCTCCATGGAATTCCTCCACTTTATTATTCCTTTGAGCACAATAGTATTCCATCACCAACATATACCACAATTTGTTCAGCCATTCCCCAATTGAAGGGCATCCCCTCATTTTCCAGTTTTTGGCCACCACAAAGAGCGCAGCTATGAATATTCTTGTACAAGTCTTTTTCCTTATTATCTCTTGGGGGTACAAACCCAGCAGTGCTATAACTGGATCAAAGGGCAGACAGCCTTTTGTCGCCCTTTGGGCATAGTTCCAAATTGCCCTCCAGAATGGTTGGATCAATTCACAACTCCACCAGCAATGCAGTAATGTCCCTACTTTACCACATCCCCTCCAGCATTCATTACTTTTCACAGCTGTCATGTTAGCCAGTCTGCTAGGTGTGAGGTGATACCTCAGAGTTGTTTTGATTTGCATCTCTCTGATTATAAGAGACGTAGAGCACTTTTTCATGTGCTTATTAATAGTTTTGATTTCTTTGGCTGAGAACTACCTGTTCGTGTCCCTTGCCCATTTATCAATTGGAGAATGGCTTGATTTTTTGGACAATTGATTTAGTTCTTTGTAAATTTGAGTAATTAAACCTTTGTCAGAGGTTTTTATGAATATTGCTTCCCAATTTGTTGCTTTCCTTCTGATTTTAGTTATATTGGTTTTGTTTGTACAAAAGCTTTTTAATTTGGTGTAGTTGAAATTATTTATTTTACATTTTGTGACTCTTTCTATGTCTTGCTTGGTTTTAAAGTCTTTTCCTTCCCAAAGGTCTGACATATATACTATTCTGTGTTTGCCTAATTTACTTATAGTTTCCTTCTTTATGTTCAAGTCATTCACCCATTTTGAATTTATCTTGGTACTGTAGGGTGTGAGGTGTTGATCCAAACCTAATCTCTCCCACACTGTCTTCCAATTTTCCCAGCAGTTTTTATCAAATAGTGGATTTTTGACCCAAAAGCTGGGATCTTTGGGTTTATCATATATTGTCTTGCTGAGGTCACTTGCCCCAAGTCTATTCCACTGATCCTACTTTCTGTCTTTTAGCCAGTACCAAATTGTTTTGATGACCGCTGCTTTGTAATATAGTTTGAGATCTGGGACTGCAAGGCCCCCTTCCTTTTGTATTTTTTTTCATTATTTCCCTGGATATACTTGATCCTTTGTTATTCCAAATGAACTTTGTTATGTTTTTTTCTAAATCAGTAAAGAAATTTTTTGGAAGTTCCATGGGTATGGCACTAAATAGATAGATAAGTTTGGGTAGGATGGTCATTTTTACTATATTGGCTTGTCCTACCCATGAGCAGTTAATGTTTTTCCAATTGCTCAAGTCTAGTTTTAGTTGTGTGGAGACTGTTTTGTAGTTGTGTTCATATAGTTCCTGTGTTTGTCTTGGGAGATAGATTCCTAGGTATTTTATTTTGTCTAAGGTGATTTTGAATGGGATTTCTCTTTCAAGTTTTTGCTGCTGAGCTGTGTTGGAGATGTATAGAAATGCTGATGACTTATGTGGGTTTATTTTGTATCCTGAAACTTTGCTAAAGTTGTTGATTATTTCAATTAGCTTTTTGGTTGAATCTCTAGGATTCTTTAAGTAGACCATCATGTCATCTGCAAAGAGCGATAACTTGGTCTCCTCCTTGCCTATTTTGATGCCTTCAATTCCTTTATCTTCTCTAATTGCTACTGCTAGTGTTTCTAGTACAATGTCAAATAGTAGAAGTGATAATGGGCATCCTTGTTTCACTCCTGATCTTATTGGGAATGCATCTAGTTTATCCCCATTGCAGATGATATTAGCTGATGGTTTTAGATATATACTGTTTATTATTTTTAGGAACGACCCTTCTATTCCTATGCTTTTTAGTGTTTTTAATAGGAATGGGTGTTGTATTTTATCAAAGGCTTTTTCTGCATCTATTGAGATAATCATGTGATTTTTGTTGGTTTGCTTGTTGATATGGTCAATTATGTGGATGGCTTTCCTAATATTGAACCAGCCCTGCATCCCTTGTATAAATCCTACTTGATCATGGTGGATGACCCTTCTGATCACTTGCTGGAGTCTTTTTGCTAGTATCCTATTTAAGATTTTTGCATCTATATTCATTAGGGAGATTGGTCTATAATTTTCTTTCTCTGTTTTTGACCTGCCTGGTTTTGGAATCAGTACCATGTTTGTGTCATAAAAGGAGTTTGGTAGAACTCCCTCTTTGCTTATTATGTCAAATAGTTTGTATAGTATTGGGATTAACTGTTCTCTGAATGTTTGATAGAATTCACTTGTGAATCCATCAGGCCCTGGGGATTTTTTCTTAGGGAGTTCTTTGATGGCCTGTTGGATTTCATTTTCTGATATGGGATTATTTAAGAATTCTATTTCTTCTTCTGTTAGTCTAGGCAGTTTGTATTTTTGTATGTATTCATCCATGTCACCTAGATTGGTGTATTTATTGCCATATAATTGGGCAAAGTAATTTTTAATGATTGTCTTAATTTCCTCCTCATTGGAGGTGGTGTCCCCCTTTTCATCTTTGATGCTGTTAATTTGCTTTTCTTCTTTCCTTTTTTTAATTAGATTGACCAGTACTTTGTCTATTTTGTTTGTTTTTTCAAAGTACCAGCTTCTTGTCTTATTTATTAAATCAATAGTTCTATCACTTTCGATTTTATTAATTTCTCCCTTAATTTTTAGGATTTCTAGTTTGGTTTTCTTCTGGGAGTTTTTAATTTGGTTGCTTTCGAGTTTTTTTATTTGCATTTCCAATTCATTGATCTCTGCTCTCCCTAGTTTGTTAATATATGCACTCAGGGATATGAATTTACCTCTGATTATCGCTTTGGCTGCATCCCAAAAGGTTTGAAAGGATGTCTCGCCATTGTCATTTTCCTCCATGAAATTATTAATTGTTTCTATTATTTCTTCTCTAAATGATTTTGGAGTATCATATTGTTTAATTTCCAATTAATTTTTGATTTGGTTTTCCATGTACCATTACTGATCATTATTTTTATTGCCTTGTGATCTGAAAAGGCTGCATTTATTATTTCTGCTTTTCTGCATTTGTATGCCATGTTTCTATGACCTAGTGTATGATCAATCTTTGTGAATGTGCCATGTGGTGCTGAGAAGAAGGTGTATTCCTTTTTGTCCCTATTTATTTTTTCCATATGTCTATTAATTCTAATTTTTCTAAGATTTCATTCACTTCTTTTACCTCTTTCTTATTTATTTTTTTATTTGATTTATCTAAATTTGATAATGGTTGGTTCAAGTCTCCCACTAATATGGTTTTACTGTCTATTTCTTCCTTCAATTCTCCTAGTTTCTCCATTAGAAATTTAGGTTTGTGAGATTTAAAATGGTTGAGGTCTTAAACTGTAGTGATAAAAATAGTGGAAGATATAAATTGTGATAGATATAAGAGAGGGTGAGTAAATTTGACTGCAGAAATATGTTTCACTACCATGGCTTGGGTTTAAAATCAAATATAAGGTGGTCGCCAGGGAAATATTCCCAATTATTCAAATACCCAAGTCAATTGGGTTTTATAGAGATTTTAATTAACAATACAATGAGTAATCAAAGAAAGAGAGAGAAAGAAAGGAATAAGTATGAAGAGCCTCAAGCCAATATGGCCTGGACCTGAGTCTTAAAAGAGAAATCAGTCAGTTTTTTATAACTCACCATAAGATCTGTCTAAGTAAGGAATTCTAATGACACCAGGCCAGTGTCCTTCCTCAAAGAGTTCCAGCCAGAGATTGTTTCAAAGGGCCTCTCTCAAGAGCCTCCAGAGCTCCTACCCCAGAGGGACAGAGCCCCTCAGAGGAGCTCCTCAAGGAGCTCTCCTTCAGAATGAGAATCAGAAAGCAGATCAGATCTCTCCCTCTTCTCTGAGCTCTTATTTTTAAGGGCAAAATTTCCTCTGTCACCTCCCCTAAGTCTTTACATCTACCAATCACTGTAAATGTTTCTAAAGGACCGCCCATTCTTAGTCCACACCTAACAAGGTGTGGATTTTTGAGTAATTCACACCAGGAAAGCTCTGAGTAAGTTTTCCAGTTCTTTGTTCCTTGTAAATTCACAAGTTGTTTGACCTTTATAGGTACTTAGCTTAAGAAAAGTATGGGTTTAAGTACTTTTCATTGTCCAGAAAAGAGTTTACAACTTTATCTTCCCCTAGGGCAGACTCAAGTAGGTAAAGTAGAATTCTCACATTCCTGCTTTAAGTAGAGTTCACTGCCCAAATGGCGAATGATCTTAATCCAATCTTATAAAGTAGGGTCTAGGAAATTTTAAGGTTTACAGGTGCTATATTATTTGGTGCATACATGTTGATTAGTGATATTTCCTCATTATCTAAAGTCCCTTTTAACAAAATAGAATTACCTTCCCTATCCCTTTTTATCAGGTCTATTTTTGCTTTGGCTTTATCATATATCATGATTACCACTCCTGCCTTCTTTCTGTCAGTTGAGGCCCAGAAGGCTTTACTCCATCCTTTAATTCTGACCTTTTGGGTGTCTACCCGCCTCATGTGTGTTTCTTGAAGACAACATATGGTAGGGTTTTGGATTCTAATCCATTCTGCTATTCATCTACGTTTTATGGGTGAGTTCATCCCATTCACGTTCAAAGTTATGATTGTCACTTGTGGACTCCCTGGCATTTTGATATCCTTCCCTAATTCTAACCTTTCTTCTTCAACTCTACCTTTTAATCCAGTGATTTACTTTAAACCAGTCCCCCTTGCCCCCTCCCTTGATATGTTACCCTTTCTAGGCCCTCCCTTTTTGTTCCCTCCCCCTCCCCCCTCTTCTTTCCTCCCTTTTTTGTGTTCCCTCCCACCTCCCCCCCTTGGTTTTCCCTTCTCCCTACCCTTGTTGGGTAAGATAGAATTCAAGATCCCAATGGATCTGGATGTTTTTCCCTCTCAGAGTTGATTTCCCTGAGAGTAAGGTTTAAGTAAAAACTCTTCCTCTCCTTCTTATAGGAGTTTTCTTCCCCTCCCCTTCCCATGTGAATCTTTGTGTGAGAAAGATTATTCTATTTGGTCTTTCTTTTCCCCCTATTTACACATTACATTTTCCCCACATGTTAATATACATAGATTGATATAAATGTAGTCCTTACAGAAGAGAGTTTGAGTAAAAGAAAAAGATAACATTTTCCCCCTTTTCCCACTTTAGAGTAACCAAGCATCATCAGTCCTCCAAATACAGGGCTGACTATGATGGCCTATAATCCCGCTACTACTGGAGGATTGCTTAAGTTCTGGAGTTCTGAGCTTCAATAAGTCTAAAGCTTATAAGGTATCTGCATTAAGTCCAGCACCAATGTGATGAGCTCCCAAGGGGGGCAGTGTAAGGATAGAGGACAGCTAGGCTGCCAAAGAAGTTAAAACTGACCCAGGCTAGAAATAGAACAGATAAAATCTGTGCTGACAGTCAAGTAGGTCCCTGAAAAGGGCTGCTACTACTGTTTCTGCCCAAGACAGAGAGATCCAGTCTAAATAAAAGATGGTTATGTTTCTTCCTTCAATCACTATTGTAAGGGGTTGACTGGGACCAACCACCAGAACTCTCTATTCCATTAACTAAGACATTCATATATTCTTGTTCAATTCTGTAGGGCAAAAATTGATTTTCAAGGAAGATCTTTGTATGGACTATATTACTTGGTAGCTTTTGTATTCAGCCGGTACACAGCTAATCAACTAAACAGTAAAGACGCCCTTTTTAAAGCTTCTACCAAGTGCCAGAAATACTTCTAAGTGTTGAGGATACAAAGAAAAAAGATGTAAAACATCCCTTGTCTTTAAGGAGTTTGTATTCTAAGAGAAGACAAGAAGCACAAGGGTAGGTACACCCATTCACTTCAAAGTCAAGATGATGAGGTGGGATTTATACCAGGAATGCCAAGCTAGTTTGATATTGGGGAAATTATCAGCATAATTCACCATATCCATGACCAAACTAATAGAAATCACATGATTATCTCCATAGATGCAAGGCATAGGAACAAATGGGCCATTCTTTAAAAAAAAAAGAAGTAATATCTACCTAAAATCATAAGCAAATAGCATCTGTGATGGGGATAAGTTAGAAAACTTCCCAATAAGATCAGGGGTGAAGCTAGGGTGCCCATTATCACCATTATTATTTAATATTTTGCTAGAAGTACTAGCTTTAGCAATAAAAGAAGAAAAATAAATTGAAGTTAATGTAGGCAAGATAGTATACTTAGAGAATCAATTAAAAATCAGTTGAAATATTTAACAACTTTAGTCAAGTTGCAGGATACAAAATAAACCCACAGAAATTATTAGCATTTCTATATATTATCAACAAAGTCCAGCAGGGAAATATAGGAAGAGAAATTCCATTTAAAATAACTCTAGACAATATAAAATACTTGGGAATCTATTTGCCAAGACAAAATGCAGGAATTATATGAACACAATTACAAAATGCTTTTCACACAAATAAAGTCAGTTCTAAACAACTGTAAAAACAGTAATTGTTCATAGGTAGGCCAAACTAATATATAAAAATGGCAATACAACCTAAATTTATTTATTTATTCAGTGCCATACCAATAAAACTACCAAAAATTATTTTATAGAACTAGAAAAAATATCAAAATTCATCTGAAAAAACAGAAAATCAAGGTAATTAATGGAGAAGAAATGTGAAAGATGTCTTGCAGTACCAAATTTCAAACTGTACTATAAAGCAGTAGTCATCAAAACAATATGGTAATGGATAACAAATAAAATGGTGGATCAGTGAAGTAAATTAGGGGTAAATTATCTTAGCAGTTTTGTGTTTGGTAGACCCAAAGGTCTTTTAACAAAAAATGCTAGGAAAACTGGAAAACTATAGCAAAAACTAGGTATAGACCTATATCTCACAGCCTATAACAAGATAAGGTCAAAATGGGTATACAATTTAGATATTAAGATTGATACCCTAAGTAAATTAGGGGGACATAGAATAGTTTACCTGACAAATCTATGACCAAACAAGAGAGAGAGAGAGAGAGAGAGAGAGAGAGAGAGAGAGAGAGAGAGAGAGAGAGAGCATTATAAGACATAAAATGAATAGTTTTTTACTATATTAAAAGGCTTTTGTATAAACAAAACCAAAGGAACCAAGATTAGAAGGGAAACAACAAACTGGGGGGGGAAATTATAACAAATGCCTCTCACAAAGGTCTAATTTCTCAACTCTAAGTCAAGTTTAAAAGAATCCAAGTCATTCCCCAATTGACAAATGGTCAAAGGATATAAACAAGCAATTTTTCAGATGAAGAAATAAAAGTAATCAATAATTATATTAAAAAATGCTCTAACTCACTATTGATTAGAGAAATGCAAATTAAAACAACCCTGAAGTACCACCTAATACCTATTAGCCAATACAACAATAAAGAAAAATGATAAATGTTGGAAGGGGTATGGCAAAATTGGGATTCCAATGCATTGTTGATGGAGTTGTGAACTGATCCAACCATTATGGAGGGCAATTTGGAACTATGCCCAAAAGGCTATAAAGCCATGCATACCCTTTGATCCTGTAATACCACTAATGGGGATTTGTATACCAAAGAAATCATAAAAAGGAGAAAAGACCTACTTATACAAAAATATTTTAGCAGCTCTTTTTATAGTTGCAAAGAACTGGAAATTGAGGGGATGTTTGTCAATTGGGGAACAGCTGAACAAAGGGTATATGATGATGATGGATACCATAAGAAATGATGAACAGGATGATTTCAGAAAAATCTGGAAAGATCTACATAAACTGATTCAAAACAAAATAAGCAATATTGTATGATGATCAACTGTGAAAGACTTAACTAATCTCAGCAATGCAATGATCTGGGACAATTCTAAAGGATTTATAACAAGGAATACTATCCAATTCCAGAGAAAGAATTTTTGGAGTCAGGTGTAGATCAAAGCACAAATCTTTCTCATTTGTTTATTTACAGTTTTATTTGGAAGTTTGGGTTTTATTTGCATATTCTCTTACAACAATGATCAATATGGTAGAATGTTTTGCATGATAATACATGTATAACAGATCAAATTGCTTACTATCTCAAAGGGGGGGTGGGGGAGGAAAGGAATATAAGAATATAAGTCATTCCCCAATTAATAAATGGTCAAAAGGATATGAACAGACAGTTTTCAAACAAAGTAATTAAAGCTCTTGATATTCATGCAAAAAAATGTTCTAAAGCACTATTAACTAAGAATTGCAAAATAAAACAACTCAGAGACAACATCCCACACCTATCAAATTGGCTATTATGAAAAAAAGGAAAGTGACAAATCCTGGAGGGGATGTGGGAAAGTTGGAACACAAATGCATCATCCAGGAAGTTGTGAACTGATTTAATCACTTTGGAGAGCAATTTCTACCTATGCCCAAAGGGCTATAAAATAGTACAAACCCTTTGAGCCAGCAATATCTTTACCAGGTTTGTATCCCAAAGAGATAAAAAAGGAAGAAGGGCCTATGTGTACAAAAGTATTTAATGCAGCTCTTTTGGGGGTGAACAAAGATTTGGAAAGTGAGGAAATGCTCATCGATTGGGGAATGGCTGAGAAGTGTGGAAAGGAAACTGAATCAAACTTTGGTATTTTCTGCCACTGAGTTGGAGAAAACAGCAGTTGGAATGTTAGAGTGAAGATTGATGGACAGCAATGATAGTTGGTGGGGGAGAGGCAACTTGGAGAGTGACAGTTGCTCTTGAGTGGTGACTCTTTCCTGGCCCTTGAACTGGAAGGAGGGCTCTCTCCCTGGATCTGGATAGAAGTACCTGTATTCCTGGTTTTTTCCAACTGTGTGCTCTACCTGGATTCCTGTGATCCTGTCATTGAACAAAAGGATTTAAGGGGAGCAGTTTGAATGCAAGGCCAGTCTTTAAGGGCATTGGCCTGAAGAGACAGGTCCAACCAGTTCTGAAGGTCAGAATTCCTCTTGCTATCTACTGCTAAAGACTTTGAACTTAAGAAAGCTAGCATAGATTAGCATAGACAGGAATAAAATAAACCCTCCACCAGCCTGAGAGGCCTGGCCTTAGCTCAAAAGCTGAGAAAGACTCAAACCCAATCTGGGAAAAAGTATAGGGAATCCCTCTTCCCTCTATCTTGATATTGTCCCGATTGAAACTTCTTATTAAATTCATCTTGCGTTAAATAACCTGCAGTCAGATAAGAGGAGGACTATCATTTCAGGGGGACATAGAGGGAGCAGAACCTAAGGACAGCCATTCAACCATAGGCAGTCCTTGTCAGACTTCTGCTGGGCAACTTTGGTCCAGGGTGAGGCTTGTCCCTCAGGTGGGTCCATGCTTACCTGCTCTGGGGTATCTTCAACATCAATCAATAGAGAAGACATCCCCTCAGGCTGTCATAGGAAGCCCATTTCTTGGGAACCCCATTTTTCAAAGACAGCCTCTCAGCAGGTGTATCTCTCTCCTTTTACTTCATCAGAATCCCTATTCCCTCTGTCCCTGTAACTCCTCCATTCCCTGTTACCAAACCTTCCTTATCCTCTATACCTCTTCAATCCTCAACAATTCCTTAGACATTACAGGAATTAAGTTGTAGAATATAATTGAGATGGAATACCATTATGCTATAAGAAATGACCAGCAGAAGGAGCTCAGAAAAATCTGGAAAGACTTACATGAACTGAAGAAGAGTGAAATAAGTAAACAAGGAGAATATTGTACTGTGACAGGAATACTTTCAATGAACAAGTGTGAATAACTGCTATTCTCAGCAATACAATGGTCCAAAATTATTCCAAAGGACTCATGATAAAAGAAATGTCATCTACTTCCAGATAAAAAGAACTAGATCTGAATTCAGACCAAAGAAAACATTTTTTATTTTTTACTAATTTTTTTTCTATTTGGGTTTCCTTCCACAAAAGGATTAATATGGAAACATGTTTACATTTTTTTAGATAGGTTCACATGTAAAATCTATATGAGATTGCTTACCATCTCAGAGAAGGAGGAGAATTGTGGGGAGAAAGGGAGGAAGAAAATTCAAGACTCAATATTCTTTGAAAAATGTTGTGTAAGCTTTTTTTACATGTAATTGGGAGGAATTAAATTTTTTTTAAAAAGTCAAAATAGTAGTCCTGATAATTAGAGCTCCACATCACTTAATGAATCAGAGGAATGAATTGGATGTAAATAAGACCTTGATATAATTCCATACGTATAAAATAGCAGCAGAAACATGTTGAGATTTGTTGAAGACCCTGTGATTCGACTACAAAATAGAAACCCAGATATAAGGAGCCAAAGCCAAGGGCCCTTCTCTCAAGAAAATGAAAATGAGTCACTTGTGGCAGAGGAGAGCATTATGAACTCAGTCTTGACCTCAATCTCCTCTCCTCACTTCTTGTGGCCAGAGGAAGATCTTTTGAATGTCAGAGAATGTGATCAATGGCGATGTGCATCAGGTTGTTAAAAGTATACTGGATATGTTTAATAAGGACAGATTTAAGGCTCTTACAAGTAAGCAATCAGAAAAGTTAAAGAGTATCCTGACACATTGACACATTTGATTGATTAATTCAATTGATCTTTAAATAGGTATTCAGATAAGACCCCTATAATATGAAACAAAATAACCTTAGAAGGATAGGAATAAATGGTTGATGGGACCCAGGAAAAGCCTCCTGCAGAAGGTGGGGTTTAGATGAACCCGGGGATTCCAGGATGGGAAGGTGACACACGAGTTTGTAGTTTCAAACGAGCACTACCAGAACTGAGTGCCTGCCCAATGGTAGCTCCCACTACTGTAGGGAAATCCCAGCCCAGACTATGTTCTTTTGGAAACCACTGGCCAGTTCTTGAATCATGTTTGCACTTCCCACACTGGGGAGACTGATGTCTGACAGCCAAGTATTCCTTCCAATGCAAGTTGGCAAGTGGACATTTTGGACCAAACTTGGAATAAACATTTTTGATAGGAGAATTACTTTATTTGGGTATGTATCAAAGAAACCATTGAATCAAAACTGTCCTTCTTAGCCAGGACCAAATGAAATCATTTTGGCCCCTAATGAATTTCAGGCAATGAGCCTACAAGAGATTTACTTTATTCTGTCTCCTTTCTCATCTCCCTTGCACTGGTTTTCCTGGGAATCTAAGGAGGGGTGAACCAAATGAAACAAAGGATGTGTGTCTTCCTACGGGAACATACATTGGTTCTTGATTCCTTAACCTGTTTAGTGTTAAGAGCAGTGAAGATATGGCTAATAGGATGAAGGTATGAAATAAATGTGAGTGTGTATAATACAAATTTTATAAGTCAAGTAGAAATATGGTGGCCCCATAACTTTGAAAAACTCTTTTCAAGGCCATGTCAAAGAGGAGGCTGCCTATTCAATTCAGACTGTAAACTCAACAGGATCAGGGGTGCAGTTAGTACAGGTGGCCCTAAACATAGGCAGTGTGATATACTAGATAGAAGGCTAGCCTCTGAGTCAGGACAACTGGGTTCCGATTCTGCCTCTGATACATACTGGCTCTATGATTCTGGGCAAGTCACTTGATCTTCCACTAGCCCAGCAATTCCCCAGGTTGCAGGACAGTTACCAATCTACCTGAGCAAAAGGAGTTTCCTCACAAGGAATTTTCTCTGACAATGCAATTATCGGTCCAAAGGAAAAACAATTAAAAATTAGAGAGTGGTCTATCTAGTCAATGCTGATTTTTATAAAAATTGAATTAAATCCACAAAACTACAGAAATCTGACCCCTACAACATGGAAAACTTCTGAATTTACATGGCTCTACATACATTTCTTATGCCCAAAGACACATCCAATGTTATTCCTAAATGCCAATCAATATCCTTAAGAACAAATAACTTTTCCTCTTTCAAAAATACAACACTTTGGGCTAAGCATGTGTTGTTATAAATTTCTCTTCACCTGCTATAACTTATGCTTAAGCAAAGAACATAATTTAAGAGTGGACAATTACAAAAGCAGTTTGTGGTATCATGGGAAAAGTCATGGTACTCACTAGACAGATGGCCTGGAGAAATCGCTTAGTCTCTGTCTTAGTTTCCTTGTCTGAAATATCATAGTATTACCCCCCTGCATTTGCTTCCTTCTGGGAATGTTGTGAGAAGAACATAAAAGGTTTTGAGCTCTCCTAACAATAGACAAAATATGGGGCACAAAGTATGGGGCAGCTAGGTGGTGCAATGGATAGAGTTCTGAGCCTGGAGTCAGGAAGACTCTTCTTGCTAAGTTCAAGTCTTGACTCAGATGCTTACTAACTGTGTGACTTTGGGCAAGTCTCCTAACCCTGTTGGCCTCAGTTTCCTCATCTGTAAAATGAGCTGGAGACAGAAATGACAAACCACTCCAGTGTCTTTGCCAGGAAACCCTCAAATGGGGTTATGAAGCGTTGAACATGACTGAAATGACTACACAAAAGTACAAAGTATAGGGAGCAGAGAATTGGATGAGAAATCAGAAGAGATGATCAAGCTTTGCTCCCCTGCAGTCTATCAGTGCCTGGGAAGATCATGCTAAGAACATAACTCAACTCCATGAAGAATTGTACCTCATTCAAAAAGCTCTACATTAGTCCACATCGCCTGTCATTTTGTGACCTCAGCACTAAGTTGGCTTTTGTTTAGTGGAAAAGGTCTAGTAATGGGATGTATGTCCAGCTCCAATTTTTTAGAACTCTATTGAAAAATATGTGCTGATAACTCAGAACATGTAATGCAGAAAAAGCATTCTTAACACACAACTCTTCTCCTGTTAGAGTCTATATTATGAACAAAACTATTAAGTGGCATCTATAATTGTGCTTCAAAGTACTCTATGGTCATTGTATCACTAATATTCATAACAATTCTTTACAATAAGCACTATTATTATCCCATTTTATAGATGATAAAACTGAGTCTTTTTCATGTTCACATGACTGAAAATGTTGGAAGAGAAGTTTAAACCCAAGTCCATAACTCTGTATAATACATGGCTCCTATATTCAACATTTTATATAATTTTAATAGACTTTTGATATTATTCACATAGGGAACTCCTTGCTAAGAAATGCCTTCCCCCAATGTGGTTTGGTGCCTGCTCAGCAGCTTACAGCCTTAGTGACTGGTGGTCACTAAGAAGTTCAATCAATCAATAAAGAAACATTTATCAAGTGCCTACTGTGTGCCAGGCACTGTGGTTAGTTTGCCCAAGGTCAGAATATAGCAAAGGCAAGACATGGACTCCAGTTTTACTTATTCCAAAGCCCACTTTCTACCAATACTCTCTACTCTATGCCATGTTACCTGCAAAGCATTCCAAAGGATACATAGTACATCCAATCATACTTTCTTCTATGTAAACACCTGAGCATACAAACACACATCCAGAATTCGATGTTCCCCATTGGCTAAGCAAACATATGCCCTATAGCCTATAGGATAAGCTGATCTAGAGGGCTGGTTTTTTTTTCAGGGCTCCAGAAAACAGCAGTGGCTTTCTCTCCCATATAGAAATTTCATTGAATGAAAGAGCATATAGGGATTGCCTAACCTTGAAGTCCGAGAGGGATGAACATAAGCATTAGGCTTTTCTTCAAGTGGCTATTATTAACAGCTTTTTAAATAGTAAAATATTTTACAGATGTCATAATTTATCCCAACTGTGAAAAATAGTTTGATACCATTGGGCGTATTTCATAGGTGAAGAACTGGAACCTTAGAGGTGGCGTCTATTGCATCAGTGACAGGAGTGAGATTAAAACTTATGGATGTTGCAAATCTACAGCCATTCTTTTTGGTATCACAGAAAGAGCACTAAATTTGGAGACAGAACAAGGATTGTATCATACCTTACGAGAATACCTCAACACTTTTTCTAGCTAGGGTAGGATAATATGATTGACTGAATCAACCAACTCCTTACCCTGTCATCACTATATATAAGGCACATTGAAAATAGATACAAGGAGCTAGATTCACAATCATGATTTAGAAGCAGTAACCACTGAGTCCTACCAAAATTCCCCTCCCAGCAACTGTAAAATAAAACCTCAAATTGAATTTTGGAGCAGCAAAGCCAACAAAATGCCAGGGTGATGGGGCACCTAGATGGTTCAGTGGATGGAGCACCAGGCCTGGAGATGAGTGGTTGTCTGGGTTTCTAATCTGCCCTCAGACACTTGCTAGCTGTGTGACCATGGGAGAATGACTTAACTATCATTGCCTAGCCCTCTTCTGTCTTGGATACATATATCAGGTAAGACAATTTTTCCTCTTAAGACAACTTAGAAAGTTGGCAGGAGAGGTCTATTACATTCAGGTGGTGACCAACCTGGACCATAAGTGGCCAAATGAATGGTAGATCTTGGAGGCAGCTGGTACAGTGGTAGGAAAAGTAGCAGCTTCAGGAGCACTCAACCCAGAAATAATAAGGGGATCAGACAATTTATCAGAAAGAAATTATAGGGACATATTGCTGGCACCAGATACAGCTGGTGCTGATTGGCAATTCTATATGTCCATAAGCAGTTCTAGGTTACTTATGAAGAGAACTTGTAGTTGGTTATAAGGAAACAGGGGCCCAGGTCACAGTTTCAAGGCAGAGGACTAGCACTAGGAGGGCAGAGAACCTGGTCACAGGGCCAAATAGAATACTAATGTGCATGGCTGCCCTTCCTGGGTAAAAGCCAGAGAAGAGACCAAGAGAGCAGTGACTACATATCTTCCTGGAACACATTACCTAGAAAGCACTCAAAATTTTCAGACCACCTAGAAACTTCTGGTTACTCTGAAAATAGAAGCTCATAAAAGCTTGCAGCTAGGCACAGTGCCTCCCCACCCCTAGATGAGCAGTGGGCAACTTTAACAAAGTTTAAAGCAGGAAGTAGACCAACCAAAATAAGAAAACAAAAAATAACTTGACCATAAAAACCAACTATATGGCAGGGAAATCCAAAATCCAAATTCAGAAGAAAACAATAGTATAAAAAGAGATATAAGCAAACCTTCAGAGAAAAATGCCAAGAACAATAATTCCTAGAAGAATTTTAAAATTAAATAAAAATAGACAATAAAAAAAAGAATTAGAGTGGTAGAAAAATAAGTTGAAAAAGAAATGAGAATAATGAAAGAAAAATTTTAAAAGATAATTAACAGATTAAAAAGGCACCACAAATACTGAAGAAAATAATACCTTACAAATGGTGTTGGCCTAATGGTAGGAGACCCACAAAAATACACTGATGAAAAGAATTCCATAAAAAACAGAATTGACAAAATGGAAAAAGAGTGGATTATAAAAGCTCACTGGATTTCAAATCTGAACTCAGACACTTCCCAGCTGTGTGACCCTGGGCAAATCACTTAATCCCCAATGCCTAGCCCTTACCATTCTTCTGCCTTGGAACCAATACTGTGTATTGGTTCCAAGACAGAAGGGAAGGGTTTTTTAAGCTCACTGGAGAAAATAATTCCTTAAAAATTAGAATTGGACAAGTGGAAGCTAATGACTCTGTGAGACATGAAGAAAGAATAAAACAAAATCATAAAAATGAAGAGAAGAAAATGTAAAATATCTCATTAAAAAAACAACTGACCTGGAAAATAGATTGAGGAGAGATAAATTAAGAATTACTGGACTATTTGGAAGCCAGGATTTTTTAAAAGACCTTAGGTGTCATATTACAAGAAATTATCAAGGAAAACTACATTGATGTTTGTGAAGAAGAGGATAAAATACAAATTGAAAGAAATCACTGATCACCTCCTGAAAAAGATCCCAGGGTGGAAACTCTCAGGAATATTATAACTAAATTCCACAACTCCCATGTCAAGGAGGAGATATTTAAAGCAGTCAAAAAGAAACAATTCAAATACTATGGAGCCATAGTCAAGATCAAGCAGCTTCCACCTTAAAGAGGTCAAGAGCTTACAAGATGACACTCTGGATGGCTAAGGAGCTGGGATTCAAACCAAGAACCATGTATCCAGCAAAACAGTATAATTTTTTTAGGATTGGTAAGGAGAAATATATTTAATGAAATAGAAGACTTTCAAGCAATCCTGATGAAAATTCCAGAGCAGAATAGAAAATGTGACAGTCAAATATAATATTCAAGAGAGGCATAAAAAGTTAAGCAAGAAAGAATAATTATAATGGACTCAAAAAATTAAACTATTTATATTCCTACCTGAAAAAATGATACATGTAACTTCTAATAACTTTACCATCATTAGGACATTTTAGAAGGAGTCTCCATAGACACTATCTGTAAGCTGACTATGTTGGAAAGATATAAAAAAATGAAGGGGGTGGAAAAAAAGGAATGAACTGGGACAAGGGGAAGGGAAGAATAGGGAAATTTTCCCCATAAAAAAGGCTTAGAAGAAAGAACTTTTATAGTACAGGGGAAGATGGAAGGGTGGTAAGTAATGCTTGAACCTCATTCTCATCAGAACCAATTCAAAGAGGGAAGAATATATACACCCATTCCATTGGGTATGGAAATCTATCTTACCCAATTGGGAAATAGGAGGGAAATAGAACAAGAGAAATTGGGAAGGAAAGTGATCAAAGGAAGAACAGATTAAAGAGGACAGTGGTCAGAAGTAAAATGGACTTTTGAAGAGGACAAGATAAAAAGAGAGAGGATAGAGAAATATAAGATGGAGGGAATTGTACAGTAATAATAACTGTGAATGTTAATGGGATAAACTCATATGGGAATTATTATAGTCCAATGGGATGAACAGATGCAAATTGCAGAATAGATTAGAAACCAGAATCCAACAATATGTTGTTTACAAGAGACATACTTAAAATAGAAAAACATACACAGTGTTAAAGTTAAGTATATTGGAACAGAAACTATTATGCTTCAGCTAATGGAAAAATGCAAGGGTAGCAACTGTGATCTCAGAAAAAGCAAAAGCAAAAAATAAGGCCTAATTAAAAGAGATAATCAGAGAAAACTAGATTTTCATAAAAGATACCATAGACAATGAAGTAATATAAATATTTTTCGCAGTAAGTTTCTCTGGTTTAAAAAAAGTCTTTTTATCAAATATATAGAAAATGGAGTCAAATTTCTTACAACATATTAATACTTATTATTAATATTGATATATGGCACATATAACATTATTATATGTATGATAATTAATGCTATTCATATTAACATATAAATAAATATTTTTAAAAAGCCATTCTCCAATGGACAAGTGGCCAAAATATATGAACACTTTTCAGAAAAAGAAATTAAAGCAATCTGAAATCACATAAAAAATGTTCTAAAACATTATTGATTAGAGAAATGAAATTTAAAACAGCTCTGAAGTACAATCTCCTACCTGTCATACACAGAAATGACAAATACTATAAGGGATAAGGAGAAATGGCATACAAATGAACTGCTGGTCAAGTTGTGAACAATTCCAACCATTCTGGAGAACAATTTGGAACTATGCTTAAAGTACTATGAAACTATCCATACTCTTTGACTCATCAATATTACTACTAGGTCTGTATCCTAAAAAGATCAAAGAAAAAGGAAAAAAGACCTATATGTACAAAATATTAATAGCAGCTTTTTTTGGTAGCAAAAAAAAAAAGAAAGAAAGAAAGAAATGAGGGGATGCACATCAACTTGGAAATGACCGAACAAGCTGTGGCACATGAATGTGATAGAGTACTATTGTGCCACTGGAAATGATGAGGGGGTGGTTTCAGAAAAATATGGCAAGACCAATATGAACTGATGCAAGGTGAAGTGAGAAGAACCAGGAGATCATTGTACACAGTAACAGGAAGAGTTTAATGATAATCAAAAGTGAAAAATTTGACTACTCTGACCAAGGCTTTGATCCAAGATACTTCCAAGGACTCATGCTGAAAATATTCTATCCACCTCCAGAAAGAGAACTGATGAACTCAGTGCAAACTGAAATATAATTTTCTGGCTTTTTTTCTTTTGGAAATAGGGCTATAAAGATGTGCTTTCCTACTTCATGATTACACATGTTTAATTGATCATCATTGCCTTTTCAGTGGGTAGAGGAATAGTAGGGGGGAGAGAGAGAGAGAGAGAGAGAGAGAGAGAGAGAGAGAGAGAGAGAGAGAGAGAGAGAGAGAGAGAGAGAGAGAGAGAGAGAGAGAGAGAGAGAATTTGGAGCTCAACACTTTAAAAGAATGTTAAAACATGAATAATTTTTTTCAAAAGTAGATATAAGGTAAACTTAAAGGAAGGTACTAATGGCTTCATTTCCAGTTCTGACTGTTATTTATACTCCCTATAGGACATTAGGTCAGCCACTTAACTTTCTTGGCCTCAATTTCCTCCTTAAAAAATGAGTGTATTGGACTAGATGATCTCGAAAGGCAAGACTTTCACAAATGTTTATAAGTAAATTGAATTAATTAGTACACTGCCACCTCAGTAGAGTAAGAGTTCAACTCTTGGTCAATGAGTGAATGTAAATTTATACAAAGCTGGCCTCATTGGCCAATTGGCTTCAGATCCATCCACCATGGACATCACAGGGCATTTTGCTATCTACTCTACCCTGCACATGTAATACTTTCTTCTCCTTTGATTTCTTATTCTATGATCACTAAACAAACCAACTCTAACATTGCTTCTGGAAAGGGCATAAGCAGTGTGCTGGTAAGTATTTAATAACCTGCTTTCTTGGAGGAAAAACGTTTACAGGACATCTTGCAATTTCATCTGTATTATCAACATTTTGTCATCTGTGTTATCAGCATTTTCTTAATCACTTTTTAAAGGTCTCAATGATCAAGAAAAAAATCGTGTCTTGATTTTCAGTATCTGCTGATTTCCAAGACATAAATGTTTACATTGAAAATTTAACAATTAGTTCTCACAAACCAGCATAAGTTGACTTCAGTATAAACCAGCTTCATCATGACCCAGCTCTGCCACTGATTCACTGTTCCTATGACCACCCAGAAAAAAATCCTTTCTCTGGCCACCACACTCCTATATGGATTGTACCCTTTTAAAATGTAAGCTTCTTGAGATCAAAGATTGCAGTTGAAAAAAACTGAAGCCAGATGCTCAAGCTTCAAATTCCATCTCTGCCTCTATCTATCTGTGTGACCTTGGCCAGCCTTCCTAAGCCTCAGTTTCCTTATCTGTAAAATGCCAGATAGGAACACTTTTAACAATATAGAATAAAGAAAATTGCCCAATCCTCATCTCCTAAAACAGTACCTGGCCCATAGAAAATGCTTCATAAATGATTTTTCATTGAAATGACTATTCCAAACCAAGCCATAGTAACTCTGTTTCATTTAAAATGTGGTCCTCCAGAATGGACAGTGAGCACAGTGACATGAGCCTCCAGTAGCACCTGTCTTCCAGCGCTCAGCAATGATGTCCAGTGATCCTGCTTTTGTTCTCCATAGTTTTCTGTGCACTACTTCAAATAAATTGTCCTGGTTTCTGACCTCCTAGATTCCTGAAATGATCTTGTTTCTCCCTGGCCAGCACAGGAAACTGAGCAACCCCCCAAAAAAAATAAATGTTTAAATTACTAAGCCCACTACTTTGATGGGGGGTTTTGGTCAAGGAAGGGAGAAACAAGGATATCCGGAAAGTGATGTAATCAGTGCAGGGAATTCTGGTGTGGAAACTCTCCCACCAGAGTTACAGATAAACAATTTTTCTGCAACCTATAGTTTGAAAGAGTTGGCTGTGGGGATTTGAGAGGTCAACAGACTTTTCCATGATCATAGTTTGTGTGAGTCACAGGCAAAGATTTGAACCCAGATCTCCCTGAGAGAGAGGTTATCCTTCCATCTGTTATGCCACCCTGTTTCTCACTCAAATAAGACTGATTACACAGACATAACTCTACACATACAAATATCGTCCCCTTGACACCTTCCTACTTGACCACCATTCATTATTCCCCTCCAAAAATTATCCTAAGGCCACTGATTTCTTCTCACGAAAATCTCTCTGGTTCTCTTGTCTCCTGCTGGTGCCCTCAGAGGGGAACTGTGTTTAGTATTAGCTCATCCTCTTAATATGCTTCCATCAGCAAATGCTGAATCTTTCCAGAAATGCTTAATGAACCGAAATTGGCTAAAGCAGTATCAGGGGAAATGCCATTCAATCCACTGACACCCCCAGGCTTGAAAGCTCACTCATTCTGGCTACTTTCCTCCTTGCTTCCTCTGCCCCCCAGCTCAGCCTCCAACACTGCCTATACTCAGGAGGTGTCGATTTTCTTTCTAATCACATAATGAAGTTTAAATAATTCCATGAGCCTTGCCAGATCATTGTCTAGGCAGTTCTACGTAAACACATGGAGAGAAATTGGCTTGAGATGTGAGACCAGGGCAGTCAATCTGGTTCCAATCATCTCCAAGAGTGCACCCAGCTGACCCCCTCTAATGGGGGCCAGCTGTTCCCAGGCCCTGGCGTGCAAGAAGAGGGCCTTCCCATGCCCACCTGGGCTCAAGGAGGCAGGTTGGACAGTAGAGTCTAGCTCTCGTCAGCTGGGTGGAAAAGCCCACAGTGAAGTAACTCCCCACCAACAGTGAAGGAGAAAGGAGAGGTTACTTCACTAGCCTTTTCCTGAGAGAGAAACACCTCAACTACTGTGTGGGTCTAGAGATCCTGAGAAATTTATTTCAAGGAGGCATTTTTGTGTTTTGGTTTAAATTTTGGAGAAGTCCTGTGACTTTATGGGTGGAGGGAACTCCCTGGCACCTGCTCTGAATCTCATACTGGCATCAAGAGTTTAATAACAGCTAACATTGATGTAACACTTTAAGGTTTTCAAATCATGTTACATGGAGGATCTCATTTGATCCTTAGGTGTGTGCCATTGTTCTCATCCCTGTTTTACAGACTATGAAACGAAGGCAGAGGGACAGTGACTGACCCAGAGTCCTACAGCCAGTATGGCTCAGAGACGGCACTTCAATCCAGGTCTACTTCACTCCAAAGCCCACTATCCAGCTGTTACACTACGCTAGCTCTTTCCCAGGGCATAATGGGTAACTGAACTTATGTTTATACAATAGAACCTGGATTCAGAGCAATTTTCTCCTGTGAAAGTAGTTATGGACTCATTCTTGTACCTCAAGTCAGAATAAAATTTGCTAATGATAGGCTGGGAGTGGAACTCCCACCCCTGCAAGGAAAGGTCTCTCTCCTTTGAGGTTCTGATTGTGTCTTCATGTCACAAAGGGACACTTAGCCACATAAGGGTGGGATCAACTGGAGGAGTTTAGATAAATGATATAAATCTTTTTACAGGATACATTTAAGAAAAACACAAATAGAAGTCAGGCTAAAGCAAGATGGAGCCCCCTTACCTCTCAGCTGGCTTGTTTCCATTGGAGAGGCATAGTTCCCGCAGTCACACAAACATCCCAAGGTGTCCCTTTAGATGGAAATCTTTTCTGCTGGTCTTATGGAAGGGATGGACAGATGCAGTTGGCTCATGCTGTTGCTCTGGTCTCACTGCTACCATGGAGAGACAATCCAGCTCCCTTTTCCCTCCTCCCTTTTTCTGAGTACTCCAAACTCCCTCCATCCAGTTGGGTAGAGGGAGAAAAAAACCTCGCACCCCTCACCATTTTAGGTCGGATCTTATGTTAATTTCCTTTCTTCCCAAATTAGGAAGAACTACAAATTCCAGGAGGGTTTTGTGGCCAGCCCACCTCTTGCCAGAGTTTCTTACATTTGTAAAAACAAAACACTTAAAAACCTTAGCTTGCTACATCAAACAAGAAAGCTCGTATTGGGGAACTTGAGGATCTGACTTCTGATTTTAATTGAGCCCCCAGGGACCCCTGCTTCTGACTCTCTTCAGGTGTCTTCTTTTTGAGATTTCTGCCTTACTCTTTCAACTCCTTTGCTTTGATGCCAAGCAGGTGGGGAACTGGGTGTTCCTGGGGGAAATGAGTTTTCCCTCATTTGAATGAAGTTCTCATGCCACTAACTTTGGCTTTCATACACCATAACATCTGTCTTTGGGGATCTCACTCATTCTTCTGGAAGAGGAAAGAAAATGCCCAATCCTTAGAATTTCTAGTTTCTTCAAAGCTTAGCTCAAGTAAAACCTTCTAGAGAAGTTCTTTCTTGACCCCACCTCCTGAAGGTGGCTTTTTAAAATCTCACCTTGTGTTATTGAATGCATATAGCGTATAGTTTATAAGTGTACGTGTCTCTCCTGAGAGATTGCAAGCTCCTTGGGGGAGGGCGAGTCTTATCTTTTAACATTTTTGCATCTCTGTTACCAGTGCCCCGCGTGTCATAGTTACTCATCAAATGCCTGTTGATTCATTGGTTTTCTTTACTCTTGGAAGTCAACAAGAGACATAGAAACACAAATTAGATGCCCAGATTGTAAGAGATCCACCAGCACTTAGCTGGTGACTACTGGGAGCAGCTGATACCAACAAGACTAGAACAAGGACGAGGCTGAAAAGACACAATCTGAAATAAAAGTATAGTTTACAAGTTGAGTGGAGACACTTTTCTTGCCTTTCCTTGTAAAATAATAATCATGTAGCGCTTTTAAGTTTGGCAAAGCAATCTATCTACATTTTCTCAACCCTGTGAGTGTTTCAAGTATCATCAGCCAAATGAGGAAACTGAGGTTGCAAGTAGTTAAATAACTTCCCCATGTCACACTGCTACTAAATGTCTGAGGTGGCATCTAGCCCCACAACTAGCCTGACTTTAAGGTCATTTTCCTATTAGCTAAGAAATATTTGCTCTAAAATGAATTGATACATTGGGTAATTGCTATTCAGTTATTTCAGTTGTGTCTGACTTTTCATTATCCCATTTGGATCTTCTTGGGAAAGATATTGGAGTGGTTGGCCATTTCCTTCTCCAGCTCATTTGACAGATGAGGACACTGAGGCAAACATGGTTAAGTGACTTGCTGAGGAACATATAGCTAGTAAGTGTCTGAGGACAAATTTTTTAAAAATTTCATCATTATTTTATTCTAATAACAATTTTTCCAGTTACATGATTCATGTTGTCTCCCTCCCCTCTTTTCCTCCCCCATCCTGGAGTTGATAAACAATTCCACTGGGTTATGCATGTATTATCACTCTGGGGGCAAATCTAAACAAGGGTCTTCCTGACTCCAGGCTCTCTCCACTATGCCACCTAAGGGTCCTTCTGGCACTGGATCTAAGATTTCCTCCATCATCCCTTTCTCTTATGCTCTTCAACCATTTGCCCTCCTCTCTTTCTGTCTCGTTCTACATACAAACACACACATGCCCATGCCTGTGACTCTCATAAGTCACTGTGAAGCTCCATTGGTGTGCCTCAACTGAAAAACCTGTTGGACCAGGAGATTCATGGATTATTGTGTACAGACGTGGTGAGTATAATCAGAGTTCAAGGCTTTAAAGCTAAAAGAGAACTCAGAGGCTATCAAGTCCAACCCATTCATTTTACAGATGAACCAACTGAGGCTTGCCTAAGATTGTAGTAGCCACCCCAGGTCCTCAGACTCAACATCCAGTGCTTTTACTACTACCCAAAGACAAAGGGATTAAGGGCTTTGATCATAGAAAGAGAGTCTATGTAGTCGCAAAACTATACAACCGATGAACTATACAACTAATGATTGTAATCCATTGTGTAATTTAGTCATAATGGTCAGAAGACCATTGTGTGGTCTTTTTCTGCTGCTAGAAAATCGTGCAAAATGTCAGAACATTTGTTCTCTGTCCTTAGGGAATTCTAGGTTTGAAGAGACTCACAGTGCTTCCCATATACCTTGGGGTCGAGTTTTGATGTATTATCCTCCAGATCAGTGGTTTTCAAACATTTTAAGTCTCAGGGTCCCTTTGTACTCTTAACAATTGTGGAGGATCTCAAAGACTTTTTGTTTCTATGGATTATTTCTTTTATATTTACCATCTTACAATTTAAAATGGATAGAATTTTAAAATAATAACTTATTTTAAAATAATCATGAACCCATTATGCTAACATAAATAGCATATTTGTGAAAATAAGCATATTTTTCAAACAAAACAATTTGATAAAAGTGGCATTGGTTTTCATATTTTTACAGATCTCTCTAATGTCTTGTTTAATAAAGGACAGCTAGATTCTCATATCTTCTCTTACATTCAATCCATTACAATATGTTGTTTTCATTTAAGAATATGAAGAAAATCTGTCCTCATACAGATACAAAGTTGAAAAAGAGAGGAGGAAGAGTATTTTAATAAACAAAAAATGTCTCAGTATTATTATGAAAATTGTTTTGATCATCGCTAAAAGGATCTCAGGGATGAACCACATCTTGAGAACTGCTGCTTTAGATAAATGAAAACAAGTTTTAGCTAAATGCCCCAAATCCAAAGAAATGTATTAGAATGGGATAAATGCCATTTGTGTACATAGTAGAGTTTTTAAAGGAGCAGCATCTTGAACTTCCGTGGGTACTGGAGTAGGGTTGGGAGCCTTCTATATGAAGCAGGTCAAATGAGGCCAATAGTGAAGAAAGCCATCAGTGGGTAACTTGGCCAAGCTTGAGAAACACTGTGGGCATGGGCCAGCAGCGAGTCAAAAACATAGCTCATGACTGAACTAACATGTTTCTTTTACTAGTCAACCAAAGAATTCATTCGTTTGAAGCAAAAAGATAATATTAAAAACATTAAATAGTATCACCTAGGTAAGTGACGAGAATGATTTCTACTATACAAAGAGATTGAGTACAATGCTAAAAGGAGGAGAAATGAACTTTAATGAAACATAAGACTCAAACATTCTAATGAAAAAACCAAAACTGTGGAGAAACTTTATAGTACAAACAGGAATGAACAGAAGTTTAGAAAGTAAACATGAATCAACATTGAAAAAGGACTGAATAAAGATAAACTAGTTATATTCAAATATTAGGAGACAATACATATATTTGTTCTGAACTAGTATCCTCGGGGTTCCTAGAGGGACTCCAATTAGACAAGTCTTTAGATTGGATTGATTATTTTATGCCTTTATCTTAAGAATGGAAAGAGAGGGGAAGAAGGATACATTGAGGAGAGGAAGAAGGAATGGAAGACAGACAAAATTAGCTCAAATACTTAGGATGCATAAGTAGGTATCTAGACAAAAAAGGAAGAAATAATGGAGTGGAGAGGCTGACGATGAATCCCTCGCATCTGAACTGTTTAAAAGGTGGAAGAATATACAGGCATGCACACACACAGATACATTTAACTCAACAGTGGAAATAGGTAAGAAAAGGGAGAAGAAGGGAGGGAAATTAGAGGAACAGTATATTACAGGAGGAATTAGTTCTAAATAAAGCAAATTCTAAGGTTGTACAAAAATATTTATAGCTCTTTGAGGGAACAAAGAATAGAAATTTAAGGGAAGTGGCCTTAAATTAGAACAAGTCATGGTATAATAAATCTGAAGAAATAGTCAACCTAATGGCCAATCATAACTCCAGAAGACTATGAAGGAAGTATGTAACCCACCTCTGAGGGAGAAGCAAAAGATTCAGGAGAACATTGTGCACAGAGACTGATACACTGTGGTACAATCAAATGTAACGGACTTCTCCATTAGTGGCAATGCAGTGATCCTGAACAAATTGGAGGGATCTACGAGAAAGAACACTATCCACATTTGGAGGAAAAACTGTGGGAGTAAAAACACAAAAGGAAAACAGAGGGCAGAAAGGCAAGCGACAGCAAGGTGTGAGGGGAAGGGAAAAAAGTGTGAGAAAACTGGAAAGGGAGGTAGGGGATGGGATGTGAAGGGCATTAAAAACCAAACAGAGGACTTTGCATTTGATCCTGAAATGCTCTTCATAATGGAAATAGCCAAAAAGCCCTTGGAAATGTGGTATTTGAGCTCTGAAGAAACTGGGATTGGATAGACGTATAGACCCAGCAATCATCAGCATGGAGATGGCACCAAACAAAATGGCATAAAGAGATGGTCCTTCTAGCCAGAATTGCTCTCAGCCTGCTTGTCTTTCTAGATAAATCCCCTAATTTATCTGAACAAATTATATTACCTCTCTAAGCTTCAGTGTCTTCATTTACAAGGTGTGAATAATAGTAAATAATCAACAAATAATAATAAATGTCCCACGGTTATTGTAGGATCAGATAGAGTAATTACTAAATTGACAAGAAACAGTTTCCTTAGGGGTCTACTAGGTATCCCAGAGGATACAGTCAAGCCAGGAGATGGAAGTTCCTGGGTTCAAATCTGGCCTCAGACACATTCTAGTTGTGTGACCCAAGGCAAGTCACTTAACCGCCATTGCCTAACCCTTCCCACTCTTCTGCCTTAGAACCAAGTCATAGTATTGATTCTAAGATGAAAGGTAAGGGTTTAAAAAAAAGAAACCCTTAAATTGTACAGGGTTTAGAAGATATACAATTAAAGCATTCCCTGCCCTTCAGAAGCTTTTTTGGAACAGATAACAAAAATAAATAATAAATAGGCATTTATTAAGCATCTACTATGTTCAGCTAAGTGTCACAGTGGATAGAGTGCTCGGCTTGGAGTCTGGAGGACTTGAGTTTAAATCTGGTTTCAGACACTAGCTATGTGACCCTAGGTAAGTCATTTAATCCTGTTTGACTCAATTTCTTTACTCATAAAATGATCTGGAGATAGAAATGGCAAACCATGCCCATCTTTGCCCAAAAAACTCCAAAGGGTTCACAAAGAATCAGACATGACTGAACAATAACAAAAACAGCATATATCAGGCACTTTGTTAATCCCAAGAGATGTAAAGAGAAACAAAAGAGGCTCCCCACCCTTGAGGAATTTACAGTCCCATGGATTATACAAAGTATGATACATAGCATTCTGGTGGTGGGAGAAGGTACCAGCTAGTGGGGCATTGGGATAGATCTCATGTAGGAGGTGATATTTGAGACCAGCTTTGAAGGAACTGGCATTTTTACAAGCTAGAGGTGAGGAACAAGCACATTTCAGGCTTGGAGGACAGATAGCTTATGCAAGGGCAGGAAATTTGGAAATGGAATATGTTAGGTACTTTGTAATATAGAAAGAGCATTACAGAAATCACAACTATCTCTTAAATCTGATTTCCTTCTACATTTGAACACCTCCAACTTCAAGACAGTTGAGATAAACAAGCATATTCTCTACCTTCCTCCTCCAACATACCCTCCCCATGCCCCAAACCCACAAAGAAACCTCCATCTTCCTAGACTCTGAGCTGGTAGGTTCTGAGTGGGATGCCATTTTGGATTTGTAGAGGGAAGAAGTAGGTTCATATTGTGTTTTGGGAATAGACCAGCAGCATTTCAACAGTTAATGCAGGAACAACTTCTCCATGGTCTTCAAGTCATCCTCTGTCATTATCTTCCCAGAACAGAATGACCCTGGGGAGTACTCTGGATTAAATTCATCTGATCAGACCAGGCTGTCTATCCATGCTTCACTTAGCATAAAGCTTGCTTTTTTTTCCCCTTGATTGACTATATTTTATAAGCCAGAAGATTTATGATTTTCTGTTGTCTCTTATCAAAGAATGTAATCCAAAGATTCTTTTTATTGTCATTATTTAAGGCCTGTGTCATGCTGCCCCATTCTTCAGAACTGAGTCATCCGAGTTAATGTTCACATTTGATCATGTTAAATTAACACCAGGGTTGGCAGGACTTAGTAGGAAAAGCACATTTCATTTCCCACTAGAGTGACCGTAAATCATTTTCTTCCCTATTTCTGGGCTGGAAATCAAGTCAGGCAAAGCAAAAAAAATCACAGAATCAATGGAGACTCTCCTTTGTTTTTCAAGGAGCCCATAGCAATAAACCCAAGAAGGCAATAGCCTACCTCTAATCTCCAGAATTGCTGGAATCTTTACCCTAAATAATAATAGCTTACACTTATGGAATGCACTCTGAGAGGCAACATGGTAGTGGAGAGAAAGCTGGTCATAGAGCCAGGTCAATGTCTTCCTCTCACACAATCTGAATTGTGTGACTTAGCGCCTCAGTAACCCTTGAGTTGCCTCTTAGGACTCTCTTAGTCTCTTAATACTGCTTTGCCATATCTGTTTTTTAAGGTTACCTGTTTAATGTACTTACACATTCTAAACACCTTTGTCCATTCCACGTTCTGTATTTGAATCCATTGCCTTTGACTGGGTCTTACACCTTGAATTTTAATTTTATAGTTTACAGGAATCCTATTTTTTTGCACTTGTTTCTTTTTACACCTATTTGAATCGCTAGGGAACAATTTGAATTTTTGTGCCATAAAAAGTGTTTTTGTGGTAAGGTACTACTTTTTTAGCTCTGGGGAGAGATCAGCAGAAACACACTGTACAGTTTGGAAGGTCTATAAACTTATTTTTGCTGTAGGATGAGCACAAAATAATCAAAGGGTTCAGGGGAGATGGCCAAGACAGCAAGGGAATCCAGTGCTTTTTGCCTTGTTATTGTTTCCTTAAATGTTCATTATTATCACATCCTGTTTGGTAATTGTGGGTCGCATCACAGAATCTCAGGGGTGGAAATGTGCCTTGCATTTACAACATGCAATGGTCTCTACACTAACTGTGGGATTTCAATACTTTGTTACAAAGGATGAAATTGCAATGCTTTATTAACATTTACTTCTGGAAAAATGAATGCATTTTAATGCAAATAATCTTTTTGATAGGCCTTTTACAGAAAAAAAATCCTCAAACCAAGTGATACAACAATTGGCAATATTCATTAGTAGCTGAAGTTTCCTCCTTGGAGAGGTCCCTATATGGATGGAGATCCATGCTGTCTGGATTCTTCTCCCCACGATACAATAAAAACATTTATATATTACTTTGGGATTTACAAAGCATTTTCCCAAAAAATAATATTTAAGTAGGATATGAGGAGTGTGTAATGGGGGTGGGGGGGTAGCTAAGTGGCTTAGTGGATTGAGAATCAGGTATGGAGATGAGAAGATCTGGGTTCAAATCTAGATTAACCCTGGGAAAGTCACTTAACTACCATTGCCTAACACTTCCCACTCTTCTGCCTTACCTTGGAACCAATATATATTCTTGATTCTAAGACAGAAGATAAGGGTTTTAAAAGTGTAATAGAGGACTGGAAAATGCACAGAATGCCTCTGATGCTCCTACCCATGTGGAAGAGGCTGGGGAGCCTGCCTCTGAGAGGACTATGATGATGTGTGAAGGAAGTGCCTTCGAGACAATAATTCAGGTCTGTTAACCACATGGCTAGGAAAAGCATTTTCAGTTGGTTGTGTAGCTGGAAATCCTGGATGCCTTCAGAGAGTACTAGGTGACCCGAGCCTCAGCTCTTCTCATTCAGTGTATCTCTCTGAAAGAGGAAAAGGTTGTGTAGAAAGGAGAGAGCCTTAGGTTTTCTCTCCTCTGAGCTAATACATGATCCCCTGAAGACTGGCCTTGGTCCTTGACCTGCCTCAATGTTTATTCTTATATCCTAGGTGAAGGAGATTCATTTGGAGGCTCATACTTTGTGAGTCTGGAAAACTCAAGAGACTGAGTCCTTGGGAATCCAGGAGCCTGAGATTCCAGGAATTTTAGTCAATGCCTGGTTTTATAGCTGGTCCAATATTGATGCCTTCAGAAGCAGGAAGTAATCTTTGAGAGTGATGCAGCCCAGTGGAAGCTGAGAAAAGGATTCATTCAGCAGTCGTGCTACATTTGGACAACAACTTGGTGGGATCAAAACTATAGGGAGATTAAGCTAGGTCTGGGTCCACTAGCCCCAGAGGTAGTATCCAATGCCTTTTCTTTTCTTTTTCTTTTTTTTAAACCCTTACCTTCTGTCTTGGAATCGTTTCAAGAATACTAGCTCCAAGACAAAAGTGTTGTATGGGCTAGGCAATGGGAGTATAGTCATATAGAAAGGAAGTATCTGGGACCAGATTTTAATCCAGGACCTCCCATCTCTAGGTCTGGCTCTCTATCCACTAGAGCCACCTCGCTGTCCCATACCTTTTCAATTTTGCCTTCATGATGGTTCCTCGGGTGCCATTTTTCTGACTATTGCAATGAAGACCGTACAGCAGAAGTGACCTAATAGAAAAGGCAGAAGGATCAGTCAAGATCTCCATTTTTTTTCAACACTGCTCAGGCGTTGTATGTTATGGCTTTTAAGTGACCATGCAATTGCTAACTAGAAACAAGATAGTGAGACTACCCAATCTTCTAGGACTTATATAGCACTTAACAGTTTATCAAGCACTTTACCCAGCATGAAGAAGATAGTCAAAGGAAGAATTCCTACAAACAAAACCAAATGAATGAGCTTTTTATACAAAACCCTTTTGGTATCAAGCTAGAAAAAAATTAGCAATAGGGACCCAAGTGAAAGATGAACTTGATCTCTACAATTGCAGAAACTCTAAATAAATAAATTACATTAATTATATTTGCATTAAAAACTTTATTCATCACATAAGAGTATCTTTATGATCATTAAGTGAATAAATGTTTTTCAGAACCAAATAAATTAGTGAAAAACCTGGGTTTTTTTCTGTTTCTTCCTAACCATTAGTTTTATTCTGGATCTAATTCTTGAAAGAAATACCCACTTATCACAGTCTGCCTTTAGTTTGTTTCTTTGGATCTGATTGAGAACAGGCCTGAGAACCCCAATTCACAAAATTAGAAATAGAACCAAAGCCTTATGCCGACATCTAGTAAAAATGCAACATGTTTCTTCTTTGTGATAAGTCCAACAGTTTTATAAATTCAGTGACTTGCTCAGGGTCACACAGTTAATAAGTGTCTGAGGCCAGATTTGAATTCAGGAAGATGACTTAGGGCTTGGTACTCTATCCACTGCACCACCTGGATGCTCCTTTTCTGAGGAATGGAGACAAAAAATCTCATAATACCTGATATAATTCAACTCATGACTGAAGATGAATCCATGTCTGAGTATTTCTTTGGACCTCCTTGTTGTCCTCCTTTTTGTTTGACTTACCCAGAACCTGGTCCTTCTCTGAGGCAGGTTAGGGTTAGGTTATACTCCCATGATTTTATTGCCTCAGTGGTTTGAAATGTTATTTTGGCAATATTTTTATCCAGGCTTCTGATAGTCCCTGCTCTCAGATCTGTCTTCTCTGAGACACTGGGGAATGTTAGAAGGACCAACAGATGAAACTTTTGAATACCAAGCTCTCAGCTTAGCTTAGTTAATACACACCCCAGGGCACTAATGTTCCTGGATGCCAGGCTCCATCTCAGAGCAAGTGAGAAAGTGTATGGCTGTATTCTTCCTCTTCTTAGCTCTGTGCGTGTGTGCCTGGCTGTCTTCCTGGCTAGGATGTATTAATCTGCATGTCTTAGAAATCCTGATTCCATCAAAGTATCATACCATACTCCCTCTCATTTTGTCTTAGTTATAAGACACAAATTGCTAGCATATAGTAGTTTGTTTCCCACCTGCCAATGGAATATCAGAATCCACCAGAAATCTATTTGGTTAGTTCTCAACACTTGCATATTTTAAAATACAAATATTTGACACAGTTGCATGCACTACTCAGTACACAGCCTTCCAAGAGAGTGGTGCAAGGAGATTTCCAATGTCAATTCAACTTAGTAATCACTGGGAAAATGCCATATGCTGTCTAGACACTTCACACAAACACACATTTTCTTCCACACCTTTTTCTTCCTAAAGTTGACCCCTTCAACAGCAATCTCCAATCTATTTCTTATTGTCCTTCCTGCCCCTCTTCCCATTCTCCCTTTCCAGCTCTTCCTCTGAGATCACCAACTAACACTACCATTCCTGGAAAGAATGTGTTCATCATTTTCCCTACTGTTCCATTCATTGTTCCCTCTGACTTCCCCATTCAAAACAGGAATGGTAAGTGGCAAAGCTAGGATCCCAGCATCTTCAGTTCTTTCAATCAATCCTGGAATTGCCTGGCTTCCAGTCTCCTCACCTATCTGGTCACCCTTCTCTGAACACGTCCTAAGCTATCACTATTGGTTGTAAAGTGCTTTCCTCCACAAGAGATCTGTGATTTTATTGGTGCTGGAAACTCCCCACCCCAATGCAGAGTGGTACCTCTGTATTTTATTGTAGTCTTAGAGAACTGCCTATGGCATGGAGAGATTAATGGCTGACTAAGGGACACAGTCAATATTTCTCAGAGGTGGAAGTCATTTTCATGTCTTCCTAAGTCCAAAGCTAGATCACTATTTGCCATCCCATGCTGCCTCTCTCTCTTCCCAATATGGATAGATAGAATTTTGAGCTTGAAGGGACCTCAGCTGAACCTCTAATTCAGTCTGTCTAGACCTTAGTTTCCTCATCTGTAAAATTAAATCTTGGACTAAATAGTCTTGAAAGTCCTTTACAGCTCTTCATCTAGGACTCATGAACCCCTTCATTTTCAAAGTAAAAGAAGCCCAATATTACGTGAGTTCTAAGTAGTTATTTAAACCCATCTTGTTACTCTAAATCTCTCTAGTACAGAACACTGAACTTAAATACTCTAGATGTGGTCTGAACAGGCCACATTTCTCTCATTTAGTGCACTATACTTCCATTAACCCAACCTACAATGAAAAATTTGATCATTTCGGGTTTGGGTTTTTTTTTTTTTTGGCTGCTACATTATGCTGTTGATTCACATTGAGATTTCAGTACAATAAAATCCTGAAAGGTTTTCATTGGAGACCATCATAGACTGCTCCATTATGTCAAAAAGGTCTGACTATTGTTCTGCTCATGTATTATATTGTGTATATCTCTTTGTTCTAGGGAATGTAACAACTGGAATGGGACTTTGACTACAGTGGAGATCAGATAAGATTCTTGCTTTCAATAGATGATAAATGGATAGATTAATAGGAAACAGGGAGAAAGGAAGAGAGAGAGGGGAGGAAGGAAGGAAGGAAGGAAGGAAGGAAGGAAGGAAGGAAGGAAGGAAGGAAGGAAGGAAGGAAGGAAGGAAGGAAGGAAGGAAGGAAGGAAAAGAGAGAGAGAGAAAGAGAGAGAGAGAGAGAGAGAGAGAGAGAGAGAGAGAGAGAGAGAGAGAGAGAGAGAGTTTAGTTAGAGCACTTAAGTACTAAACCAGGTCATTTACAGCTATGTCACCTGGGCAAGTCACTTAATCCTGTTGGCCTTGGTTTCCTTACCTTTAAAATGAAATGGAGAAGGAAATGGTAACCACTTTAAGATCTCTGCCAAAAAAAAAAAAAAACAAATGGGATCACAAAGACATGGCTGAGAATGACTGAACAACATGTGCCAGTCACTGTGCTAAGCACCTGGGATACAGATACAAGCAAAAAGGGAGTCCCTGTCTTCAGGAGACATGTTCTAATAAGGGAAAACTATGCATAAAGGGAAGCTGGAAAAGGATGCCTACTATGGAGATGGCCAAGAAGTGGTGTGAAGTCCTGGTTCTGGGCAAGACTCATCTATATGAGCTGGATGTCTCTGGGGCAGAGCTCTTGAAGGTGGTCAGGGAAGTGACCTGGTAAGCTGAAGAATAAGTGAGGTAAAGTGAGGAAAACTATAGAGGTGGTGGGTCTGCAGCATTGTGCAATGATGGCCACAAAAATGGAGTTTGTCCTGTCTTGTCTTGAGATCCTAAAAGAAACAGACTCAAAATAAAGCCTAGAGCTGGGAGAACATCTGTTATGGAGATCTCTTGGGCTTGTAATATGTATTGCCTGCACTTAGTAATAAAGGATGTTTGTATTTATCACAAAAGCCCTTCTGGTAAACCTCTTCTTTGCCTTTATCCCATTCTACCCCCTCTTTTTTTCCACTAAGCTCTTAATAAGAGGAATTTATCTTTGTTTTGGAAACAAGAATCGATATCTGAGCAGCCAAGGTTACAATCTCTCTCTCTCTCTCTCTCTCTCTCTCTCTCTCTCTCTCTCTCTCTCTCTCTCTCTCTCTGTGTGTGTGTGTGTGTGTGTGTGTGTGTGTGTGTCTCCCTCTCTTCTCGTCTCTGTCTTTCTCTCTCTCTTCCTCTTCCTCTGTCTCTCTCCTCTCTCTTCTCTTCTTTCTCTCTCTCCTTACCTCCCTTTCTCTCTCCCTCTTTCCTACTCTTTTCCTCTCTCCCTCTCCCCCTTCCTCTATTCCTCCTTGCTTTTCTTTCTTCCCTCTCTCTCTCTTCCTCCCTCTTTCCAGATGTTTTCTTTATTCTCCAGAATTCTAATGAATGAGCGCAGGTCTCTTAGTGGCCTTCCCTGTACCCATAGAATCAAGCAATGACCTGGTTACCTAAAACTGCCCAGGGAATTGGGTCCAAAGCCCATACCAGAGGGAACCAAAGGTCTAACAGCCATTCTTCCTTAATCTAATTCCCACTCTGGATAACTTTCTTTGTTTGAAGGAATTTATCAAACACAGGAGGGTGGAGGTAGAGAACAGGGGACTGTGTCCAAGCTTAGCTTACACTTACTTAGCTGTTGCATTTGGACTAAGGAAACTTATGAGAAAAACCAAAGCTTTTACAGAAATGATGAAGGTTGAGTTTCCTGCTCCAGGGTCTCTCACCCTCCCCAAAGCTATTTTCAGAATGTAACTTGGAGAAGAAACTCTATTACTTTCATTTAAATAACCTGAATTAGCCCTCTCTGCAGTCACCTAAGGAGCTAGGTGGCACAGGGGGTAGAGTGCCAGGCATAAAATCAGGAAAACTCATCTTTATGAGTTCAAATATTGCCTCAAACATTTACTAGCTGGGCAAGTCACCTAACCCTATTTGCCTCAGTTTCTTCATCTGTAAAATGAGTCAGAGAAGGAAGTATTAGTACCTTTGCCAAAAAAAATGAGGTCAGAAAAAGTTAAACAAGACTGATAAATGAAAGAACAACAACTATCATTTAAAATCAGATGGATAAGATAGAGAAAAATAAAACACTAGATTGGGGATCAAAAGACCATAGGACCAAAGATTTAGAGTTAAGAGGCATTACTTTAATTCCTTGATTTCATAGATGAAGAAAATGAAACCTAGAAGGTTAAATGACTTACCTAGAGTTATACAGGTCACAGAGCCTGAATGCAAACCCAGTTCCTCTATTTCCAAATCCAGCATGCTTCCACTGAATCCCAGTTCCAGTTTTACCACTTATAAGCACATGTGAGAATCTCCATCAGAATATCCATGGAAATGGAGATTCTTTCCCAGGATCCTAGCAACCATTGACCTAGAGGCATCCCTTATTATACAGGAAGCCTCATTACACACTGACTCACTCTGTGACCTTAAACAAGTGACTTGATCTCTTTTGATGTACCTTTGTTTTCAGCTGCATCTGACTCTTCACGACCACATTTGGGTTTTTTTTTTTAACAAATATACGGCAGTGGTTTCCTTCTCCAGCTCATTTTACATATGAGGAAACTGAGGCAAGCTGGGTTAAGTGACTTAGCCAGGGTCACATAGCTACTAAGTGTCTGAGGCCAGATTTGAACTCAGGCCTTCCTGACTCCAGGCCCAGCATTCTGATCACTGGGCTACATTTATAAAATGAAAGGACTGGATGAGAAGCTTTCCATGGTCTCCTCTACTTCTAATATCCTCCATATCTATGCCTTCTTGCAGATTAGTCTTTATCCCTTCTCCATGCTCTGTCAGAGGGAACTCACTAGTCAAATGTTTCCTCTTTTTCTACATAGAAACAGCTTTGTAGGGGAAATACTGAAACACCGCCAAGAACCAGAAAGGTTCTACTTTCCTCCCAAATACTCTGCAGTTGTCAGCCAAGTGACAAGAATAAGCAAATCCACACTGTGATAGTTCAAGGCATTTGGAAGAATGGGATGGTCTCCCTGGCATCTAGGGACATACTGTGGGTCCATTTATTTTCATAATTTGTCTTACACTCCTTTGTATTATTAAATGACTCCATGAGTGTGCAACTTGCTTGCCAAACTAGACTTCAAACTCCTGGAAGGCAGATGCTCTCTTGTACATTGTCTTTTGTTTAGTTAAATTTTTTAAATTAGCAAACATCTGTGTTCTCTTCCTCTCTCTTCCATCCCCAACACTAGAAAAGAAAGAAAAACAAAGGCCTCTTAACAAATCTTCAGTCTAACAAAACAAATTCCCACACTGGCCATATCCAAAAGTTAGGAGTCATTCTGCATCCTAAGTCTATCACCTCTCTGTTGGGAAGTGTCATCAGTCCTCTAGAGGCATGATTAGGCACTGACTGTGTACATCAGAGCTCTTAAATCTTGTTAAGTTGCTCATTTCTATTAGTTTTTGTGATTGTATGAATTATTCTTCTGGTTCTGTTCACTCGACTCTCCAGCAGGTCACAAAAGTCTTCCCAGGTTTCATGGAAATGACCTCTTTCATTATTTCTTATGGCATAATAGGGTTCCACTATATTCATATATGACAAGAGATGGGCACTTTCTTATTTCTCAGTGTTTCGTCAATAGAAAAAGAACTGCCATAAAGATTTTGCACATCTGGTCCTTTTCCTCTTTCTCTGGTCATTTTGAGGTTTTTACCTTTTACTAGTAGTAGAACCGGTTTTAAAATTATATATAATTTACCCATCTTGTTGGCATAGTCTTACATTATTTTACAGACTGACAAGACTAATTCACAGCTCTGCCAACAATGGACCAATGTGCCTCTTTTCCCACATCCTATCCACCATTTCTTTCCTTTTTTTGTCCACTTTGCCAATCTGATGGATGTGAGCTGCTTCCCTATCCATTCTTCTCATTATTGGTGATTTGGAGCATTGTTTCATGTGACTATTGAGAACTTAGATTTCTTTCTTTGAAAACTGACCATCTAAATCCTTGGACCTTTGCCTTAAACATTTTCATATTGCCTCTCCTGCATCCCCCCAAATACCAATTCATTTCTTCTTCTTCTTTACTCTTTCCTTCTTCTAGGTACTCTAATGCCTAACTCTCTAGGCAACTAGCTAAGACTATAAATTTCAAAGAAACTAACTTGCATTTGTAAAGGGCATTTTCTGACCTGGTTGTTCTCTCCTGCAAAGAAGGGCAAGTAAGTGGTACAATGGATAGAGTGCTGGACCTGATGTCAAGAAGTCTCATCTTCCCAAGTTCAAATCTATCCTCAGATACTCGCAAGGTGAGTGACCCTGGGCAAGTCACCTAACCCTGTTTAGCCTCAATTTCCTCATCTGTCAAATGAACTGGAGAAGGGAATGACAAACCACTCCAGTGTCTTTGCTAGGAAAACCCCAAATGGGATCATGAAGAGTTGGATGCAATTGAAAACAACTGAACACATACCAATGAAATTGATTGATAGATATGTAGATATAGCATTCCACAGTCACTGTAGTTTTAGTTTTGTCCCTATAGGAGCAGTTAGTTGTAGGTGGAGCTATCTGTATTAGAGATATGTAATAGGGGATCTAGAAAATCTAGAAAATGAGAGCCTAGATCCCGGAGCATGCTTGGATTTTCCCCTCCCAATAGGTTTATACAGTGCATATGCAAATATTTCTTTCCTGATTCCAATCTACCATTTGTTTTCTGTCCACAAGTGACTGAGGGACTCTTTCTGTGGTAGCAAGTGGCTTCAGAGCTGGAAGGACTGAAGATGCAGGAAAGGCTCAGCCAGAACTGAATGTAGCTACAAAAGGTCCAAGAAAAATCAAATCTCTTTCTATCTTTATGTAGCTTTTCTATGAAAAGGAATGCTGGGGCCTGATAGGTAGAAGGTAGTTATCTTGTCTGGTCACCAAGTGTTCAAGAGCATATGCCTCTGTTTTATAGGAGTGTTTACCATTTCCCTGATTTTTTTTCCCCTTTAAACCCTCACCTTCTGTCTTAGAATCAACACTGTATATTGGTTCCAAGGCAGAAGAGCAGTAAGGGCTAGGCAATGGGGGTCAAGTGACTTGCCCAGGGTCACACCGCTGGGAAGTGTCTGAGGCCAGATTTGAACCTAGGACCTCCCGTCTCTAGGCCTGGCTCTCAATTCACTGAGCTACCCAGCTGCCCCCTTGGTAGTCATTTTAAATAGAATTTCTTTCTCTACATCTTCCTGTGTTTTCCCCTGTGTTTGGCAATATACAGAAATAATGATTTGTTTAGATTTGTTTTGTATGTTGTAACTCTGATGCTGTTATTATTTCAATGTAATTTTAGCTGACATCCTATGCTCGTCTAAATACATCATTCCTATCTCTGACAAAGACCTTATTTATCAAATATATAGAGAACTGAGTCAAATTTATAAGCATTCCTCAATTGATAAGTGCCTAATAGATGTGAACAATCGGTTTTCAGAGAAAGAAATTAAAACTATCTGCAGTTTTATGGGAAAAAAAATGCTTTGAATCACTATTGGTTAGAGATGAACAAGTTAAGCAACTCTGAGAGACCACCTGACACCATCCGATTAGCTAATATGACCAAAAAGGGCAATGATAACTGTTGCAAGTAATGTGGGAAAACTGGGCCACTAAAACACCATTGGTGGAATAGTGAACTGATATAACCATTCTGGAGAATAATGTGGAACCAGGTTCAAAGGGCCATAAAACTATGCATATTCTTTGTCCCAGCAATACCACTACTGGATCGTTATCCCAAAGAGATGAGAGATGGGGGAAAGGCCTCCCTCTACAAAAATATTTTAGCAGATCTTTTTGAAGTGGCAAAGAATTGGAAACTGAGGGGTTGTCCATCAGTTGGAAATAGCTGAACAAGTTGTAATATATAGTAATAATAGAATACTATGGCACCATAAGGAATGATGAACAGGATGAGTTCAGAAAAACTTGGAAAGACTTATATAAACAGATGCAAAGTGAAGTGAACAGAACTAAGAGAACAGTAAGAGAAATATTGTATGGGAACTAACTGTAAGGGCCTAAACTATTATCAGCAAAGCAAATTTCCAAGAGAGCCCCAAGGGACTCATGATAAAAAATGTTATCCAAGACAAAGAAAGAATTGTTGGAGTCTGATTGCAGATCAAAGCAAGCCATCTTCCATTTTATGAGGGTTTTTTTGGTATGTGTGATATGTGTCATCTGTCATGGCATGAGCAATATGGAAACATGTATTGGGTATAATCTATATTGGACTATTTGCTGCCTCAAGGAGATGGGAGGAGAGAGAGAACTTGAACCATAAAATGTCAGAAAACAATTGTCAAAAAATTGTTTCTACATGTAATAAAATAATGGAAGCACAATAAATTAACAACATTCCACCAGCAAATAGAGTTGGCAGCAAATTCTATTAGAGCACAAGCAGCCAACAATAGAGGAAGTGCTAGCAGACAGAAGTGGAAAGAAAATCCCCAGAAGACAATAGGAGGTTGGGAATCATGACCCATTGTGATGGAGAGAAATGCTGGCTCTGGATTCTGTAAAAGCATTGATCTACCAATTTCAGAGAACTACATTTAAGGGGAATTTCATGAGGACTCCACAATGGGAGAAAAAAGACTTTCAAGATTAGAAGTCAAGTGATGTCCTTTGACCACATTCATGACCTTTAAGTTTGATCCCACTCTTCTCAGGGAAATTGTGTGCACAAGGAAAGAATGTGCCCCTGGATTGGGAGTAATGTTTTGTAAATACTATTCTTGCTCTATTTTTTCAGTAATTACTCTTTCCTAAAAACCAATAGAATGCTACTGATTGATTGATATTGAGATCATGTAAGATGGGGGCTCATGATGATGCTACTAAAACTTCAGAGTTACCCTAAGAATGTGAGGTTAGAAATGTTGTCTCTTCAGGAAACCTAAACTACAAGTACACAAAGAAGTCTATATATACATACCCAACAAACATGGGGGAGAAACAAAGAGAGAACACATGTAAAACAGATACAACACAGAATTAGAGAAAGCACTAGCAACTGGGGGGACCAGGAAATGCATTCTGCTGAAAGAGGTACTTATGCTCTCTTCAAAGAAATCAGTTATTCCAAGAGGCAGATGTGAGGAGGGAGAACATTCCAGACAATGTGTGGTATGTAGGGGTGGGAAGAAGACAGCTTTGAAGAGAACATTCTAGACATGAGACATAGCCAATTCCAAAGTACAAAGATGGAACATGGAATGTTATACTGGGAAAGTATGTCTGGATCATACAGTCCTCACCATGTGATAACAATTGTCTACCACTAGTAGAGTACCCCTTCCCATTTTCCCCCCAATTCCCCCCTCAGAAGCACCAGCCAGATTCTCTGAAAAGCACCCCATATCCTCTCCTAGTAAAATTGCACTTGAGGTTAGATTAATTTCTATGAATTGCTGTCATATTAGTATTCTCTGTCATTGCTTGGAACAAAAATGACAGTTGTTGATAAATAATACCTCTAGCTTGGCCCCAATACATCCTCGTAATTGTAATTTATCCAAATTATAAGATGTATTGGCAAAATTATTAGTCAACTTGAAAGGGTGGAAAATTACATTCTGCCCATTTGATTTTTTTACCTCATCTCAAGTGGCAATACACCAAAGCAAGAAAGAAACACCTTGGAGTGGAGTAACATTAAATGTAGGCAGCAAGTCCGCTTTTTTTAAGTTTATTTATTTAATTAATTAATTTAAAAGATTTTTCCATGGTTACATGAATCATCTTCTTCCCTTCTCCTTCTTTCACACACCCCTGGCCATAGCCAACAAGCAATTCCACTGAGTTTTATATGTGTCATTGATCAAGACCTATTTCTAGATTATTAGTATTCACACTAGGGTGACGTTTAGAGTCTATATCCCCAATCCTATCCCCATCAACCCATGTGATAAAGCAGTTGTTTTTCTTCTGTGTTTCTGCTCCCACAGTTCTTCCTCTGGATGTGGATAGCATTCTTTCTCATAAGTCCCTCCAAATAATTCTGGATCATTGCATTGCCATTAATGGAGAAGTCCATCACATTTGATTGCACCACAGTGTATCAGTCTCTATGTACAATGTTCTCCTGGATCTGCTCCTCTCACTCTACATCAATTCCTGGAGGTCGTTCCAGTTCACATAGAATTCCTCCAGTTCATTATTCCTTTCAGCACAATAGTATTCCATCACCAACATACACCACAATTTGTTCAGCCATTCCCCAATCAAAGGACATCCCCTCATTTTCCAATTTTTTGCCACCACAAAGAGCGCAGCTATGAATGTTCTTGTACTTTTCCTTATTATCTCTTTGGGGTATAAATCCAGCAGTGCTATGGCTGGGTCAAAGGGCAGACAGTCTTTTAGCTCCCTTTGGGCATAGTTCCAAATTGCCTTCCAGAATGGTTGGATCAATTCACAACTCCAACAGCAGTGCATTAGTGTTCCAATTTTGCCACATTCCACCAACATTTATTACTTTCCTTTCTTGTCATATTAGCCAATCTGCTAGGTATGAGGTGGTTTTGATTGGCATTTCTCTGATTATAAGAGATTTAGAACATTTTTCATGTGCTTATTAATAGTTTTGAATTCTTTATCTGAAAATTGCCTACTCAGGTCTCTTGCCCATTTATCAATTGGGGAATGGCAACAAGTCCACTTTTTAAAGGTAGTTTAGGTATGGTTCTTCTGAGAAGTAGGGAGATGGTCTACTGATCTTTATACCAACATCAATCCTTGGCCAATTTTTATTAGTCATCAAAGGCATCAAACCATGAAATCATGATGACTTTTGTGAATCATCAAAGTGATGCAATGGTTGGAGAGCTAGTCATCTTCAGTGTCAGGAAAACTTGAGCTCAAGCCCCTCTCTAAATCTTATCATCTCTCCCTTCCCTACAAATATTAGCCATATATCTCTAAGCAGATCTCTTAAGCTCTCCGTGTTTTAAGTGATTTGTCTAAAATCATGTTATTAATAAGTGGTAGCACCATGATCCCCAGGTTCACACTCTATATCACAATGCCTCATATACAAGATTTTGTTAGGGGTTTTACCTCTCACATTAAAATAAATTAATAGCAATTCTCCAGGAAGTAAGGATTTTACTCCCCTACTGGTCGCCATATTTGTCAGAAAAATGAATAAAACTTTCCTTTGCAGGTGTATTTCCAAAGATATCTGTGATCTAACTGAACCTATCATTTTCCAAATGAATAGCTACCTGATCCTTAGGTTAAAAAACTGATATGTCATTTCTAATGTCTTTTCCTCCTTCTCCTTCTCCACATCCTTCTTTGTAAGTTAGATGTCATTAGAGAAATAGGAATATTATGATTAGGTTATAGTAATTATGCTTTTATATTTGCCTTTAGATGTTTACATGGACAGATCTCTTAGTATCAATATGGTACTAATATAAGGAGATGCATTCTTTTTTCCTTTAGAGGAATAGAATTTTAGATCTGAAAGTTGTCATCAGTTTTCTATTTCCATTTCTATCTCATCCTTTGTGGAGAAAAAAATAGCCTCTTTCCTCTTGGTGGTAAGCAATTCCTCTCCAGGCTGCTCTCACTAATTGAATGAGCAGAGAATCTCTAACTGCAATATCTAAGTAAGATGGAGGACCTCTACACCTCATCATCTGCCCAGTTCTCCTTCATCCTAAGGTCCTTCAGGCTACTCCATCCTCCAGTTCCTTGGTCTTTGCCATTTGACCTGCATTGGAAGAAGGGATTTCCTGCATGGTAGAAATAGGTCTGGACCTGCTCCCTCCAAATGATCATACAATTTCTATTATGGGCCCTGGATCTGAGGGTTAAAAGAAAATAGAGTGAGTCAAGAGGAAATAGAGGGGATGGGAAAATGTTGGAGCTTTTGTCTATCCTGGCTAGTCTGTTACAAAAACATTTTATATGGCAGGAAAAATGTTAAGTCTGTAGTCACAGGACCTGAATCCAAAACCTACCTCTGTTACTCCCTTTTTACATAATTTTGAACAAATCATTTATTCTATATTTATCTGTATAAGGTAAACATTGGACTAAATGACTTTTAAAATTCTCTATAAGGACCGTGGGTCATTGAGTCCAAGCTAGACCTAAAGAGGGATTCCCATTACAATATCTCCAATGGGTATTTATTCAGGCTCTGCTAGAAAATCTCTGACAGAGAACAAGGTTTCTTAACTTAACATCAAACTGAAATCTGACTCTCAAACTTTCATCTGTTGCTTCTGATTCTATTCTCTGAAGTCAAAGTAAGGTCACCAATGAGAATCATTTTCCTTGATCATGCATATTATTTCCAGGGTCCCTCCCCTCCCAGTGGGATGGAAAGAAAATTAATGCTTAATAATTTTTAAAGATAAAATTAAATACTTTTTTAAAAAGTTATTCATGACAGCCCTTTAATAATTAGGCTCAGAGAATCACAAGGGACCTCAGAAGCCATCTAGTACAATCCTTTCATTTTACAGATGAGGAAATTTAGGTCCACAAATAGTAAGCAATTTGCTTAATGTCCCATGAACAGTAATCATTGAAGGTGATTCTTTTTTATAAGCCCTGCCTCCTGTCTTAGTATCAATTCTAAGACAGAAGAATGGCAAGGATTGGGCAATCAGGGTTAAGTGACTTGCTAAAGTTAAATGACACAGCTAGGATATTTCTGAGGTCAGATTTGAACTCAAGTCTCCCCAACTCCAGGCCTGGCTTTCTTTCCACTGTGCCATCTAGCTTCCCCTGAATGTGTGATATTAACCAAGATTTTCTGATGCCAGAACCAACAGTCTTTTCATTATCTCCACTGAGGACAGTTATTTTACACTGTCTAGGTCTTTTCTCTTCTCCAGACTAAATATCACCATTTCCTTCAAGCAATGTTCAAATGACATAGTTTTCCCCATCATCTGGGACACCTACATGTGAACATCCACCATTTTGTCAATGTCCTTCCAAAAGGCACTATCTGGAAACAATGGTTTTGATATGGTCTAAATAGTGGTACTCTCACATATAACTTGTCCTAGAAATTATTTTTTTTATGAATGCAATGTAAGAGCACAAAATAGTGTAGCTAAGTAAATGGAAAATCAGTTTCAAGATCCAGAAGACCTAGATTCAAGTCTTATCTCTAACAAACATAGACTGTGTTACCCTGGGAAAGTCGATGAACTCTTCAATGCCCTTAGATAATCTTCTAAGACTATGTATAAGCAGATAGATAGGTAGGTAGATAGATAGATAGATAGATAGATAGATAGATAGATAGATAGATAGATAGATAGATAGATAGATGCTGATCAGTATTGGTAAGGGAACTTCCCCCCCTGGGAGTACCTTAAGCCAGTGAATTCACATAAAGTCCAAAAAAAATTGGTTTGGTCTTTTTTGGTGACCACAATGCATTTGCCCAGCTCTTAGTCTTTTCCTAGGAGTTTCATAGAAACAGCTGGTCAAATCCCCTATTATTATTTTCTCACTAGCTAAATAAATAAGAGTGCTAAGCAAGCTGATTTTGGCTTTCTTTCAGACAAAGTTGACTTAAAATTCCTTGGCATGGATCCAAAGGAACCAGGGTTTTTATCTTTGCTTTGAGGGGGAAGGGGGATGGGAAGGGTAGAAGGAGAACTGTGGGAAGAGATGTGTCTTGGTGGAACACGCATCAGCCTGGGAGGGAGGATGCATAGGTTCAAATCCAGCCTCCTTTCCTAACTAACTATTGCCTTCAGTGAACCCCTTCACTTTTTTCTGATTCAATTATCTATAAAATAATTGTGTTGGCCGTCCCTCCTAGAAGCTTTGCTGACTTTATGCTGAAGAGCTGACTACTTAGAGTCAGCCTTACCTTCCCAGCCTTGTGAAAGGAAAGGAAACACTCACATGCTCTGTTCCCACTGCTGAATAACAAGATAGTACAGCTGGAAGAGAGGCCAATCATTATCTTGAAATGGGGGTGGGGGAGCAATAAAGGTGATTAATCAGAATAGAAGATCTCTTGGGGGGAAGTTCCAGAGGTGAAAGACTTGAAGCCTCCAGGATGTGGTCTCTTCCAGTTATAAACATTTCTCACATAACTATAGAATCATCATTCCCCATGAATTAAACATGTATAAATATCTCTACAACATGGAGAGGATCAAACAACTCTCAGGAAAAAGAAACAATAATTTTCTTTCTTTGATCAAAATAAACAAGTAAATCCTGTGTCTGAGATATAGGAAGAAGCTGTGGAACTCAAGAAGGTCAAGAGATGTATCACTGAGTGGAATGGAAGATAGTCTGTGAAGAATGGACATTGAGAGATCGATGGAGAGCTATATGGAGGTGGGGGCAGCAGGGGAGGCTTGTGGAGTGAAATCTATTACCAAGAAAAGAATGTGAATGATGAAGATCTTCAGGGAAATGGATGACTGGAAAAGATGGTCCAGTCACTTAGAGTAAGACAAGAGTGAGAAATTTTCAGTGGACATTCTTATGTTCCAGTGGTTCTTTTTATGTCAAGAATGCTAAAGAAAACCCCTCAGAACTTAGAGTAGACTCCCATCCCCCAAGTCCTGGAAGATTTACAGGAAGAAAAAAGTAGCAAAAAATAAATCATGGATGAGCTGCAATCTATATTCATGTCAATGAAATCAAGGATTCCAACAATGCTCTTCAGCATTTCTTCCCACTCTGAAAGTCTATATGATTACTTCCATTTTCCATCCTCTCAAATCTTTCTGGGAGAAGGGTAGAGAGGAGAGGAAGGTGAAGAGTGTGGGAAAGGAAGAAAAAAGAAAAAGAAGGAAGGGAAGGGAAGGGAAGGGAAGGGAAGGGAAGGGAAGGGAAGGGAAGGGAAGGGAAGAGGAGATATTGAATATACAAAGAGGTGAAGGGCTGAAATGGAGTATACAAGGAATGCTTTGGAGAAGTTCATGCCTAATTATAAAGAGGAATTCGAGGTTTCAGGGAGTCTAGGGAATACTTGTATGACCTGGTGCAGTACGAAGGGAGAAGAAGCAGAAGAATTCACATAATAACAAAAAATATCATAAAGACAAATACTTTTGAAGGACTAAGCTCTAATCAATGAAGTGGCCAACCACAATTTCAGAGAATGTTGATGAAACAAAGCACTCCTTTTTAAACCTTTAACAAATTATAAAATGGATACATACATTTTCAAACATAGAAAATGTGGAAATTCCTTTTACTTTATTCAGATTGCTGCAATGTTTTCCCCCTCCACCTCCAAGGAGAAAGGCAGCTAAGAGGGGAGAAAATAAATGCTTAATGTTTTAAGAATTCTAAATTCTAAGAAAGGGGGCAGGGATTAGAATTAGACCTTGGAAATTAAGCACCCTGGTGACTTCCCATCCCTTTTCCCATTATTATGAAAAATTTAAAGTTAGGGGACATTTTCCTTCAAATTTTGAGAAAAAAGCAAAGAAAATAATCTTTCAACTACTGTTAAGTGTTTTTATATGTTACGAGCATGTCAAGACAATAACCCTCAAAGTCTTTAGGCTACTAACACAGAATTCTTGAAGTAGCATGAGCTGAAACCTTGCATTCCAGCTGTCACCAGCCATCACTTTGAGCCTCCATGAGTAACAGGACAAATAGGATGAGTTAATAGCATCATCTCAGCCCACACTCTGCTCTGAAAGTCCTGAGTGCCACTCGCTGCAGAATCTTTGTTAGACTAAGGAGAGGGCAATTTAGAGTCAACCTTGCCTTCCCAGCCCCCAGAGAAGAAAGGGAAAACTCCCATGTTCCATTCCTACTGTGGAGATTTTTGTTTTGAATGCTTTTCCTCTCAGAGGATGTCAGCAGAAGTAATGGGAAAAGGGCTTAGATTAGGAATCAAGAGGTTTGCATTCTAGTCTCAGCTTGGCTCCAAACTAGCTGTTTGGCCTTGGAAAAATTACTGCCTCTCTGGGCTTTAGGCTTACTTATTTAGTTTATGGTATTATAAGGTCACAGATCTAGAGATGAATCGAACCTCTGAACCCCTTCATTTTACAAATGAGAAAACTGAGACCCAGGGAAATAAGGTGATTCAGTTTTCAGAGTTCAAATCTGGCCTCAGCCAGACTAGCTATGTGACCCTAGGCAAGTCACTTAACCCTGTTTGCCTCAGTTTCCTCATCTGTAAAGTGAGCTGGAGAAAGGAATAGCAAATGACTCCAGTATCTTTGCCAAGAAAACTCTAAATGGAGTCATGAAAAGTCAGGCATGGCTCAAACAATTGAACAAACAATAACCATACATCAACAATAAATCTTTGGAGAAAGTAGATAGGACAATGGATAGAGCACCAAACCTGAATTCAAGAAGACCTGAGTTCAAATTTGATCTCAGACATTTTCTTGCTATATGACCCTTAATATGTCATTTAACCTTTGTTTGCCTTAATCAAGAAAGAAATGGCAAACCACAGGGCAGCTAATGTGCACAGTGGATAGAGTGGAATTTGGAAGACCCAAATTTAAATTTGACTTCAGACACCTACTAGCTGCTGACCCAGGCCAACTCACTTAACCCTGCTCACCTCAGTTTCCTCATCTCTAAAATTAACTGGAAAAGGAAATGGCAAACCACTCTAATATCTCTGCCAAGAAAATCTCATGAGGTCATGAAGAATGGCACACAACAAAAATAACTGAACAATAGTATGGGGTCTTCAAGGCAGCACCGTGGCTCTTCAGATCAAATTATGAACTTGGAGACAAGAAGACCTGAGTTTAAATCTCTTCAGTCATTCTCTTAGCCTCAGTCTCCTTGTTTGCAAAATGGGGATAATAATAACACTTTACTTACCGGGTTTTTGAGAAGGTCAAATGAGATCCCTTATGGATTTTCCCATTGCAAACCTTCTAAATGCAATGAAAATAAATATAATAATATCATTTAAAAAACATAAATTAAAAAATCCATAAATATCACCATCTAAATGCTAGCTCTTACTCAGAAGTATCAGTCCCTGGTAGCATGGACCCATTGGGCCCTTGAGGAGGTGTTGGGCCACCTAGGCTTTGCAGTTTTGCCTAGGGTTGACCTTGGGTCACTTAACCTCTTCCCAAAGTCTGCCAATAACTGAACTAAAAAGACAAAATTCTTTGTTTTCAAGATAGGAGAGAAACCAGTGAGCAACGTACCCCAGTGGGCAAGTTCCCAGCTGAGCTCAGTCAAGCCCACAGGCTCTAATGAACAGCTCCCATGGTCTTCCAGCTGTGCCGCCAGGTGCAAGGCCAGCATTGATCTCAGAAATGAGTTGGTGACAGGCAAGATGACTTGGGGTCAATGTGTGCAGCTGGAGAGTGGGAGGGATGGAAGCCTAGGGGACCAAGGGGAGGAAAGATTAATTTCCCAAGTGGAGACCTACTCAGAATTGAGAAAATGGAAAATGACCTAAAGCCTTTAATCTCTGCTGAGCTTGGCGAGTGTCCAGTACGTGCTAGCAGGCTCAGCAGAAAAGCTATCTAAATAGAGAGAGGGAGCCTCAAACAAGCTTTGTGCTAGGGATTCTCAGCCCAATTGGGTATGGTGACCAATATGGATTCACCAGAAATCCTGCAAAGGGACCCAGTAAGGACAAAGGAAATTTGCCTTAGGGTGAGTGGGTAGCTCCTCCCTTGGGATAAAAGAGGGGAAAAAATCCCAGGGGATGTCACAGTCAGCCTGACATGGGCCAGAGTAGATGAGGAGTTAGGATGGGATGCACAAGAATTGATCAGGTGGCCTAATGAGAATTTTATTTTCTCTGACTTGATTTGCTTTACTTTCTGTTGAATTATTCATGGAATCAGAATTCAGAATCTGGGTGAGTATAGTAGAAAAAGGAACTCAACTGGAGAGTCAGAAGATCTGACTTTGAAACCTAGTTCTGACACTTTGAGGTGTTTACCTTAGACACAGCTTTTTTTTTTTCTCATGCTCTCCTAGCACAGCGCTGGCACTTATTGATTATAGAATAGAAGGAAAATAATTTTCTAAGTAGAGATTGCTTCATTTATCATATTTGAATTCCCAGCATCTACACAGTGCCAGGCATATAGTTATTACTCTAAAAAATGTTGGTTGATTAACCTCACTAGATTATTGTGAGGGAAACACTTTGAGTTGCCATGTGCAAGAAAAGGATTTGGAAATATAGAGATAGGGCAGCTGGGAGTCAAAGTGGACAGAGAGCCAAGACTGGAGTCAGGAGGACATGAGTGCAAATCTGCCCTTAAAGACTTCTTAGTTGTGACCCTGGGCAAGCCACTTAACCTCGTTTGCCTAGTCCTTGCCCTTCTCTCTTGGAATTGCTACTAAGATATAAAGTGAGAAGGAAAGAAATCTACAAATGCTTATATTTTTCAACCTAGAGATGAGAACTCTAGAGGATAACCAAGAAAGTTAGGGGAAGGAAGAAGAATATGTTTTTCCTAAATTAGAGTAGAGGTTTAGAATTTAGAAATCAAATTAAAAATTTTTTTTCTGGCCTGTTAACCCAAGATCACACTTTGCAAAGCTGGGTCCAGCATGTAGAATTAGCTCAATTTATGCAGAAGGTCCTTCAAGATCTGCTTTAGCCAACAAAGTCACTTTCTATTAGGTACAAATGATTTGGAGGAAGACCTCAAAGTCATTTCACATTTCTCTTGACAAATAGAAAGACAAATAAAATCATCTACTCTAACTTCATTTTGTCCATGAGACCCAGAGGAGCCCTATGATTTACCCAAGATCACATAGGTTGTAAGAGACCATGTGGTATTATGGAAAGAGCACTGGATTTGGAGTCAGAGAATGTGGGTTCAAATCCCACCTCTGTCACTACCTCTGTGACTTTGAGTAAATCCCTGAACCTCCAGTCAGAGAAAGGAGATCTCTGGAGTAGCATCAACCTTGGAGATTTCCTTGGGGATGAATACAGTTCAAGAGTTCCCAAGTTCAAGAATTTAAAGAGCTAGCCTCTATAGGAAGATATTCTTAAAGAAAGACCACTCATATAGCCTCCAAAGTTGCAAGGAGACCTACGACTTGAGCCACCCTTACCACCCTCCTCCAAACATCAGTCAGTGATTCTGATATTGCAAGTCCAATGGAATGTTGCTTGTTCAGCAGACCCAAAACATGGTGCCTTTTGGGAAACTTTATGGACTATTTGTAGTAGAAGCTGGGGAGAGAGAGAGCTTGTAAACAAAGATGCAAAGCTGAAGACCTAGCTCTAGCTGTCAATCGAGAGAAGATTCCATTGGAATGTTCCCAGGAGTGGCAGTTGGGGGTTTGCTGGTCACACTGAGAGGAGAGACTTGGCTTTTGGACTTTGTCTCTGTCTCTCTGACTCTGGGTAGTTGAAGCTGATAAGAAAAAGAAACTTGACTTTTGAGTTGGTGGTCTATTTGAGAGTTGAGCTGCCCAGGAGAAACTTAGAGACTTCGAACTTTGTTTTTCTCTGAAGCTGAGAAAGGAGACAAGCCAGGCTGAAGGAGAGACTTTTCTTGGTGAAGAAGAAAGAAGATTCAAACAGTTGTCCTCCATCTCCCTAACTGTCTTAGAGTCACAGTTTGTGACTGAAATGCTTCCTCAAACCTTCCTAAAATTATCCCCATAGTTTAGGGAAATCCTCATCCCTCTTAACTCAGTTTCCCATCCTGTTATCCCAATAAACCCCTTGACTTGAAAAAGGAAAGAAAAAGAGTATCTTTATAGTTTAATCAAGTAGGGAGGGAAGGAGCCAAAGGCTTCAAGAAGAACTGGGTGGAGAGGGTTGTTAAGGGAGGGAGTGAGGGAGGAAGGAGGTTAGGAAATAGATTGATCCGTCAGCCATCAGTAGGGATCAATAGGCAAAACCCCAGAGTATCCTCCAGTGTCTATCTAGAGCAGTATCCCCTGTGTACCAGTATCCCTGTGTGGCATCCCTCAGCATTTCTCTGTAATAGAGGTAGAACAGAGAATATTTTATGTGTTTTCTGAAAAAAAGGCTTAAGCATGAGATCAGTCAAGAAGAAAAAAAACAAGAATGATGAAGGTCAACCAATGTTGCAGTCTCAATGCTGGGATGACAACTTTGTTTCTCAAAACTGAAGTGGTGAAGCCTCAATAGCTCCAAAGCACTGCTGCAGCAATGCCCCAAAGATGAATCTCTACATCTGATGGTGATGATGTTGTGATAGAGAATGAGGTAATCAGGGATCTCCACTTAGTAGCAGCAGGAATTTGACCCGGCTATGATCCAATGTCTGACTCCAGGTCTGTTTTTTTCTCTCATTCTCTAGTTTATGTTTCTCTCTGACCCTTTCTTCCAGCTATTTCTCTCACTAAAAATATCCCGGTGTCTGATAAGCTTTCATTTGAGAGATGTTTTGCAACTATTCCCTTTCAAAACTCACAGGCTGACAAACCTATAGTATAGCATTCTGAGACATATAACCTAGAGACTCTTTGTCCTAGTGAGTTTGGCTTTTTGAACTCCAAAGCACTGTGGGAACATGGAGCATCCAAGGAGAAGTCCTTTACACTTTTAGTAGGCACTCAACAAATGTTTGTTGAATTAGATTAAGGTAGAAGAAGAAGGAGAAGGAGGGGGAAAAGAAGGAGAATGAAGAAGAAGAGAGGGAGAGGAAGAAGGAGGAGGAAGAGGAGAAGAGAGAAGAACCTAATAATAAAAATCTAAGAACCTAATTGATAATAGTAACAAATTTATGTAGTGCCTAAATGTTTGCAAAATGATTTACATACATATTTTTCATTGAAGAAACATTGCTTTTCTCTTCTTCCTTCCCACAACTCCAATTTGAAAGAAAAAAGAAAACCCTTGTAACAATTATGCATGGTCAGTCAAGACAAATTCCCACGTTGTCCATATCCAGAAATGGAAGAGCTCCATTCTGCACCTTAAGTCCATTGCTTCTCTGTCAGGGCGTAAATAACATGGTTCATCATCCATTCACTAGATTCATGATTAGGCATTGCCTTATTCAGAGATCTTTGGGGGTTCAAAGTTTTACATACCTAGTCTCATTTGAACCTTCCAACAACCCAACAAGATAAGTGCTTCAGGTTATCTTTTTGACCAGAATCCATGATCTTAATAGCATAAGGAATTCCACTGAGAAAATTTCCTCTCCCAATATTGTAACTTGAAATCTTGGAGAGATGCTAGAGGCACAGAGAGAGAAGTCAAATGCCCAGTTCACCTTGCCAATATGCAGCAGAAATACAAATTGAATTCAGGGCTTGCCTTAGAGATATTGGTTCTCTGTGTAGATAGCCATTATTTCATGTCCCTTTTCACTATAGGCATTATTATCCCCAATTTAAGTATGGATAAACTGAGGCTATGAGGACTTAAGTAATTTTCATATGGTCAGACAGCTGGTATGTAAAGCACAATTCAAACACAAGTCTTCTGACTGTCATGCCACTCTGATTCCTATATAATATATATATATATATAATATATATATATCAGATCACAAAAGTGTTGCATCTAGGATTCTTGCTACAAAATAAAAGATGTATTAAACCCAAACTTACTTATTTTAAACATTGTCATTTACTTAATGATCCTACTAATGATTTCATAGACAACTAAGTATCTTAGTTGTTGTACTATACATATTTTAGTGCTCATACTAGTATCAAATAAGACTAAAGTTAATACATTTGTTAACTATTCTTTGCTGTTATGCTAATCCTTTATTTCCAAGGCGAGAGGGAAGGAGGAAGAGAACAAGTATTTCTTAAAGTGCCTACTATAGGCACTACTATGCCTTTAAGCACTTTAAAAATATTATCTTATTTGATCATCATAATAGCCTCAGAATGGAAGGTGCCATTAAGCAAATTTTAAAATTAAGGAAAATGAGGCAGACACCTGTTATTCATAACACACACACACACACACACACACACATACACACATACACACCTTTATTCATGAGTGAATTTAATTATCACTTTCTATACTTCTATTCTGAAATCAAAGATCTTCTAGGATGGGGGCCAACTTTTTGGTTGGCATTTGGCAGTAGACTCGTTCTGACTCTGACCTTTCCTAAGGTCATATCATGGGTATAGTGAGGAAATGACCGCAGTGCCCACTGAATCCAACCACATTTTTCTGAGCATGATTCAGTTAAGCAATGAAACACAGCCCCCTAATGAGCTTCGGACAATTAGGCATCAACAATTCTTGTAATGAACCATTCTATCACTAGATGTCTGGCTCAGAACTATGGATGCAGAAAGTATTTTCAATAAAAGTATGTCATCATAATCATGGTGCCAGTGACAAGTCACATCATTAATCATACTACACATATTTTCGCCTAGTATTCTTCTTGCCTCATACCTAAAGAGAAAAGGCATATAAGGCTATGAATGTTTAGCTTCTATTTTTTATTATAATTTCTACTTTCTTGCAGCTTAAAATCTTTTTCTTGTATATACTATTTTCAATACTCCTGTGTTGGACCTACCCTCAAAGACTGTATAGTCATGAAGGCTGTGGCTAGATATAATGAGAAATTAAATCAATAAAATGTCACTTTCATTTTCTGATTCTTATATAGGTTGGGTTCAGTAGTATATTGTAACAGCAAACATTGAGTAAAGTCAACAAGCATTTATTATTTTAAATAAGCTTTTATTAATGTCTTTCATTTTTTTATATCACCATAGTTTTTCCCCAGTAATCCTCCATCCCCCCAATCATCCTATATAATAGCATTTTAAGACCAAAAAAAGAGGAAAAATTAGCATAAGTGATTGCCATCTTTAAAAACTCTAGAAACGTTTATGGATCTTCCCTCTCTGCAAAGTAGGGGCTTGGAGTGTTTTCTCATCTCTTCTTCTAAACCATGTTTGTTCTTTGTAATTTTGCAATAATCACTATTGATGTAGGCATAGCTGTTCTTTCCATTTACATTGTATTATTGTATATATTGTTTTGTGGTTCTGCTTACTTCACTGCATCAGTTTACGTAGATTTTTCTATATTTCTCTATAGGTATAAAATTCATAATTTCTTGTTGCACAAAATGGTCCATTACCTTAATGTATTATAATTTCTTTAGCTATTCCTTGGTTGATAGACATTTATTTTGTTTCCCTTTTTTTGTTATAACAAAAAATGCAGCCACATGTTTTTGTGTATGCAAGGACTTTCTTCTTACCAGTTGCCTTCTTGGAGTATAAGACCAGTAATGGAATCTCTTGATCAAAGTTAGGCACATTTTCATTACTTAATTTACATAATTCCAAATTGCTTTCTAAAATGGCTATACCAATTCATAGTTCCACCAATAATGTACCAATGTGCCTATCTACCCATAATTCCTCTGACATTATCTATTTCTATCTTTTATCAACTTTCCCAATTTGCAGGATGAGGTGAAACCTCAAGTTAACAAACTTCCATAAAGTGACAACTATGGGCCAGGCACTACACTAAGCAATGGAGATACAAAGGCAAAAATAGTCCTTGATCTCAGGGAACTTACAATCTAGTGGAAATGAGTGACAACATGCAAACAATTATATACAAATGAGAGAGAGAGAAAGAGAGAGATAGAGAGAGAGAGAGAGAGAGAGAGAGAGAGAGAGAGAGAGAGAGAGAGAGAGAGAGAGAGAGAGAGAGAGAGAGAGAGAGAGAATGATTTTGGAAGCAGTAACATTATGAACTGAGAAAGACTTCTTGCAGAAGATGGGATATTTGCTTAGACTTGAAGGAAACTAGGGAAACCAGTATTTTTTTTTATAATTGAAGATTTTTATTTAATTAATTAATTTGGAAGATTTTCCCATGGTTACATGAGAAGCCAGTATTTGTGCTCAAAATATCATGTTAAGGGGCAGCTTGGTAACACAGTGGATAGAGCACCAGATCTGGAATCCAGCGGACCTGGATTTAAATCTGTCCTCAGACACTTTCTAGCTTTGTGTCCCTGGATAAGTCATTTAACCCTAATTGCCTAGTCCTGGTTCTAGAATTGATACTAAGACAGAAGGTAAGGTTTCTTTTAAAAGAGTTGTTAGAAGGATGGAATGATATAACATTTGTAAAGTGTCTGGGATATAGTAGATGTTTTATAAATGTTTATTTCCTTTCTTCATTTTTAGAGGAAAAGAACAAGAATCTTCCACTAGTATTGGCTTGGTGAGTGTCTATCCTAGGATTGGCCCATCCATTCTACCCTTCTATAATATCCATTTAATTGGCAAATCTTGCCATTTCTATGTCCCCATCTCTTTCAGCTCCCATAGATATCAAGACATTTTGGCAAGACTGTCAATTTCATCTTTGCAACTCTCTCAAATATACCCCCCCCTTTCTGACATCACCACCACTATAGTACGAGACTCTCATCACTTCATGCCTGGACTACTGCAGTAGCCTGCTGATGCATCTGCCTGCCTCAAGTCTCTCCTCCCTCCAATCCATCCTCCATTCAGCCATTGAAGTGATTTTCTTAAAGCACAGGTCTGGTCATGTCACCCTCTTATTCAATAAATTCTAGTGGCTCCCTCTTGCCTCCAGGAACATATCCAAAACACTGGTTGGTGTTCAAAGCCCTTTAAAACCAAGCCTTCCCCTACCTTTCCAGTCTTCTTACATCTTACTCCCTGACACTCTTCCACTCAGTGACACTGGCCTACTGACTTTCCACAAACTAGGCAAACCATCTCTCAGTCCCTGGCAGTCTCTAGGACTGGTCCTTCATGCTTGGAAAACTCTCTCTCCCCTGTTCTGGTGTTCTACTACCTTTCTGGCTTCTGTTAAGTCCCAAGTAAAACCCCATTATTTACTGGAAGCCTCTTAATTACTGGAACCCATCTTAATTCCATTCCCTTCTTTTTGTTAAGTATCTCCTATTCATCCTGTATATAGCTTGCTTTGTACTTATTTGTACTTTTTTTTTACTTCTTTGTATCCCCAGTGCTTTGCACAGTGCCTGGAAAACAGCAAGCATTTAATAAATGTTGATTGATTGATTGCTTGATTTACTAAAGTCTTTGATGCTAGTGTCCTCCCTTGAAGTTACCTCATATTTATTTTGTGTTTACAATGTATATATTTATTCTGTATTTAAACACACCTATACAATCATACATGTTCTCTTCCTGAGACTATAAGCTCCTTAAGAGATGAGATTGTTCTTCTATTTTTTGTCTTTATATACCTAGTGTTTAAAAAAGGGAGACTTTTCCTTCTTTTTAAGTAGAGAAGGGGTTGAATGATTGGTCTGTCTCACTGGAAAAGATGAAAACTCCAGTGTAACCATTGAGGGGCAATGGGGTAAGGGGAATATGGATGCTGAGGTGTAAGCTGAAGGATGAAGGGAAAGATGGGAAGATCTCTCCCTCCCTGGGGTTAGCTGACACCAGAGCTACCTTAGAGAGACAGAAAGAAACTTTCTCTCTCTCTTCCCAAAGGATATTTTTATAAACTATATCCTTTGAGACTTAATGTGAGTGCCGCTGCAGGGAAAGATGTTTATATCCCAGTCAGCTGTTTCTGAGCAAAGAGTTTGTAGTCAAGCCCTCTTCTGTGGAGGGTGATGGCAGACTGGGTCTAGTTTGCCACAGATGGGACAGGATTTACTCTTTGGATTCTGTCCCTTATCACTCAACCCCTTTCTGTTAATGAAGATGGGCCAAACCCAGGTCTGACTTAACTAAGATTTATTTTTGGAAAAGGGAAAGGAAGGTATTGATGGGAAAGGGGAAAAGGATGCCCTGACAAGCTACACCCCCAAATAACTGGATCTAGAGGTTCAAGTTCGAGTCCCAAAGGACTCAGACTCCTTCCAGCTGTCAGTCTTCTTTATTTCCAAGCTAATATCTCTTATCTAAGTCCAAGTCAAATTCAAAGAAGGCAAAAAGGAGACCCAGAAAGAAGTAGTTAGGCTGGCTCTGATGAGAGAGTCCAAACCAAATTCCTTCTGAGTCAAGGATTCTTGTAGGCAGATGGAGGAAAGGTAGTAGAAAATTCCTTGATGGAAACAGGTTCACAGAAAGGCAGGAAAATCTGGCTCTTCTCCCTCTCATGGCTTCGGATCTCCCCAGCCACCCAGGAAAAGTCCTCCCTCTTTCCCTTCCAGAGCTGGAAGTCCTGGGGCTGGCCAGAATCCTCCTCAGTTCACAGTTCTCTGCCCACAATCCTTTGCTCTCTCTCAACTACCATCAAGTTGCTTGTCCATCAAACATGCAGGATCCTATCCAGGTCCCCTTGCCATTCTTACACTAGAATATTCTGGCATATAGCCTGTACCTAGCACAATGCTTGGCACATAGTTGGTGACTGATAAATGCTTGCTAATTGAGTATGAGGCATAGCTCATTCTCCAGAAAAATCCATAGAAAGGGAAGAGATCAATATGGTGCTGAAATATTCCTTCTAAACTCCAGCTATGCCAGGTAGACCCACATTTCTCTCTTCTGGACATACTCTACAGGATAAAACCATAAAACACTAGGCTTTGGGGTGTTACTTGACTCAAAGGTAATAAATTCAAGGAAAAAGATGTTGTTATTGTTCTTGTGAGCTCCCAGTATTGGGGCAGATTTATCCTTGTCCAGTAAACCATCTGCCCAGGACAAGGAACAAATGGAAGTTTGAAGGATAGCATGGATAGATTGTTGGGAAGCCCAAGGAAAATGAAGGCATGGATTCTCCCAAGAAGAGCCAGGTTCCAAATGTCATTTGTATTAGTTGCTGAACATGATTGCATAATGAACCCTTGTTAACAGAAATTCCAACCAGGGCTCTTGCAGTCATTCCAATTTTCTGCTAAGGAACTTGAAATGAAAAGTTCTTTCAGGCATTTTGAGATGTCCTCCCAAGAGCTCAGCACTAGAATGCTGATAACCTTTTTTTTTTTTTTACATCAGCTGCCTGGTTCTAAATTTGGTCCCTTCCCAAAAAAAAATGAAATTAAGAAATTATTTCAAGAGCATTAATCAGGAAACATCCCCCTCAGCGTGAAGGTGATTGCAAACTAGAAGGCTCAGGAAATGAAGCCACCTCCAACATACAGCTTTTCCTGATCTGACAGTTGTTACCACTTTCTCTTTTTTGGAATTACTTTGACTACTTTGTGTTTACATACCTGTGCACCTCTTCTATCCCTTAACAGAATGTAAGAACCCTGAGGGCAGGGACTTTCATAGAATCCCAAGTTTAGAGATGGAGAAGACTACCTCATTTTACCATTGAGAAAATGAAGTCTAGAGAAAGGAAAAGACTTGCTCATGTTCAGTAGACAAAACCAGTCTTTTTGTCTTGGTCTCCTGGCAATATGGCTTAAACACTCTTGCCATAGTTATTTTTCAGTCACATCCAAATCTTTGTGACCCCATTTGGGGTTTTCTTGGAAAGATGTGGTTTACCATTTCCTTTTCCTCGTCATCTTATAGATGGAGAAACTGAGGCAAGCAGAGTTGATTGATTTGCCCAGGGGCAGACAGCTAGTAATGTCTGAAGCTGGATTTGAATTCAGGTTTTCTTGACTCTAGAGACCTGTGTTCTATCCACTACATCACCTAGTGCTATACACTGTAGGTGTTCAGTAAATGTTTGTTAAGAATTCAGTTGGACTGACTTATCTGAGACAAAAGAAAAAGTCTCAATGAGAAAGTTAACAGAGCTATCTAGCACGGAGCTTATAGGGGGTGCCTCCAGGACTTGAATGAAAACACAATGATTTTTGGCATGACATTTACCTACAAAAGATCTGCTGGAGGCCAGAGGCTGAGGTAAATAGTAGCCCACTGGGACAAAGTAGGCTGGGACGCATATATACAGAAAAGAAGACCTTCCCTTTTCAGATGACCTTCATCTGGTCTGCATCTGGTCTATATATACCGGTATCCCTTCCACATCTCAATTTTCCTCATCATAGTTTTGGTATATGACCAGTTGGCATGCAAATTTAAATGGGAACTTGGGGGGGGGGGGGTTACAGAAACCACAGATTACAATTGAAGGTCAGAAGACACAAAGAAAGATTAGAAACTCAGAAATGTATCAAATATATGCATAGTATCATATAATATCAACTTATTTTATCTTTTAATATCATAAGCATATGCATGTTTCAGAGAAGTTAAAATAAGTAAAAAATTTTTCAAAAAGAACTCAAAAGCCAGCAGACAACATACTGTAAAAGGGAACTAATTGAGAAAATACAAAGGATAGAAATGTAGAAATATTTTAACATTGACCTACATACAGCCTATGACCAAAACATTTCACAATAAGGTACTACAAACTCCCCATAAAAGAAAAAAATTTAGACTTCTTCTCTGGTACAATGAGAGGGCCCAAAATTATATTTGGATTTTTAGGTTTTGGGGTCGCTGAGCTCTACCCATACGATGTGGAAGGGATACTTGTATCTAATTCCTTACATGTTTTCTCACCCATTTGAATGTATGCCCCTTGGGAGCAGGAACTTTTTTGTTTTGTTTTGCTTTTGCTTTTTGCTTTTTTCATTCCCTCAGCATTTAGAAGAGTGGCTGGAACATAGGACATGTTTAATAAATTGAATACTTTTTGACTAATTGACTTCAATAGAACATTGATTTTAATCCATCCCCCTAATTTGACAAATGAGAAAACTGAGCCTTAGGAAAGTTAGTATCAGAGGTAAAATTTGAATTCTTGTCTTCTGGCCCCCAGAATACTGCCTTTCCCACTCTCCCATACTATTGCCTTGTTAGTCTAACCAGGATCTTGCCAACTCAGGTTCAAAAGATTGGGGATCTTTGCAGGATGACATGTAATCCAGACAGCAACAAATAACAAGAGAAAGACTTGAGTCATGCTTTAGTATTGAGGTTTGAGAGATACCCAGTTCTTCTACATTCAAAACAGTGAATAGCAAAAGCACAGAGTCAGAGGGCCAGATTTAACAGGGAATAACTTTGCTAAGTGTCTGTTTCATTCTAACTAGTATTTATTCATGTGAGAGACATAGCCAACAAGGAAAGGGATGGAGGGAGCAAGGGGAAAGTTCGGCATCATTTAAATCACTTCTCAGGAAATCAAAGTCCCTGCTGGTAAAAAGAAACCATAATAAGTCAGTCTTTGTCTTTAGATTTAAATGTATTTAAGTGTAATTTATTCCTCTTTTTGTGAGATAAAAAAGCTATCTGTTCACTACTAAACAGTTGGTATAGCAAAGCACTGCTAGAAACATCTGTCTGGCCCAAAGTCTGCCTAGAAATCACAATATTCTTGGAAAGGAAAATTAAGTAGGGGGAAAGGATAAACTTATACAGCCAGAGTTTCCAAAAGGAGAACTTTGAAGCTAGTGTAGCCCTCCAAGCAATTGAATGGAAAACACTTGAATAATAACACTGTACAAGATTCACTGGATTATTGGTCCTTGATGTTGCCCCCTCAATAGCAAAAATAAGTAACTCCCTCTTAATTTTTTACCAGTCTATAAAAATATTTCTTTGTGAAACTTCTACTTTTCATTTAGCATAATTGCCTTGTATATACTTTTATTTATCAATTGTAATCAGAATAGTTACTAGGGCAGGGTGGCCTGGGCTTTGGGTGGGGGTGGCCTGCTTTGGAGACATTCTTCTTTATACTCCATGGCCTCCTATCATCCCTTCCTCATCCCCTTCCACAGCTGTGCAGTGTGAGATTCCTCTCTAAGGGTATTGTGGGGGGCAAAGTAATTGAAACTGTCTTCTCCCTCCAGAGACTGTCCTCTCTACCCACTCAATCCCACCCCATTACCCTTGTTCACACCCCTAGAATAAAGATTCATAGTTTGAATTCTGATTATGTCAATCTATTTAACATACGTGTGTGTGTGTGTGTGTGTGTGTGTGTGTGTGTGTGTGTGTGATGGGGCACTGGGGAAGTGGGGAGAAGTTCTTAAAAGCAGCAAATAAAATGAAAAAATGACACGTCAAAACCTCAGTTATGTTGTGTTGCTTATCCTTCTGGGTACCATAACTTTGACATGAACATTTGTCTCAGAGGCTCTCCATCCCACAATGTGCTCAGCCAAAAATCTGCAAGAGACTTTTCCGGACTTACCTTGTATCTACTCTGCAGTTGTCCTAATTTAGTTACTTATTTGTATATTTTCTCCTCTGTTACAATTTAAGTTTCTTGAGGGTAGAAATGCTGTTTTTGCTTTTCTGTGTATCCCAGTGCTTGGCATAGTGCCTGGCACTTAATTATTGCTATTGTTTGTCCTTTGTTTTCAAAGAAATTAGGTGATATTTTTGACTTGCCAGTGAATTGAATTTAAGTGAGGCAGAGTTGTGCAAAGCTGTCAGCCTCCCTCTGTCTTCCAGAGTCATCAAAGCCCAGTGACAAGACAAAATTCAGGATGACCAGATGGCCCAGGATGCTGTGGATAACCAGGATGGCATCTGACGAAGTTCTAAGAGTTCTACAGTGCCTATTTCAGTCACCTTCACCGCCACTGGAATAAATTGTTGTCATCTGCCTGTTCTGCTAGAGGACATCTTCACATGCCTGAGGTGTATGGGGCATGCATGGAGGACTAGCATCTTTGGTGTGAGCCCAGACACTTCCGAGCACTTGACCCCAATTACCTAGCCCTTACTGGTCTTCTGCCTTAAAACCAAAAGTTAGTATTGATTCTGAGGGCTTAAAAACAAAAGGATTTTTCTGAAGAGCACTCAGGAAACTTCACCATTCACCCTACCTTAATGCTAATGGCTCATCAGTGATGGTTTGGCAAAGGAACAGTTTGCTGGAGGTCTAATATCCATCCACTGCCACATTGATGAAGATGACAATTAATGACAAGTCCATTCTGAGAGGACACAGCTATAATCAATTAATCAATCAACAGGTATTTTTTAAGTCAAATATTTAACCTCTCCCACCAATGCTGAGCCAAAAATAAAATAAAGGGGAGAGGCGATCAGAAAAGATGAAGAGGATTCCCTCCATCTTTTGGCTCATGAACTCCATAGGAATGCTGTCAGTATGTCACTTGGGCTAGTAAGCTAAGATGGGTGACTATAATCCCTTATAGATGAGTTGAGCGATCGTATCTAAATATAACTGAAGGTAGGTAGTTTTGTGGATAGTATAAAGCACATGAGAATCAGAAAGACCTGACTTCAAATACTGCCTCAGATGAAGAACCAGGAGAGCACTGAACATGGGAACAGCAATAATGAACCATGATCAACTGTGAATGACTTAATTAGCAGCAATGCCAGGGTCCAAGAGAACTCCAAGGGATTCATGATGAAAAGTGTTATCCACCACCACAGAAGGAACTGATAGAGTCTGAATGTAGACTGAAGCATACCATTCTTTATTCTATTTCCTCCATGAATTTTTCTCTACTATCAATGATATGTCTTCTTTTACATGACAAACATGGAAATATGTATTGTATAATAACGCACACACAACCTACATCATATTGTCTGTTGTCTTGGGGAGGGAAGGAAAGAATGCGGGTCACAAAATGTCAGAAAATAATTATTAAAAATTAATCTGGCAAAAATATAAGCATTTTAAAACACTGCCTCAGGTATTTACTAGCTATGTGACTTTGGGCAAATCACTTAACCCATCTCTGCCTTAGTTTTTCATCTGCAAAGTGAAGAAGTTACACTTACTGACTGCTAAGGACTCTTCCAGGTCTATAATATGATGATCCCATAAATAGAACACTCTCCTCTGAAGCATGAACAATGCAGGGGATTCTCTGCATAGAAGTGGAGGAGGGCAAGCCAGTTACTCCTGCAGATTTATGCTTAGAGAAATTTTCCACTCTGTCTTAGATTTGGATAACTCAGTGCTTTGTGTTAGCCACCCACTTCCAAGCTAAACACAGGAGTATGACATTAACTTCAGGCAAAGAAACTGCCTTAAGGAGCCTTAATGTCAAACCAAACAAAAAAACTACATTTTAAAAAATGTGTCTGCAAAAATCTCATAGTGTTTAGACTACAATTTCCTTAAGGGAAACTCAGTGCATCTGAGTGACATTTAAAAGTCAGTGCTCTACCAGGCTTCAGTTACTACAGAAGAAAGATAAATGCTCTTCTCTAGTTTACTGAGGAGGACCTAGAGTCACAGAGTCTAAATTATTTGTCCCCTCACAGCATCACACAGCAGCCATGTATGGTTTGGGGAATAAAACTCTGCCCACTCATCATAGAATTTTCATCTCTAGGTTTTCCTCCCCTCTCTTCTCATCTCCTCTCCTTTCTCCTCCCTTCCTTCTTCTCCTCTCCCCCTCCCTTCTCCCCTCTCCTCCCCTCCCCTCTTCTCCCCTTCTTCCCTCTCCCCCCTCTCCTTTCCCTTTCTTCTTTCCTCCTTTCTTCTCTCTCTCTTCTCTCTCTCTCCTCCCTCTCTCTCTCTCTCTCTCTCTCTCTCTCTCTCTCTCTCTCTCTCTCTCTCTCTCTCTCTCTCTCTCTCTCTCTCTCTCTCTCTCTCTCCTCTCTGCCCCCAGAAGGAGGGCTCTAAATACTTTATTCTCCCTTCTGTCAAACATCTTCCATATTGCTGCCAAAGCGCTATTTCCAAAACACCAGTCTGACATTAGTCCATCCCTTCTTAATAAGCTCCAGTGGTTCCCTACCACCCCTAGGATCAAATGCAAATTTCTCTAATTGGTGCCTGAGGTCTTTTATGTCCTGGCTCCAAACTACTTTGCTGATTTGATTATTCTGTGTTGTTTTCCTTCCTACTCTCTTCAGTCCAGCCAAAAGGGCCTTTCTCCTCCTCACATACAATTTCCCATGTCCTGAGTCCACGTTTTGAGCTCCACACACATGGCTGTGCTCCAGGCCTGGAGTGAACTCTCTCCTCCCCTCTGCCTCTGACACTCTGGCTTACTTCAAGGCTCTACTCAAGCATCTCCTTTCAATTAAATGCTTTGAAAAGTGCAATTCTAAGGAGCCAATAGCCCTCAACCCCATTATCAAAGGGGGTTGAGGGCTATAACACAAAGTTAGCAGATGTTTGCTTAAGTTTCTGTGGCTCAGAAAAATGATCGCCTTGGGGTCTACCTTCTGGAAATGGACCTCTTAGTTGGGCTAGTTCTTGGATGACAGGCACATAGTCCTTTGCCCGGTCAGCCTTCCTGACTTGGAATGCCCTGTCAGAACTTGGACCCAGTTGAGGTTTTTGAACTGGAGCAAATAGAAATGTTAATGTGATTTGCCGATCTACTTCATGAATACAGCATAAAATACTTCACAATTACCTAACAGGGAACATGAATAACAAAAAAAATGGGGAAATACCTGACAACCCAACAGTTTTCATTTTATCCACTTATTTCAACCTCTCTTTAATCTCCTTTCCAAGCAGTGGGCAAGATGCAGAAATAACAAATGAGGGTTTCATTGTCTTTCACTCCCTCCTTGGGCTCAAGGTCTGGTGGGAAAGCTAATGAGCAGTGAAAATGCCAAAAGATAGGCTTCTGGGTGGAAAGAGAAAGGGAGAAGCAAAGTACTCATTCAGGACATTACCCCAATGGAAGAATTAGCTCTTTGAGTTGTGTTATCTGTGCTCCTCACCGTAGTAGATGCTTAAGCAGTGTTTGGAGGACTGAATCCTCCTTTGGTTAGTTGACTGGCTAAGCCAGCTGGAAGCCAACAGATATGGATGTGTGAGCCAATTGTTAAATTTTCGGTAGAAGCATTAACATTTGATTCATTGTTTTATGCCCAGACTTAAGAAAATGATGGAGAAAAATCACACACACACACACACACACACACACACACACACACACACACACACACACACACACACACTTTCTCTCTCTCTTTCTCTCTCTCTCTCTCTCTCTCTCTCTCTCTCTCTCTCTCTCACACACACACACACACACACACACACACACACACACACACACACACACACACACACACTCACAGAGCAGTTTGTTAAACAGCCCACTGATGCCAACACAGAATCTTGAGACATTTTTTCTGGGAACAGAACGTGAACCATTTCTATTGATGTAATCCAATAGAGCCAAAATTATAGAAAGAGGTCAGCCCTAAAACAGTAAGAGACTGTTTCCCCCAGCTGCCTCTTTGGGATACTTACTGACCCTGTCATCTTAGACAAATCATTTTACATTCTCAGTTACGACCTCTTTGAAAATGAGGGTGTTGGATCTGATGCTCTCTAACCCTTCCGACTCTAATTCTATGATCCTTTTCATATGTTCAGTGATAACCATTGGTTATTAAAGAAATTGTTTTTCATAGCTAACTGCTAACTTTTCCAAGAGTGTGCTGACAAATATTTAACAATCAACTTCAAAAACAAACTGTTAAATTTAATTAGCATTATTAAATTTATTCCATCACTTTCTCAAGTCTAAGCAGTCAACAAAACAAGCAAGCTCTAATTTGTAGCATTTGCTCATTTTCATGGTATAAATGGAAAGTGACATAGGAAAAAGAGCTCAGGGATCTGAGCTTAAGTTCCAGCTCAGACACTAAGTAACCTCTGTCTGCCTCAGGTTCCTCAGCTAAAAAATGAAGCTCATAATATCTCTTACCTCACAGTGTTATTGTAGCAAATGAAATGAGATTTTTCAGCTGAGGAACCTAAAACAGACAGAGGTTACCTAGATCCACCAATCTTTCATTGTAGGAAGTAATAAGAGACTACAAGTAGGGTTTTTTAAATATCCCCCTATTATCACAGGCTGAATATTATTTTACCAAATTCTAGCTGGAAGGCAATTGGAAAGAATGTTAAAGAATGAATGAATGAATGAATGAAGTAGCATTTATTAAGCATTTACTATGGGCAAAGCACTATACTAAGCACTGTGGATTGTAAAGGATAATTTTACTGTTGTGACCTAAACTATATTAATTATTGGTTGCCATGGATATCCCAAATAACAAAAAAAAATTTACCCAAGTCAGTCTGGAAATTTATGGTGATTTAATTAATATAGTGGAAAGAAATTTAAGAAGAAGGGAGAAGGAAAAGGTATAGGATTTCTCCTGCCTGGCTTGTGCCGGGCGGGAAGATTAGAGGCTCTAGAAGGTAAGGTTTTGGAAAGTAAAAGAGGAAGGAATCAGCCTGAACTCCAAGAGGGCTCAGCCAAGATGCCTGAACCTGAATTAGCTCAAGGGCAAACTCACTGCCAAAACCCAGACAAATAGGTACCACCACACCAAGATGTCGGAACGCTTAGCATGCTGTCAGCCAGAGACATTTCTCTGGGGAAAAGAGGCCGAAGAGAGGAAGTGATGTGCCCTATATAGACGGTTTTATGTCACTTTCCTTAGATTACATATTATTGAGATAACAGTTCTGGTTCAGGAATATGTGATATGGGCTTTGTTTTCATTTTGAGAACATTAATTATTAGACAATATTAGACAAACAATAATAGAACATTATTGTCTCATTTATAAAGGGGATAAAGATTACAGTTGGTCCTTAAATATCTGCTGTTGTTATTGTTTGTACTTATTTTTTGAAAAGGTGATATCTTGACTTGCTCATGAATTGGATTTAAGTAAGGCAAGTTGGGCAACTTTGTTACTTTCTTCCAGACTTATCAAAGTTTAGTGGCAAGATGAAAGTCAGGATGGCTGTTGATGGCTTGGGATGCACTGGATCACCTTGGTTTCTTTAATGTATAATCAAGCTCTAATCAAGACCATTCATGGTCTTTGGAACAAATTATCCTCACCTGCCTATTTGTCAGGGAGTAGTCTTTTCCTGATTGGAGAAGACATCCCCCATTCATCAATGAATTTATGGGCCATCAGTTGGCCTCTACCTGATTTAGCCCATCTGCCATGATGATTTTATCAAGGTATGACCTCTGTGCATGCTATAGCTTCTTGGATCCATAGATGAAAGTTGAATGGCAGGTAGACACCAAAAGTAGATAAGCAGCCCTGAAAATGACTCAGCAAGTTCTCACAGCAGAGGTATTAGTCCTCCTTAAACAGCTATATACCCCTAGATGAAGATTCAGAGATGCAAAACCAAATAGGAAGAAGTAATTGTGGGACATGTATTATTTGGCTTAGCAAGTAGAAAGCAGGTCCTTCCAGAGTAATTACTAGTAGGTAATGAACTTAGTATTGAACTAGAGTCTAGATATCTGATGTTCTACTGAACTGCTGACTGACCTACTGTGTGACTTGCCAAACTACTTGAACTATCTATCACTACAAAATAGAAGCTACAACAATATCCAACCTCTGTGGGATACTGCTAAGAAAAGCTGGCTAATATGTATAAAGTGATGAATGTTTCTAGAAAAATGGTAGACCATAACTATTCACTAGTACTACTAGTAGATGACAAAGCCTGAGGGTGGAGAGTTGACAGTGAGAAGTAATGTACTTACTTGTACTTGTACTTACATAGTCACATAGTCACTCTCAGCACAAAAGCTCTATGTACTTTCCTTTTTTTAACTTTCTTTTATTTTTTCAATTACATGTAGAAACAATCTTTTACAATTGTTCTCTGACATTTATCAATTCAGATTCTCTCCCTCTCTCCCTCCCTTCTACCTCCCTAAAGAGGGAAATGGTCTATTATAAGTAATATCAGTGCTTTTATGCAATATGTATTTCCATAGTTATGTACTTTTCAAACTGTGATTAATGAAGCAGTTTGTCCCCTGTGGGTATCAGGTAAAGGTTGGCACTAACCTTTTTTTGCAGGTGCAGAAATGGGCAATGGTTTTGTTAGCTTAGAGACTAAATCATGGAAAGCCATCAGTTGAGGTAAGGAATTCTGATCCTCAAATTCCACTGCTATTACCCTCAGCTCCTTGTTGACCGGACCCTTCCAATAAGGTCTGGGTTGACCTTTTTCTTATGTGGAGCTTAAAAGGCTAGAGACTCTATGACCCAAAAGAAACACATCACTTTATAGCTGTAACTTGTAATTACTGTACATATTTATTGGAAATGGGGGGGCACAAAATACCAAATATCCATTAGGTACCTAGGTCTGTACTTCACCAAGGAACTGTTAGAGACCACCCATGGGATTCAGTTGATTTAATATAATGTCTCCAAGAATAAAAAAGAAAATGAAATAGGAATCTAAATCCCCTTGACCATTTGTTGAAGGTGTTTGTACTATGGAAAAAACTTGGAATCAATTGACAGAGGACACTCAGAAATATGGCTAGTTTTGGGCTAAATGTAGTAAATCCATTCTCATAGTCCAAAGTGCTGGCCATTCCTCAGAAGCACTTGGCTGTATCTCCATCAGAAAAATACTCTACTACAAAAAAGATGCAATATTCTTTTCCCCTTTGAAAACACAAAGAAATTTTCTTTAAAGACAGGTGAATGGAATTGCCATTGCAATTTCCATTTAGAACTGAAAAGACTATGTGTTGTCTGGGAGTCAAAGTTTTTTCTCATGGTAGGAACCGACTCATAACTTCCATTAATGGCATAGCCAATGGCTGAAAAAGCAACATGTATTCACATGGGTGGTGAAGTGACCCCATAGTCAAATGACCCCATATGTAGACAGTGAGCTAGAATCCATTTTAAATCTTGCATCTTGACAGTGCAATAGAAACTTCATTAAATATGCATAAAGTCAGCACTTCATTCTCTAGTAATTTTTCAGGCAAAGAAATTAAATGAATAAAATCATAGAAATATAAAAAATACTTGAGTTCACCAGCAGGACTGTGCTACTAATTAGCCCTATGGAGAGACTTACATAAAGCGATCATATGTAAATACTGAAGGAGATTTTAAATGGATGTGTGAATGTATAGAGTAGAATGGAGAATCATCAAAGAGAGAAAGAATTCCCTTACCAAAATCCCAAGAATGGAAGTAGCATGAGAACTGCTGCTTTACTGTGCTAGAAGGTCCTGAGAAGAAGATTGTTCTTAAGTCTTGGTGGATGTTTTTGAGTAAAAATCTCCAATGAAGTAGATAAAAATGTAACAAGGCCCCAAAGATGTCAACATTCATCCTCTCTAAACTGGAGGTACAGAGAATCAATATTTCACAAATAAGTTGGAGACATACATATAGAATCCACTGATGGAAAGATTGTGCTTTTGTTGTTATTGTTGTTGCTGGGCAGCTAGGTGGTTCAGTGCATTGAGTTCTGGGCCTGGAAGACTTCTTCACCAATTCGCCTCTGCTCTCAGGCACTTATTTGTTGTGTGACCCTTGGCAAGTCACTTAACCCTGTTTGCCTCAGTTCCTCCTCTGCAAATAAGCTGGAGAAGGACATGGCAAACAGTTCCAGTATCTTTGCCAAGAAAACCCCAAATGGGATCATGAAGAGTTAGACATGAATGAAAAATGACTAAACAACAACAAAAAATTCCTGTCAGTATTGTTTTTACTAGACCAATGATTTCATCACTATAGGAAATACCTAGGAAAGAACTTCCTCTACTAAGGAAAATCAGCACCTCTCTGCCATTTTGAATCAAGGACATTGAGAGGTGGTGATGTACCCAGCATCAGATAGCCATTGTGTGTCAAAAGCAAGCCTTGAACCCAGGTCTTCATAACTGAGGCCAGCTCTTAATCTGCTCTTCTACCATCACTTCTTCTCTATGACTGATTTCAAGGCTCTGGACCAATAGGAGCCATGATTCTTATACATATTTATGTACCCTAGATTAAGGCTGGGAATGCAATCATTTTCAGCTCATTGGCACCTGATGTTGGAACTCACCTGCAGTTAATCTCAGTTAATCAATTATTTTCTCCCTTGCTCAGTTCCTTTTCTTCTATATAGTGGAATTATTAAATTTTGATGACATGTTAGATATGAAAGAAGTAGTCCTGACATTTTGGAATGATATGTGTGTATGTATAGAATTGTAGGAATCGGATCTAAGGCTTAAATATATTTAATAGTCAACTTAACAAATGAGAAAATTGAGGCACGTGGATATATATACTCTGTGTGCTTGCAAAAGCTGTCTTCCACACCTGAAATTCACTCCATCTTCCTGTGTGCCTCTGAGAAACGTTAACTTCGTTCATGGTTTAACTTAACTCAGATACCAACTCTTAGCTTAAACCTCCCCTGAAACCCTTCCCCCAAGTGTTATTGTTCTCTCCCTACACATAAGTGATTTTCCCACACTGAGAGTGAGGAGTATTTAATGCTTGCCATTCTAGTGCCTAGAACAATGCACCCAGCATACACCATTTGTGAATTAAATGATTAAATCATGGTCAAAAGACAAGTTAGGGTTCGAATAGGGACTAAAACTCAAGAGTGCAATTTTTTTATAAAGGAAGCATTCTGATTCTATTTTGAATAAAGGATGAATCCCATTATCCCATTTTTTACAAGTCTAGAGATCTTGAAATATACTTCACAGAATCTGATTTGCAAGAAACCTCAGATGTTAATTGGTCTTACTCGTGATCTGACCAGGAATCCTTTCTATCCACATCCCCAATAAGTGTTCATCCTCGGTTTCAGGCTTAAGAAGAAAAGTCATTCTATATGTGGGTTGCAAAAAAATAAAAATGAGGCAAGAACTGCATTTATGCCTGGTGTCTTGTATACCTGTCTCTCAGAGGACTGTAGAAATGCAGGCTAGACAATGGCAGTAGGGCCACATATACAGATCATCTGATGAGAAGTATTTTTATCTGCATATTCTCCATGCTTAGAATGGATGCCCCTTCTCTTCATCTCTGCTTATAAAAATCCTTTCCTCTAGGAGTGCTGATTGATGCCCATAGTTTCTGCTGCTGTGGAAAGTGAGGCTAGAGATAATTCAGTTTGGAAATTCTTATGCACTGGCCCTGGGCAGAAAGATTTCAGAGGTTAGAGCTTCTGTGCTAATCAATATGAAGATCAGGATGGTGAATGACCATTGTACCTTTAACCTAGGCAAGATAGGGAAACCCAGTTTCAGTAAAAAAAATCGAAAGAAAAGGAAAAAGAGAAGAAGAAGAAGATAGAAGAAGAAGAAGAAGAAGAAGAAGAAGAAGAAGAAGAAGAAGAAGAAGAAGAAGAAGAAGAAGAAGAAGAAGAAGAAGAAGAAGAAGAAGAAGGAGAAAGAAGAAGAAAGAAGAAAGAAGAAGAAGAAAGAAGAAGAGGAGGAGGAGGAGGAGGGGGAGGGGGAGGAGGGGGAGAAGAAATAAAATAGAAAAGAAAAATAAGGAAATTCTTTTCCTTCAAGGCTGAAATCAGCTACCACTTCTTCTGTTACCTCCTCTGATTCCTCCCAGTTAGAAGTGATTTGTTCTTTTCTAAATCTCTAATGGTGCTTCTCGTTGACACCTCCTATGCACTCAATCATATTTTAACTTGTCTTACAGTTGTGTGTCTGATGTTAACTCTGAGGGCATGGGCTGTTATTTTTCATTATTGGTTTCCCAGCCCTTAGCACTATACCTAGTACATAAAAGGTGCTTAATAAATGTCTGTTTAATTGAATTAAATTGAGGAGAGAAAGGCCAGCAACCCAAAAGTAGGGCTGATTCTATGTTTTGAGAAAAATTAGACTATACCAAAGGCATAATAAAAAATATCTTCTATGGCATTTAAAAATATATCCATATATAAACTACCCTAATGTTCAATTCCCCCTTTGATACAAAAGTGTGATACCTAGGCTCCACTAACTTGAGGCTGCCCAGCAACCCTTCTAGCTCCCAATGGAGACAACTTACAAAACCAAATCCCAAGAGGGCTGGCTTTTGGGCACAGCATCTTGAGTTACACTTTAAGGTAGCTGGCATGGGGGTGCTCTTGTTTTAGGGAGTTGATATGAGGAATCTGACCTCCTGGGGAGGACAGTTTCTCACTAAGTTTCCGGTTCATCAGCTCCATGCGACGGCTATTCTTCTTTGCCTGGCGCAGGGATCTCTTGACTTTCTTCACCCTGTCTCGAAGCTGCTTGTTGCGTTTCTCCAGGGTGGCCACCTTCTGCTGCAGTTTCTTCACATGGTCTTCTTCCTCAAAGAGAGCCTTCTGTACTGAAGAACACATGAGCTGCAGAAAGGACAGCAAAGAATAAATTAAAGAATGAATTTCCACAAACCCCTTTGTAGGAAAGCACTTTCATATTTTTAAATCACATTTCTATAACACTTGAAGGTTGGCGAAACAATTTCCTCATAACAATCGTGTGAGGTAAATGGGGAAAGTATTAACCATTCCCATTTTGCAGATGAAAAAAATAACAGTTGAGTAGAGATCAAAATCCTTACACTGAAAGGGACCTCAGAGGGGATTTAAGAAAGAAAAGTCCAGAGAAATTAAGGAAGGTTACATAGGTAATGTCAGAAGCAGGTTCCTCTGGCAGTATTTTTTCCACTATACCATCCTGACTTGCTTAGGGTCACAAGCTCAGTAAGTGACAAAGAGACCGAGTTCAAACCCACGTCTCTTTTGCCCTTAATAATAACCCATTATCTCTTATCATACCACTCTTGGTAAACTGGAATTGAGTTCTGATGCTACGCAAGATTTAATCTGATATTTAGTTGTGGCAACTTCATACTTAGGTTCATTTTATCATGGGTGTTAACCATCATTAGGATGACCAGGTGATACAATGGATAGCATGCTGGAAGTTCAGATCTGACCCCAGACACTTAGTAGTTGGGTGACCTTGGGTAAGCCACTTAACTACTGTCTGCCTCAGTTTCTTCATCTGTAAAATGGGGATAACAATAGCACTTATCTTCCAGGGTGATTGTAAGGATCAGAGATAATAACTATAAATGCACTTAACATAATGCATATATAATTAAGTTGCATATGTACAACATAAGTGTTAGCTATTATTAATTATTATTTTATTATATTATATAATATTATATAACAATTAATTATTATCAAATAGTTATAAAAAACCAACAATCACTTAGTAAGCATCAACTATATGCCAGACATTGTGCTTCATGCTGGGGATAGAAATAAAATTAATGGAACAGTATCTGATTTGGACTGCCTTGCTAGCTACCAATAAAATTCTAGAAAGAGTCCCTTGGGAGACAAGGAAACAAGGAGAGTAAACCAAAAAGCAGCCCTACCCCTGAGTAAACTTGATCATCTTGAGCTCTAATATGTCGTCTTGGTTTTGCGTGTTCCCCATTAATCTTTCTGGAAAGTTACAAAAGAAATATTCTACTGGCTTAGTTGAATTAAAGGAAAGCAATGAAGATGGTAGAGCTATTATTTCAGAAGATCTGGAGTTTTAATTTATTAGAGAAACTTCAAAGAAACTAGTCTGGGGTTCGCTTGTAAATGCTGTCCCCCATCTTGCCATTCCCTGAAACTTCAGAGTAACAAATACTATTCCCCAAATGTTAGGAGTCCAAGTTGGGCATCCACCATCAATGGGGAAACTACTGTGAGCCAATGGACAATATGTCCAACACTGCCCTCTCCTGGCTAGATCAGGGCCCTTTCCTAGGAGAGGAGGGAGTGACACCTCCCACACATTCCCCCCACCCCACCCCATTGGGGCATTTTGGATGCACACTAAGTCACAACACTTTCATGGGCTCATAGAGGTTTTTCTAGTAACTTATTTTGCTGCTAAGATTCAGAAAATCAGTACGGGAAGGGAGGAAGGAGGAACTATCAAATAGAAGAAAGAAAACTTCTGGGCTGGGGAATTTTAAGTGGATGTGTGTGTGTCCAGACTCTAAATGAGCTGAAGCCAAGAGAATTACAGAATTTTATATCCAAGAGACATTCGAGTGATGCTTTTAGAATATTCTTCGAAAGCTGCACTGTTAGACATAAATAAAAAAATAAATATTTATCTAGCTAGCATTCCTCTTTTAAGGACTTCAAAATACTTGACAGGAATTTGGTAGATCTGGAGCCAGCTGTTCCCCTTCTGTAATGAAGATCAAAGAGGAAATAAATTTAAGTTGCAGGAGAATTAGCAAATGAGCCTTAAGCAAGAACTTCTTGACTTTCTATGAGACCAATGAACTATTATATTTTAAAGTAATTTGTAACTTTAAAATATTGGAGAGGTGCTAACTATTCTTAGTCTTATTATTAGTGAGATTACTATTGTACGGACAACAATATGGAATTTGGCCTATCTGGATGGAATAATCTCCCAGACTTCCCAGACAAATAAATGATTACCTCATCCTTTAAAACCAGAAAGGAGGCTGGGTAAATAAAACAGCCACAAATTTGTTAGTGGTTTATCCAATGTCACTAGTTGCTCTGGGCAGTAAACAGAGTACCAGACCTGCAGTCAGGAAGACTCACCTTCCTCAGTTCAAATCTGGTCTCAGAGACTTATTAGTTGTATGACTCTGAGCAAGTCACTTAACCTTGTTTGCCTCAGTTTTCCTATCTGTCAAATGGGCTAGAGAAGAAAATGGTAAACCACTCCAGTATCTCTGGTAAGAAAATCCCAAATGGTTCATGAAGAGTCAGAACCAGACTTAAATGACTTTAAAAAAACAAAAAACCAAGGACAGTTACAATAAAGCCCAAGATCTTCTTTCTCCTGTTTCAGTGCTCTAGTAATAAACTAGGCTATTTCTTTAGTTAAGTTTGTGTTTTCAAGAAATCTGCATTATAACAAGTCTAGGATATGTCTATGATGATTATCCAAATGGAATAGTGAAACCAATGGGAGTAGTACCAATTGGGAGTCAGGGAGTCATTACTTTTCCACTAACTAGTTGCATGACTTTCCTTTTTCTGAGTTTCAGCATCTAATGTTCCTTCTTGCTCTAAATCTGCAGAAATTCTATGATTCAGTAAGTGTCTAAATTAAGAATTCAGAATCCAGCTCATCACAGAAAAACTGCTTCTCCTATTAGAGGGGGGCAGGAATTATTAGGGGAGAGCACTTCTCAATGCATCTCTTCAACAGTCTTCTCTCTTTCTTTGTCTCTCTCTCCATCTCTGCCTCTGTCTCTCTGTTGTCTCTGTCTCTGACTCCCTCTCTTTCCAGATGAAAATAAATCATTTAAGAAAATTTCTACTTTTTTCCCCTCTAAAGGTTACTACTTGTTATTTTTCCATCTAGTTTCCTAACTTTTTTGCCTTCAGTAAACCCACTAGGGAATGGGAAAAGCCAATGAGTGCTCTAATGGATAACACTGCATTTTCTTTGGAGAGACACCAGAAAAGAAAAACACAAAACCACTCTACAGAAGAGCCCAATAGCACTGGCGGCAGCAGCAGCTTGCTACTGTCCAAAACTCTTGGCTCTTTGTCAGACCTAACCCAGCACTTTGATGACAATGGAACTTTTCTGACTGGAAAAGAAGTCATCACCCAGCCTGAACTAGTTATTTAACACAGAACATCTCCCTTAGGAAGCAATGAGTGGTCCCTTAGTGATACTAGAGAGGCTTGGGCTAGGAGGCCATGCTCTCCTCCTTTTGACAAGTGGAGACCACACACTGTTGCCTGAGGGGCTACCCAAGCTTCATCCTTTGCCATCCTTATTGCCATAGGCAGGGATTTCAGAAAGAGGCCAAGACTGGTGCTTAAAGTGCCAAAAAGAGTAAAAATTACTTTACCAACATGGAGTAAACTTCCCATGACCTTTCTTTGGTCCCCAGTGTGGACTGGAATAACAGGACAAACCCATGGAAACTTCTCCCCTCCATTATAATTTAATGATTCCCTATTCACTCTCTGAACTTTCCAGGCACCCCATTCCTAGGTTATGGGCAAGTTAAAAACCTTGTTCATACTGATATGAATGAATTTGTTACATGCTGGCCCGGGCAAAGCACTGTTTTGAGCATTGAGCATCCAACTCAGTCAATTTTCATTCTTCAAACCTTTCACATTTAAGCATTTTTATCAACTAGTTACCCATTTATCAAGAAGCATTTATATTGGACCCTCACTATATAGCTAGCATTGTCTAGAATTCTATCCCTAAGGAAAAGGATACTATTTTAGGCTCTAAGCAAAATCAAGTCTAAATTCAACCTAAAAGTAATTATTACATTCCTAGAATGAATGTACTTGAACATACAAAACAGGCTCTATGGAACATATATAGCTCCTTGTTATTATGGAGCTTATGATCAGCATAAAACAATAAAACCAATATACATGTGGAACATTTTCTGAAATTTAAAAATTGAAGGCAGAGATTACAAACTAGAAACCACATGCATACATACACACAGTTTTAAAAAATATAATATCTCGTTTCTGATCTTTTCATTTAATTCAATTCTATGAGCATTTTTATCTTCTCTATGTAAGGCACTATGCTGAATACTAATGATAGATAAAATAAGAAACATTCCTTTCCCTCAGGGAGCTTATATACTAAACTAAGACAGCAGAAAAGCAAAGATACATAAGGAATTTAAAGAAAGAAAATCCAGAGGTGAGGAAGGTAGGAGAAGGTAATCCTGGAAAAGAGGGATGAGTTAAAAGGAAGAAAGAAAATGGAAAAATGAAGATTTAGATGAAACAAAAGACTACCTGACTCAATGGGGACCGAGGACCCTATCCAGAACTCTTGTTCATTCCTAGAATTTTCTATCTTTTTTTAACCCTTACCTTCTGTCTTAGAATCAATACTAAGTATTAGTTCCAAGCCAGAAGAAAGGTAAGGGTGAGGCAATGGGGGTTAAGTGACTTGCCCAGGACCACCCACCTAGGAAGTGTCTGAGGTCAGATTTGAACTTGGGAATTCCAGTCTCTTCTATCCACTGAGCCACCTAGCTGCCCTTCCTACCGCCTTCCTACCCCTTTCAAAATTTTAATCTACCTGGTCTTGTTAGGCTGCTAGGCTATAACCTAGAATATAGAAATTCCTTTAACGATTTTTTTCAGTTACACATAGAAACAATTTTTAGCAATTGTTTTCTGACATTTTTTGATCCAAATGAAATCCTTCCCTTTCTCCCCCCTCTTTGAAATGCTAAGAAATCTGCTGTTATACTGTGATACACTACATATTTCCAAATCCCTCATGCATCCCACATACATCTCACATATAAGAAAAAAATCTCAAAAGGGGAAAATGGCACATTTCTATCTGCATTCGGACTCCACCAGTTCCTTCTGTAGCTGTGAATAGCATTTTTCATCGTGTTTCCCTTCCGGTGATCTGGACCCTTGCATTCCTGATAATAGTTTAATCCTTCATAGGTGATCATCGTAAAATATTTGTTACTATATACGATGTTCTCCAGGTTCTGCTCACTTCTTTTTGCATCACTTCATATAAGACTTTCCAGGTTTTTACACATGATGAAAAAATGCTATTCACAGCCATAGAAGGAACTGTTGGTGTCTGAACGCAGATTGAAGCAGACGTTATATCTTATGGCACAATCATATCCTATTATAACCATATACAACAACTTGTTCAGCCATTCCCCAGCTGATGGACAACCTCTCAGTTTTCAGTTCTTTGCCACTACACAAAGAGCTGCTATAAATATTTTAGAACATATACATCCTTTTCCTTTTTCTTTGATCTTCTTGTAGTATTGCTGGGTCAAAGGATATGCATAGTTTTATGGCCTATTGGGCATGGTTCCAAATTGCTCTCCAGAATGGTTATATCAGTTCAAAGTTCCACCAAGAAAGAATTATTGTCCAAATTTTCCCAGGTCCCTTAATATGAAATTTCTTGAAGTTCCTATTGTTTCTACCTAAATTCAAATTTGGAGGTGAGATGGAAAAGGCTTCTAAGTCAATAAAACCAAGTTCTTCTAAATTGTTTTACAAAGGAAAAAAACCATCATGATCCTAAAAGGCCACTGGTAAGGTAAATTTAAAAAAAAATCTCTAGGGAGTATAGCGACACATCCAGTACCCTTCTGATCCAGTTTAATAATGTCAAACATAAAAGTGTCACTTATTTACACAATTCAATCAGCCTGGTATCAGCAAGGAGCTTCTGAACATTCATGATCAGAGGCTTCATCACACCTTAAACAATTCCAAGTTCCAAAACAATTTCAAATATTCATTATTGAAGGGGACAAAGGGGAAGAAAAGAGATGAGTTCCCAGCCCATAATCTTAATAATAATGTATAATAATAAGTTATGTTTATGTAACTTTTAAGGCAACTTCTGTTAAGAATCCTAAAAAAACAGGATCCTATGGAAGTTCTATGTCTCCTACTCAATGAATAGGTTAGAAATTCAGCTTTGAGTCACAAAATTTTAGAGTTGAATTCATTTTGAGAGACTCCACCCACATTTCTAGTCTGCCAAGATCACTGCTAGCTTATTGTTAGATCAACATCTTTCTTCTGCTTCCTTGGTCTGGGTATCTCCTAATACCTTGTCCTGGGCTCTCTTCTCTTTACTTTATGTGATATCTCCATTGGTGATCTCATCGGCTTCAATGGATTCACATATATCTTCATAGATGACTTCTGAAGCAATATACTCAGCCTTAATCTCTCTCCTGAACTCTAGTTCCACATCAACAGCCACCCACTGGACACTTTTCTGGATGTCTTGTGAGCACCTCAACCTCAATAGATCCAAAGCAGAATGCATTATCTTCCCCCTTTGTCAGGCTCTATTTCCAAATTTCCTTATTTATGTAGAGGTTACCATCATCTTCCCATCCCTTGGGTTCATAACCTTTGAATTCATATCCTAGTAAAACATGAGCTCTCTAAGGTTAAGGACTATTTCATTTTGGTTTTTCTTTCATCAGAACCTGGCATCATGCCTGACCAATAGAGGTGCTTAGATGCTTGTTGAATTGGACTGAATCTTCAATCCTTCTTTCTCCTTCACTTTACTATATTCAATCAATTGGCAAAATTTGTCAATTACATTCTCCACAAAAATCTTTCATCTTTTCTCTACTCACATAAGCACCACCATAGTCTAAGTCTTCATCATCTTTCATTGGACTATTGGTTTTTTTTTAGCATCTTCTATCTAGATGGCACAATGGAAGGAGCACTAGCCTTGAGTCAGGAAGACCTGAGTTCAAATCTAGCCACAGATACTTTTTAGCAGTGTGAACCTAGGAAGGCTACTTAATCTCTATTTGCCTCAGTTTCTTTAACTGTAAAATGGAGATCATAAAAGCATCTACCTCACAGAGATATTGTGAGAATTAAATGAGATAATATTTGAAAATATTTGGTACAGTGTCTGCACATAGTATGGTTAGCCATAAAGCTAACCATTTTGATCATAGATAAAAAATTCTTGTTTATAGAAGAAAAACATTGAGCATTGCAAAATTCTCTTTGTCTACTACATTTGATCTAAGGGAAGTCCTTAATCCTCTGATGTTCTTTCTGGTAGATCTCAGTCCCACTATGGGTTGTCACTCATCCAATTAAGGGACTTTATCAAATATATTGCTGAAATTCAGAGACCCTATGCTCAAATAATGTCCTTAACCTTATCAGATTTATATTTTGTATATACTAGAATATTCCACAAAGTATTTGTGTCTCATTGATTTGGATGTTCCAGTGATGCAAACTATCCATGCATGAGCAACCTGTGTAACTCTGGTCTCTGTCCTCCCATAAGTTTGCCAAAGGGAATCTATTCAATGTGCTCGAAACCTTCCTTACATTTTCCTGATACGAAGATGCCAAAGGAGCATTTAGGCTGTGTCTCCTTGTCCTGATCTTGTGTCAAACCCATCTTCTCTTTCAAATATTTCCCTGATAACATATTTTACTTATGTTCTCTTCAGAAGTTCTTCATTCACCATATGTTGTAGCCAAGTCATCCCCACAATGACCCTCTCCATTGCTCTTCATGGGATAGTCATTTTCAATTATTCAGAGACTACTGGGTTCCATTTATCTCTGCAATACATCAGCATTTGTACTATAAAATGTTGGTATTGAAAAGATGGACCTCATTTTGAGAAGAAGTTTAGGAGTCATTAAAGGAGCTTTGATTTTTTTGAATGCATCTCCTTTGATTTGAATCTGGGCTTAATTTGTCTGTTTTTACTGTCTGACTCATATATACACAATAATGATGGACAAGCTCCATAGGTTGTCAATTGAAATGCATGTCATAATCTTGGCAATAGACATTCTTCATCCACTTGGTATTTCCTGTGTGGATAGCAATGCCAAATTCTTTTGAATGATTGCAGACCTCTGTCAGGAGGTGTTGCAATGTCTTGGACTTTGAGAAAATCAACCCATTGTCATTCATAAATAAGAACATCTGCAGAATCCCCTCATCCACAGAGAATCTCATATTCATTTGGATGTTATTCTTGTTCTCCTCCATCACCCTGGCAAAAACATGCCTTTGGTAAGCATAAATTTCACCTGTTTCATGCCCATTCTGATGATTTATTTCTGTTGTTTTGCCTTTTGAAGTGTCTTTTGAATGATTTTGATATGTGGATGGGATACATCTTATCGGAAGGCAACCTTTAAGGGGGCATTTTGCTCTACTTTTGAACAGCATGTCTTTTCAAAATCAACAAGGAATACACACAGTCAGATCTTGTATTCTTGACATAGTAAAGATGTGATTGATTGTAAAATATCACTGACAAAAACCTGTCTGTTCCCTGCTAATATTTCATTGACAATGTTCTCAATTTGCATATGAATGACTTGTTAAAGATTTCAGTGCATGTGTATATTATTCTTTAAAAATTTTCAAAGAAGGGAAAGGCATATTAGGTAGGTAATAATGTCCTCTTGATTACTACTTTTGGTTATTCATAAAGCCTAAGTTTTTCTACACCTTATAACTTATAAATTGATTCTTTAATGTCCTCATGGCTGTGTGGTTTCCAGCATGGATCTCATCTCTCTTATTTGACCCAATCTGTCTGCTTTTCCTAACATCATTTTCTCTAGAATAATTTCTGTCTTCCCTGCAAATACATCCCTGGGGCTGTGATATGAATGTTTAACTCACATTGTTCTGCTCTTCTTAGTGATGAAAATAATTGATTATAAAAATATTTGTATATATTTTCTATTTTTCTTTTTTGTTGTGTTCTTTGCATTTTTATATTTTAATATCTTTGGGAACACTATTTTTTATTGGCTCTCTGATCAAGCTTGTTTTAAATTGGCTGTACCCTAACTGCTTCTCTCTTCTTTATGAGGTGATAGTACTCATAATCATCCATCATCTTTCTCATTACTTGATTGTAAAATTATACAAATGGATTTATAATATAGCCTTATATTGTTTTTGGATGCCACCTTTACAAGTAAAGTCAAGTATTTGATGATGTAAGGTGCCTTTAAGTCCTTTTGATCCATTTGTTAGAACAATTGATTTATATTGCTTAAACTTCTGTAAAAAATTATTATAGTCAGTGTTGAAGTCATTTGTGTTGTCCATTACCCATTTTTATTCATGAATAATTGGATAATTATTACTGAAATTTTTATTGAATTTGAATTGAGTTATTGAATAATTCAATAATAATTTTTTAAATAACCCTTTCCTATTTTTCTCACTGTTCTGCTTTCTATTAGATTTATGCTAATTCCAACCTATATTTTGACATCTCAGTGGCATGACCTTACAGGGACAGTAGTTTGAAAAATGGATCTTATATTGATGGCATGTTTTCTTGTGTATTAAAATAAATTTCACTTTGATGATATTAATTGGTTTGTGTTATGACAGGCACCTACCAGTTCTTTATTAAAAGAATAATTTATCACAATGTATGTAATAACTATACATAACATATAACACATTCATTATATATGCTACTATATGTAATTATCAGTGTAATAATGTAATAATAACTTGTGTAACAATACATTATTATTTATGTATTCAGGTATAAAAGCATGATGTTAATGTCTAACCTATACGTCTTTGGCCTCTCTCATTTCTTCTTCCTCAATAATGCCTTTTAATATATCTTTCACCATTTTTCCCTATTCTGACATTTGCATTAAAGTCATTGAGTAACAAAGTTTGTGATACTTATTTCTGGGGATATAAAATCTTAATGAGCATTTATTAAGCATCTGCTATATGTCAGGCACTTGGCTAAGCATTTTACAAATACTTGGTTCTTTGAGGTAAGTATTATTATTATCCCAGTTTTACAGTTAAGGAAATTGAGGCAAATAGAGAGTAATTGACTTGCCTCTGTTTACAGTGTTAGCATCTGAGGTCAGATTTGAACCCCTTTCTCCAGATTCAGTGCTCTATTGTGCAACCTATCTGCCAAATAGGATTTCATAATATGATTTCCATATATTTTCATCTGCTAAAATTGATAAAATATTCATCATGAGCACTGTAATATGAGATGACCAAATGTCCTATGAAATAATGTTTCTTGTTTTCTTTGAGAATATTATAAAACCTACCAACTCCTTTTTTGTTGCATCTCCAAATGAGCAACTCTTTCTTTTCTTTTGGTTTCCTTAAAATCAGGATGTTAAGATTGGCATGATTGAGTGTCTGCAATGTTATGCTGACTCTTTGGTCCCTGAACATTTTACATTTGAAGTACCAACTGTCAAGTTAAGATTTACAGACTGTCTGAAAGTAATGATTCCTCATTCTCTGTCCCCTTTCCTACTACCCTGCCATTATACTAAAGAAGTTGAAGGAGGCTGCCCACAACTGCAGGCCATTGTGTACTTTAATTTTTTTTTTCACAGATTGCCATGACCAAAGGATTCATTCCCATGTGGCAAAATTTACTAATGACTGTAGTTAGATTGGTCCTCAGAAAATCAATCACGCAAAAAAGGGTAAGTCTATAAAACAAGGGACTTAAGCTCACAAAGGTGGGGAAATTAAACTCTAACAAATTACTAACAAAAGGTAACTTAAGTTTAATATCATAGCAGACCTTAGCTAAAACACTTGGAGTCTTTCCAACATGGTAGACCTGTCAGAGAATAAGCTCTGATGGAATAATCTTTAAGGACCTGGGGTCACCTCTCCTCCATGATGAAGCATCAGTGAAGGATTTTGTGGAAACCAATAACCTTTTCCTAAGAAGAAGATGAGGCTAAGGGGGCATGTCTTGCTCTTGATAAACTAATGTAAGTATAAAGCTATCACTATATTGCTCATAAGCCATCCTTTCAATAATGCATTCCATATTTTTGCCAGGAACCAAAGTCAAATTCACTAGCCTGTGGTTTGAAGAATCTGCTCCCTTCTGAGAACTATATCCAATCCCAAATCACCTTTCTTGTTCTTCACAATTTTACAAATTACCAACAGCATCTTAGTAATCACACCTTTAAATTAATTTAATATCTAAGATGAAGTTTGTCTGGATTTGTTGAGTTAAAAGTCATTTAAGGACACTAAATGACAATCCTCTTGCCATTTTCTCATTTTTCATACAATTGCAGATTTAAGAGTTGAAAGGAACTTTTATTCTAACTTCCTCATTTTATAGATGTGTTTATTGGGAATAAACAGTAAGGTGATTTGTCCAAAGTCTTGAAGATCCTTTGACTCCAGATTTAGCCCTCCATCCACACTACATCTCTCATTTGGGTTTAAATTTCCCATTAACCATTCTTGCTTTATGCTTCCGAGTCCATTTTTCCATGAGAAATAAAGGTAAACTAAGGCAAAGACTTCTGAGCATGATCAATTTACTAGCAAAGCTGGAATTATCAATAAATTGGGTCCAAGTTTTCTCAGTAGCCAAGAATATTAATGGAATAATACAAAGCATTCTTATAGTCTAAAAAGAGAAACTAATCAAAAGCTATATTCATGAGATTAATGCATATTAATAACATAAATGCATATTCATATAATTTACAGGAAGGGGAAGTAAGTTGATTTTTAACATTAGGGCTATAGCATTCCCTACTCCATGTGACTTTAATTAAACCAAAGCTCATCATTGGCTTGGATGTCTATAATTAATGAATAAATTCACTGATACATATTATGAGACTATCATATAGGGTTGTGTAAATTTTCATGAGTCTAAATGAAGAATTACAAACAAAAAGAGGAAATTTAACTCACACAGAAAAGGAGAAGTCTTACAAAACAAGGGTCTTAGGCTCACAAAAGTGGGGAAATTAAACTCTAATGATTTACATTTCTCACCATCACTATCCTTGATAAAGAAAACAGAACGAAAATGAGAATTGAGTTCTTCTTTCTGTCATGCAACAGCGGCATAGCTACACATCTACCCAAACAGCAGTTGATCATTTCTTTAATCTTTCTGTTGCCTCAAATATTATTTTAAAAGCTTTTGTTATTATTCTTGGCATTCACTTCCAGCCTCTGCTCATATTGAGCTTTAGTATTTCTGATGTTATTATAACAGAACCGAGCAATTATTTTGTATTCATCCTCAGTAACTTGCTTTGCTTCCATCTTCTGCATAGTTCTTTAAAATTTTTGAATTTTTCCTCTAAATTCCATATGTAGTAAATCTATCTCTCTAAACAGGTCCATCTTTTTTTCATTTTGGGGGGGAAATAATTTGTGTTTGTGTTGTTAGCCTTATCCCATCTCTTTAGCTTATTTCACCTATAAAATCTACCATGGTGGGATCCTACCTACTCTTTCTCTGAATTTTTAAAAATCTACTTCCTTGACATTTAAGATCAAACTCTTTTCAGTGTTCCCCTCATCTACCACAGTAGTTTGTTTCCTTATCACAAATGCAAAGATGGCTTGGCTACTTCTTACCAAAGTTCCCATTATTCCTGCTTTGGCAATTATTTCCTGCAGAAATTGGTCAGAAATGGGTCCAGAGGAAATGAGTTTTTAAAATGCCGACCCTGAGTTTTCAGATGAAGAAATCAAAACTATCAATAATCATATGAAAAAGTGTTCTAAATCCCTACTGATTAGAGAAATGAAAATCAAAAAACAAAAAAAAAACTCTCAGGTACCACCTCACACCTAGTAGATTGGCCAATATGACAGTAAAAAATAAATAAATAAATGTTGGAGGGGATGTGGCAAAATTGGGACTCTAACACACTGCTAGTGGAGTTGTGAATTGATCTAACCATTCTGGAAGGCAATTTGGAACTATGCACAAAGGGCTTTAAATGAATGTCTGCCCTTTGATCCAGCCATACCACTGCTGGGTGTGTACCCCAAAGAGATTAAAAACTGGGGATGGACCTGTTTGTACAAAAATATTTATAATTGCACTTTTTGTGGTGGCAAAAAATTGGAAAATGAGGGGATGCCTTTCCATTGGGGAATGGCTGAACAAATTGTGGTATATAATGGTGATGGAATACTATTGTGCTATAAGGAATGATGAACTGCTTGATTTTTATATGAACTGGAAGGGAAGAACCTCCATGAACTGATTCAGAGTGAAATGAGCAGAACCAGTTACACAGTGGAACAATCATATGAAATAGATGTCGCTACTAATAGCAAAGCAATGATCCAGGACAATCCTGACAGACTTATGAGAAAGAATGCTATTCATATCTAGAAAAAGAATATGGGAGTAGAAATCCAAAAGAAAATATATAATTTATCACTTATTTATATGAATATAATTTGGGATTTGGGTTTTAAAAGATTACTTTATTACAAAAATGAATAACATAGAAATGGGTTTTGAGTGATAATATATGTATAACCCAATGGAATTGCTTGTTAACTCTGGGGGGGGGGGAAGGAAAAGGGGAGGAAGACAACATGAATTATGTAACCATGTAAAATGTTTTTAAAAATAAAATTACATTTAAAAAGTTTTTTTAAAATGTGACCCTATTAAAAAAAATACTAAATTTTCATCTTTAGTTTTAAACCTTTGCCTTCCATCTTAAAGACAATACTGTGTGTTGGTTCCAAGGCAGAAGAGCAGCAAAGGCTAGGCAAGGGAGGGGTAAGTGATTTGTCCAGGGTGCCACAACTAGGAAGGGTCTGAGACCAGATATGAACTAAGGACCTCTCATCTTTAGGTCTCACTGGTTCTCAATCAAATTAAGCCTCCTAGCTGCCCTCTTTCATAATCTTTATAAATATCAAAAGATCTCAATTATTATAGGACTATCTATAAAACTACTTCAAAATAAAGATGCAAAATTGTTTTTCTTTAATGGATCAATGACTTTCATCAGTGTGCATACTACTATTCCTGGATACAGAATAGGAAGATGTTAGTCACGAAAGACTCTCAGAGAGTCTTTAGCCTTCAGGCTCCTCATGGTGAAAAAAATGAGGACCAAGTTGGTGCCAAACACCTCAGAAGTGATGAGTTTTTCCAGGAGAATCACCAGTACTAAACTTGGGTAAAAATACTAGAATGAATAAAATACTACTAACCTAATACTACTAAATAAAACTAAGTATGATGAAAAACATGGAAACCATCCAATTTTCTTCTTTCATACCTTTATATAGATCGCTCCTGATGTTTGGTATACACTCTCTCCTGCCTTCCACCTCTTAGAATATTAGCTTCTTTCAAAGCACTGTTAGGTTACTTCTTCATAGATAGAACTTTCCTGATTCTGCCCCACTTTCTCGTCATTTATTTAGGATCTCACTCTTTTGAAATTATTCTATCTTATCCTATGTCATAGCAGGCCTCAAATACAATTCCTATTTTGCATTTCTCACCATTGCTCTCCTTGATAAAGAAAAAAGAATGAAAATGAGAATTGGAATTTTTCCATCTTTCTGTCCTCCATCATCATCATCATCCCATCTACCCAAATAGCAGTTGATCATTTCTTTAATCTTTCTTTATATATATATTGTATCCCCCCATTCGATTATAAGCTCCTTGAGGGAGAATAACTTCTTGTTTGTCTTTATCTTCCCAGTGCCTAGCACAGGATTCTTATTTTGTGGGTGGTAAATTGATTCAAAGCCACAAAATCAAGATTGGGTCATTCTCATTCAGCTTTTCTAGTTAGTGAGAACAATTTAAATTTTCCTATTTGGCTTGGCACCAGGTTCCCTGCTCCACCCTGAAACTCAAAGAGGTTTGCCCCTCTGGTGGTAGGAGTTCAAAAGAGAGTAACTCAGCAAGCCCAGGGCAGGCTGTGGCAGGAAGAATTCCTACTTTAAAGGGGATTTGGCAAAAGAAAGAGACAAACAGAGGTTTGGAGAAATGAAAAGGAAGAAACAACAATGATAGGACAATCAAGACACTTAAAACATCAAGTGGCTTGCCAGGAGTTGCTTTTCAAAAGTTAAGGAAGAAGGGTAGCTAAGTGGCTTAGTGGACGAAAGGTCCTAGGTTCAAATCTGAACTCAGATATTTCCTAGCTGTGTGACCCTAGACAAGTCACTTAACCCCCATTGCCAAGCCCTTGCTGCTCGTCTGCCTTGGAATCAAAACAAAAAATTGGTTCTAAGACAGAAAGTAAGGGTTTAAAAAAATTAAGAAAGGCTGATCTCTACTCCTGAAATAAGGCTAAAGTGCCATAGAGCAAGTGGAAGGTTTGGTTTCTCCCAACCGTTCCAATGTGACTGGGAAAAGGCTTTATGACTTTGAAGAGAAAGATTTTGTCCATTTCATATAAATTTTTTACATCGCACATACACACACACACACACACCCTGACCTGAGAGTTAAATATATGTATCCATAGTAAATGTTAACCAAATCTCTAGGAAATAAAAAATGTACACAGAACACATTATTAAGTTTCTCTGAATTATTAATTATTTTTCCACTGCTTTTTCAGTCTAGCAGTCAACAAAACATTAAAGCAAACCCTGATTTGATTATTTGCATATGTCAGCTTCTGAGGTATAAATGCTCACCCTGAAAATTTAAGTATTGGCTCTTTCAAGCTGGCTTTGATATTGCCCTGTATCCAGATGACCCAACCCCACATCCATTCCTCTACTCTATAACATGATGGAGAGTAGAAAGAAGAGAACTATCAGATCAGAAGCCAAAACAGACATTCAAACTGTTAAGTTAGAAATGTGAGAAAATATATCTTGGGTCTCTTTCTAAAAACTATTTTTCTCCTTCACCTATTGGGGGATTGACTCCTATAAGGAAAAAA